>NW_020664462.1:10573947-10634399 GCF_002925995.2 Terrapene triunguis | reverse complement strand
ATAGACAATCTTTTATTTAATCACCTTACTCTGGAAAGTGCACAGATGTCACAAAGGTGGACACTGTCAAAGGATCTAAGTAGAACAGAACAGAATAGAATTTCTTTTTTTCAAGAAGCAGCTGTAGGAGTAAACTTCAATATTGATTCAAAAATAGTGATCGAGTAAAATATTATACAATTTATTCAACTCCTCGCCAAAATCCGTGATATGCATGGCTTTTTTAATGCAGTTAAAACCATTTATGTCCCATGCATCTGGAGGCCAACCTCCCCTGAGAGGAGTTGATCAAAGAAATGGAAGCTGTCAACGCACACTGGAAGGAACATTTCAAAGATCTCCTCAATCGGGACTCTGCTGTTGATGACAGTATCTTCACCTTCATCCCACAACACCTGATCAGAGATGAACTCGGAATACCTCCAACCATGGAAGATGTCTGTACAGCTGTTAAACAGATGAAGAACAACAAGGCATCTGGAGTTGATGGAATTACTGCAGAAATCTATAAGCAGTGGGGAGAGGATCTCACCTTACAGCTATACACTCTTATTTTGAAAATCTGGAACCATGATAAAATCCCAGATGAACTTAGAGATGCTATGTTTGCGATGATCTTTAAGAAAGGAGATAAATCTGACTGTGGAAATTATAGAGGAATCTGCTGGCAATTTCAGCAAAGTCCTTGCTAGATTTCTCACGAACTGACTTCTTCCTCTTGCCAAAGACATTCTTCCTGAATCTCAGTGTGGGTTTAGACCATCTAGAGGCACTACTGACATGATCTTTACTGCTCGCCAGCTGCAGGAAAAATGTAGAGAACAACACAGACATATCTGGCATTCATTGACCTGACAAACACCTTTGACTCTATAAACAGGGTAGCACTGTGGGAAATCCTTCTGAAGTATGGATGTCCACCAAAATTTGTCATTATTCTTCATCTCCTTCATGATGACAAGCAAGCAGTGATCCTTTGTAATGAATCTACTACAGCTCCTTTTAAGGTGAAGATAGGCATTAAGCAGGGCTGTGTCACTGCCCTGAGACTCTTCTCCATCTTCCTTGCTGTGATGCTCTATTTCAGCAATTCTCAAACTGTGGGTCATGACCCCATTTTAATGGGGTCGCAAGGGCTGGCTCAGACTTGCTGGGGCCTGGAACCAAAGTGAAAGCCTGAGCCCCACCACCCAGGGCTGAAGCCAAAGCCAAGGGCTTCAGCCCTGGGTGGTGAGGCTCAGGTTATAGGCCCCCTGCCTGGGGCTGAAGACCTTGGCCTTTGGCTTTCCCCCCTCACTCCCCCCCGCCTGGGATGGTGGGGCTTGGGCTTTGGTCCTGCCACCCAGGGCAGCTGGGCTCAGGCTTCGGTCCCCCCCTCCGGGGATTGTGTAATAATTTGTGTTGTCAGAAAGGGGTGACGGTGCAATGAAGTTTGAGAACGCCTGCTCTATTTGGTCACTGACAAGATCCCAGCAGCAGTGCAGCTAATTTATTGAATGGATGGTAAGCTGTTCAACCTAGGCCGCTTCCGATCCATAACCAAAACGTCACCGACCTTAGTCGTTGAGCGTCAGTACGCTGATAACGCTGTAGTGTGTGCTCACTCAGAAACAGATCTTCAGACGACCATCATCTTTGCTGATGCATACCAGAAAATGGGGATGACACTCAACTTCCAGAAGACAAAGGTCCTCTGTCAGCAAGCTCCTAGTGCACAACTCCCAGCACCAGCAACACAGATCCACGATAGCCTTCTAGAGAACATTGTGAATTTCCCATATCTTGGAAGCCACCTCTCACAGACAGCTGACATTGACAAAGAAATCCAGTACCAGCTTAAATGTGCTAGCCGAGCTTTTGGTCATCTGAGAGAAAGGGTGTTTGAAGATTGTGACATCAGGGTGTGCCATGGCTCGAACCAACATCCCACGTTAACCCACCCTGCTCAGAAATACATGTTTGCAATGTGACAGAGTCTGTGGCTCTAGAATAGGCCTCAACAGTCACCAGCAGACTCGCAGATAACTTGAAATGGACAATTCATGAAATACAATCATCCTCGACTTCAAGGGATTGCCAATGATGATACAATTTATTCTTAGACTGTTAGGCTATTGCAGACTTGCCTTTGCCAAATTTTATAAGATACCACTATTTTCACACCCTGGAATACAGCTTTATAACTTCCATTTTGCTTTAACATTCTACACTACTTTCTTTTATACTATGTTATGAAAGATGTAGGTACATGTTAGTTATTGTGGTTTGTGCTATGTATAGAATAATAGACAGAAAAATTTAATTGCAAGTTATAAATGTTATTAATGGCAGACTGTCAATCTAGGAACTGTTTGGTCAAAAAGGCAAGCAACCACAAGATTGATTTATTCTTCAGGACATCCCCTTACCTAAGACAAAGTCTGGTGTAGAAATTATCTCTATCTAAAAAAAATCCCAAACAGATTTTGTAAGATATAGTATAAAAGAATGCAAAAGTGCTCTGTGTTCAGGATCAAAGAGAAGTGATGTTTAGAGATGTGTTATTCAGAGCCACAAACTAAGTTATAAATGGGGCTTCTTTCATCTGTCCTCTCTTCATAGAAAACAATAAATGGTTACTCACTTTCTCATACATCTCATTTAATAATAATTTTTTTTTTAAATAAATGGAGATATCCTATCTCCTAGAACTGGAAGGGACCTTGAAAGGTCATCAAGTCCAGCCCTCTGCCTTCACTAGCAGGACCAAGTACCAATTTTTGCCCCAGATCCCTAAGTGGCCCCCTCAAGGATTGAACTCACAACCCTGGGTTTAAGCAGACCAATGCGCAAACCACTGAGCTATCCCTCCCTCCCATGGTCATCCTTTGAGATGTGTTGCACATGTCTCATGCACCAGTGCCAGAGAGTTTTCCTTAGGTACCTGACGGGGTGGCTATGCATGCACCTTTGCTACCCTCGTGGTCCAAGCCAAGGGTATAAAGAGTGGAGCCATTCTGCCCATCCTTCAGGTCCTTTGCACCAGAGTCTGAATGATTGACTCTCGTGCTGGGGAAGGAATGTGGGTCATGTAAGGGACATATGCAACACATCTCAAAGAACAACTGTTATGAAAAGATGAGTAACCGTTTCTTCTTTGAGTGATTGCAAAGTGGTACTGGTGGGTACACATATAGCAGATCCTTGTTCCATAGAAAGAGGAATGTATCCAAGATGGACCTGGGGCTGTGACCCATTCTCGAACAGAATCAGGGACATTTTCTACTCTGGTGAGTTGCAAATAAGTCTACTGTAGGAACCCCACATACTTGAAACACTGATCTTGGCACACTTGTGTTGAGAGATCACTCATGATCCAGATTGAACGACCTGCTCAAGCCAATCTCCTAGGCCATTCTAAACTCCCATCAGGTGGTGAGAGGCTTTAAGAGTTAACAAATTCCATATGCAGAAATGCCACTGCCTGACTGTCTCCTGGCACATGCTGCCTGATCTGGCATTCCCTCCTTTTTCACGTAAAATACCGTTGTGGTGCTGTTGGAGAGCACCTGGATGCTCCTGCCCTGTGCATGTGGCAGAAACTGCTGATGTTCTGAATATTGCAAGTAGCTCAATAATATGTATGTGTAGGTTGGCTTTGTGAGTAGATCACAATCCCCAAGCCTATAGATCAGCCAAATGCACTCCCCACCCCATGGTGGAAGTGTCTGTCACCAAGGCCAAAGTGGGGAGAGTAGATGAGAACAGGACTCCACTGCAATATTGTCTTGGTTGATCCACCAAACCAGAGATGACAAGTCTTTGGGATAAACCCTAGCTTGTCTACATGGTGTGCCTGAGGGCAGTACACTGACCTGAGCTATGCTTGCAAGCCTCCAAAATGCAAAATGGCAGAGAGGGGTGTCACATAAGTAAATGGTGCCATATCTCCCAGGAGCCTGAGGCAGTTCCTTACTGTGGTTCAGGGTTGGCCCTTGAATGGTGCACAGAGATCTCATATAGCTAGAAACCTGGGTTGGGGCAGAAAAGCCCTGCCAAGGGTTGAGTCCAGGACCACCCCAATAAACTAGTCTCTGTAGATGTGGAGGTGTTCACTTCCAGGCCTAGGCATTGGAACAGAGCATCTGATGAATACTGCTCTCCACCTACTGACAGGAATGACCCCACACCAACTAATCACCTAAGTACAGATACATTTGGATGTCCCAGTGGTGGAGGTAGGCTGCTACCACTGCCATGCATTTTGCATGTCCCAATGCAGGAGACAGGCTGCTATCACAGCCATGCATTTGGCAAAAACCCTCAGTGTGGACAATAGGCCAAAGCGCAGAACTGGAAGTGATCACCTACTACTATGAGTCTTAGGACTCTTGTGTGGCCAGGATGGATTGCCACACAGAAATATGCATCTCACAAGTTGAGGGCAGCATACCAATTACCAAGATCTAAGGAAGAGATAATAGTTGTAAGGGAAACCAAACAGGACCGTGCCATTTTGATGTATTTCTTCAAGTGCTGAAGATCTAGAATTAACCTGAAACTCCCTTTTCATTTGGGTATTAGGAAGTAGCAGGAATAGAACCTTCTGCCCCAGTACTGAGGGGCACTTCCTCTATAGAGTCCAAAGAAATTAGAGTCTGCAGTTCTTCTTGTCTTATAACAGACCCATGAGATGGGTCTCTGAAAAGGGCTGGGCTGGGAGGTAGGGAGGTGGGGTGGGACAGGAGGATAGAAAGAAACTGCATGGTATATTTCCATTCCACTGTGCTTAGAACCCACTTGTCTAAGGTGATGAACTGCCAGGCATTTCGGAAACAGGATAACCTTTTCCCAAAGAGGGGGGAAAACTCAGTGAGATCCAATCTGGTAGGAATACCATCATCAACAAAAGAGTCAAACAGGTTGCTCTGAGGCCTGCGGCTACCTGAAAACATGACCATGGAGGCAAATAGTGGAGGCTTCCTTCTCTGTTGTCTCTGTTTGCACCTGGACTGATCCAGCTGTCTAGGCAGGTAATACTGCTATCTCAGCTGAAATTGACACCAAAACCTTGTTCTTTTGGGGGCTGGTATATAAAGTCACTGAGACTTTAACACTGCCCTGAGTCTTTTAGTGTAGAGTGCCTTATCAGTCTAAGAGGAAAATAAAGCACTGTCCCCAAAGGAAAAGTCTTCAGTAGTCTGTACTTCTATAGGAATCCATGCCTGAAGCCACGATAAACTACACATGGCTACCACTGTGACAAAGACCCTGGAAGCTGATTCTGCAGCGTCCAGGGAAGCTGACCAGGATACTAAATGACCCTCCATCAGAAGGGACTGAAACTTGTCCCGAAGTCCTCGGGCTGCTTGTTGAATTACTTAGGGCAGGTCTACACTACCCGCCTGAATCGGCGGGTAGAAATCGACCTCTCGGGGATCGATTTATCGCGTCCCATCAGGACGCGACAATCGATCCCCGAATCGACGCTCTTACTCCACCAGCGAAGGTGGGAGTAAGAGCCGTCGACAGGAAGCCGCGGAGGTCGATTTTGCCGCCGTCCCTACAGCGGGGTAAGTCGGCTGCGATACGTCGAATTCAGCTACGCTATTCGCGTAACTGAATTTGTGTATCTTAAATCGACCCCCCCCGTAGTGAAGACGTAGCCTTAGTCATAGCATCCCAATTTGAATAGTTGTATTGGGCCAAGAGAGCCAGATGGTTGTCTATGGTGTTGTAATTCTGCAGCTGAATAAGCCTTATTACCAAGAAGGTCCAAATCTTTGCATCCTTTTCTTTTGGGGTAGCTTTTGCTCTACCGTGGCGATGTCTTTCATGTACCTCTGCCACTACCAGAGAGCTCAGCATGGGGTATTGATAGAAGTGTTTGAACCCCTAGGATGTCACCTGGTATTTACTTCCAGTGCACTTTGCAAAAGGTGTGATGGACAATAGGGACTTGATAGGAGGCATAATCACCTCATTTATATGAAGGGTAAGTTTCCCTGAAGTAGCTGGATGTAAAATGTCTATGAACTTGCAAGGGTTCTCCTCCACAAGCTCCATCTGGATACCAAGAAAAGTAGCCCTCCTTTTCAGGAGCTTTTGGTAGACCTTAAATTCATCCAGTACCATGGAAGATGCTGCTGCTACCAGCGTCTCATCTGGTGATGAGGATGAGGTATTCAGAGAAAGCAAGACAGAAACCTCCTAATGCTGATCTTGCACTGCTGATGAAGATGGTAGGTCTGAGGCAGGTTGTGAAAGGTTCTAAGAGCCGTCGACGGGAAGCAGCGGAGGTCGATTTTGCCGCCGTCCTCACAGCGGGGTAAGTCGGCTGCGATACGTCCAATTCAGCTACGCTATTCGCGTAGCTGAATTTGCGTATCTTAAATCGACCCCCCCCCCCCGTAGTGAAGACGTAGCCTAAGAAAACTGCAGTAGTAACCAGATAGCTAAGAAGAACAGAGAACTAAATAAACAAAATGCAGTATAAAAAAGAGGCAACTTTCCAGTCCAGCATTGATTTTGCAACATATACTGATGAGATAGAGTTTGCAAAAGCACTGCCAAGGGATTAGATTAAATTTTCCTTGTAATTATTTTAATGGGATATTGAAATGCTATTGCAATGTAAGGTATTAACTACTTGTCCTGGTATACCGGGTCATTTGGACTATGTATTCCTAGAGAGGACACATCAGCTGACCTTGATAAAGTGAGAAAAATAATGGGATTTTATTCAAGTTTAAGATTCTTAATATTTATTAATTTTCCTTTCTCAAGACAGCTCTTTGAATAGCTTCTTTTAAGTAATTGACTTTAAATATTGGTTTCATGAGACATAGGGCTTGTCTACACTTGAAATGCTCCAGAGGCACAGCTGCACTATCTCCCCGAAAGGCGGTAGCTAGGTCCACGGAAGAGTTCTTTCATCAACCTAGGGCTGTCCACACCAGTTGACAGCACTTAGACTTAGGTTGACTTAACTACAACACTTAGGGGTGTACCGTAGACCAGCCTTAGGCTAGGTCTACACTACCCGCCTGAATCGGCGGGTAGAAATCGATCTCTCGGGGATCGAATTATTGCGTCTCATTGGGACGCGACAATCAATCCCCGAATCGACGCTCTTACTCCACCAGTGGAGGTGGGAGTAAGCGCCGTCGACGGGGAGCCGCGGAGGTCGATTTTGCCGCCGTCCTCACAGCGGGGTAAGTCGGCTCCGATACGTCGAATTCAGCTACGCTATTCGCGTAGCTGAATTTGCGTATCTTAAATCGACCCCCACCTGTAGTGAAGACCTGCCCTTAGTTAAGGGTACTCAACTTTATAAACTATGTTATCTGTGATAAACTAAACAGGATTCACCTACCTTTAATCGAAATTCTTTTGCGCCTCTGTAAACTGTGTTAGTTACCTATGCTACATTGAGTCACTACTCAAGGGGGGATAGCTCAGTGGTTTGAGCATTGGCCTGCTAAACCCAGGGTTGTGAGTTCAATCCTTGAGGGGGTCACTTATGGATCTGGGGCAAAATCAGTACTTGGTCCTGCTAGTGAAGGCAGCGGGCTGGACTCATATGATATTTCAAGGTCCCTTCCAGTTCTAGGAGATAGGATATCTCCATTTATTTATTATAATACTGATATTGGGAACCACATACTTTGGTTTATGTTTACCTAAAGAAGAGCATCCCCCTTGGGGAAGCTCAACTCTCAAAGGTGTAATCTCTGTTGTAAATTCTCCCCAGAGAGGCATTAAGAAGAGATTGTAACTGAAGTAACCATTATCTGTGGCTTGTTTATGATTTGTTTTTCTTTCTTTAATAATAAAATGATCATAGTTAATAATTATGATTATTTTACTTGTCTTTAATTGTGATGTACTCTCAGGCATGGAAAGAACCCTGTGTAACTAAAATACTGGGAGTCATGTCCTTGAATTGACAGTGAGAGAGACAATTATCAAGATTTGGCGTACCATTTCTTGTTTCTCTGTTTAGACTACATTTTAATAATTTTGGAGATAAAATTAATTGGCGCTCAACCACTTAAAACACCCACTTTCTGCCCCACAGGACTCATGTGCAGGAAGCCTGGCCATATGGCTTGCACCTCACTTTCAATATTTTATCTGAAAATGTGGCCCATGACTCCTTCGCCACGCCCACCTAGATGCTAACTGAGGGACATCCATTAATTTCTGGTATAGCTGATAATTCCTGGTGGAATTAGCAAGCAGTAAAAATAAAAATAAAAAAAGAGCAGCAGATTAACCCTTTCATTGCTAATCCCCCACCATAAATGATTATGCTTCTATCACTCACTGAATTTAAAATGAAATTAATGGCATATTAGGATTTAGAGTAACTGGTACGTTCAGCAACACAGCAGGGGTATAAATGCCAGATGTCATGTAGCTACCCATCAGAGAACTAGACATTTTTCTGAGGTTTGTGGAATAGCTTAGTGTGCTATGCAGAAACAAGGGAGGAAGTTGAGAGCAAGTTTTTTGTCTGTCAGTTCTGGTGAATGCTCCATTATACAATCTGTGACTGGGTAGAAAGCATACACAAACCAGAGGATTGGTGAGGAAACCAGAGACAGGGAGGAAGTGGAAGCAACACAGATAAAAGCAGAAAGGATAGGCCCAGCAGAAGGGGAAGATTGTAGTGCTTCACAAGAAGTTGTGGGAGATTTAAAGAGGTGGGTGGTTCACTGTTGTGGAAAGAGAAAGGGATGGTTTAAGCAACTAGAAACACGGCGGGAATTCTCTTTAGATGGGACAGACAAGGAAGAACTGAAAATAAGTATCAGAGAATATCAGGGCTGGAAGGGACCTCAGGAGGTATTTTAGTCCAACCCCCTGCTCAAAGCAGGACCAATCCCCAGACAGATTTTTACCCCAGTTCCCTAAATGGCCCCCTCAAGGATTAAACTCACAACCCTGGGTTTAGCAGGTCAATACTCAAACCACTGAGCTATCCCTCTCCCTCCCCCTTCAGTTCTCTAACAGTAATTATCTACCTTCACCTAGTAATACTATATTTTACTGTCACCCAGTTTTATTTGAAAAGACCAAGTACAATTATATTCTCAACATTCACAAATAACGGGCCAAATCCAGAGAGCTGCTGAGCAACTCCAACTCTCGTGAACTTCATGGTTCAGTACCTGTCAGGATGTAGCTTGATTTTTTTAAAAAAGAAATTAAATAAATATCTGAATTTTCTTATAAAATTCACACCGTGGCCATCATTAACATCTTTACATAAGTATCTTTTTGCCTAACTGGTGTTACTGTGATATTTCTTATACTTCGTACTGGGAAAAATGCAGTAAAATTAATTATTTGCTAGCTGAGAAAGTAAAGATTTTTAAGGGCAGCCACTGTTTTAGTACAAATAACTATACGGAAGTGTTACTGTAATATAACAGACCAGAACTGCTGTTTACTATATTATTTACTCAATAAAAACCAAACTTGTTCTTTTCCCAAAAAGCATTTATGGGTAGATTGAAAACTATGTCCATCAGTATATCTCTGCTCTTTTCCAAGGACACTAGTGAAAGCAATGTGGGTTTTTTTTTTTTTGGGGGGGGGGGGGGAATTATTTGTTTTTTTGTTTGCTTGCTTTGTTCATTTGGAATGAATTGCCTACACCTGGGATAGAACAACTCCAATGCAACCAGAATTTGTCTATGTGATTTACATGAACATTTACTACTGGTCAAACAAATCTCCATTTTAACCTTTTGTTTGCTTGGGGCTGGCAAAACAAAATTCTTGGCCGAACAGCAAATCATGGTTCTTTAGTGAAAATTACACAGCAGAGAATTTCCAGAGTATATTATAACTTATATTTATAAACACTGTTTTAACAAACATGTTTAGTGTAAACGGTTCTTATTAGAGCTAGTAAAACAGCAAAAACCTGATTCACTAATTAATTTATGAAACCAAGCTCCAAGGTCAATTTGCTACTACTTGTGGGTATTATTTGTTATGTACAAGTATTCAGACAACCATTCATTCATGAAAATGTTAATGAATCCTGAAATTTTCAAAAATTTGAACATAGAAGAATTATTTGCCTGTACGATAACTGGAATTCTTTAAGATGTGCTGTCCATATACAAATACCACTCCTGGTAATGCGCATGTACTTCGTGACCTTGAGATTAGAGTCTTTTGTTCAGCAGTGCCTGTTGGTCCACATATGCACCCTGAATGCTCTTGTACTCATGTTCCGAGGACCAAAAGGGCAGTGTGGGATCAACCACCACTCAGTTCCTGCTCCACAACAAAAATCCAATTTACTATAGGATTCTGTAATAGTGGGGAAGGACTGTGGAATGTGTGTGTATACACACACACACACACATATCTCAAAAAATCCCAGTTATTGCACAGGTAAGTAACTTTTATTTCTTCTTTGAGTGCTTGTCCCTATATGTGACTCCCAAACAGTGGCCTGAAGTAAGGTGGTGGTGGCTCAGTCTCATCTGAAGATAGATTGTAAAACAGCTCTGCCAAAAGAAGTGTCCACTCTAGAAGCTTCCACTAATGCACAGTGCTTAGTAAACATCTGTATGGAGGCCTATGTGGTTACTTTGCAGATGTCAATAATGTGGATGCTTCTCAAAGAAGCAGCAGAGGCTGCTTGTTCCCTAGTGGCATGGGCTCTAATGCTATCTGGGGATCTAATCTATATAGTCCATAACAAAGTCTGATGCACCCTGAAACCCATTGAAATAACCTTTGGATGGAAATAGGATGGCCGTTCATCCTCTTGGCAAAGGACAAGAAAAGTCTTTAGGAAGCTCTGAAGGGTTTTATTTGCTGCAGGTAAAGGGCTGGGGCCCTATGAATATTGAGGATATGTAGATTAGAGGCTCCATGACTAGAATGAAGCTTAGGAAAAAATGTAGGTAGCTGGATAGTCTGATTTAAATGGAAGTCTGATATTACTTTTGGCAAGAACATAGAGGGTGGTCTAAAAGACATCTTATCAGAGTAGAAAGTAGGTGCTCTCATGGCAGATTCCTCTTATACTATCTCTCCTATCTTTCTAGCCAATGTGATTGCTATTAGGAAAGAAATTTTCATGGATAAGTATAGTTGAGAACATGATGCCATGGGCTCAAATGGGGGACCCATGAAGCCTGCCAGCATAACATTAAGGTCCCATGGGGAATGGCTCCAATATTGGTGGAAAACCCCTTATGAAGCCCTTAAGGAATCTGGACATCCTGGGGTGGGAACAGACTGTACATCCCATGAGAGGTGGACGGTAAATGTTAGTAGCTGCTAGGTGCACCTTCACAGAACTAATTAAAAGTCGAGAGATCTCTAGAGAGAGTAGATAGCTAAAATAGTATGTGGCATTTGTGTCTCAAGAGGCTGTAAGACATACCATTTCAAAAATCTTCTCCACTTAGCCACATAAGTGTGTCTGGTAGAGTCTTTCCTACTATTTGCTAAAATATTCTGCACGTCTGATGAACTCTTTACTTCTGACATACATCCAGAAATCATATTGACAGATGCAGGGTGGATGGGTTTGGATGGAGGATGGTTCCTTCATTTTGGGCCCCAGACCTGGCTTGGCCAGGTGGGAGCTATCAGGATAACCCTGGATGCATCTTGTCTGATCTTCCTGAGTTCCTTTGGGAACAATGGCATTGGTGGATAAGCATATATCAGTGCATGGGACCGTGAAATGAGGAACCCATCTGAAAACTCTGGAAAACAAAATTGACACTTCTTGTTCCTGTCTATCACAAATTGGCCTATTGGCAGACTACCCCATTCCTTGGAAACTGCCTGAACTCCCGAATCATGGATGATCCCACTTGTGATCTGATGAAAATTATCAGCTCAGTGTGTCCATCAGAGTGTTGTGCAGACCCAGAAGGTAAGTAGATCTGAGAGATATATGATTTTGAATGCAACAATTCCATAGCTGAACTGCCTTCTGGAACAGAAGATGAGATGAGCATGCCCCTCCCTGCCTGTTTATATAATACATAGTGGTCATGTGTTTTGTCCTGATGTGAATGGACAGTCCTTGAATCAGAGCTAAGAACTCCATAGATGCTGTGGGTGGGAGTTTTGTGTAGAGAAGACCTATGTTACAGGGATTACCACTTCAGAATGGAATTGTGTTGAAGGGCTTATGGCTTCATCCAGAGACAAAGATGAGGCAGTCATTGATCCGTATCATGCCCTCTTGAAGCTCCTATGGTACCTGAATCAGGCTATGGAGTGTCTTTAGATGAGGAATGAAGAGAAGAAGCAATTGTGACCTATATTTTGCAGAAGCTGTATGAGGAGGTCTGCTTCTGATTTTAGAGGAATACAAAACATAAGAATGGCTATACTGGGTCACACCAATGTTCCATCTAGCCCAGTATCCTGTGTTCTGATAGTGGCCAATGCAAGATGCTTCAGAGGGAGTGAACAGAACAGGAAAATTATTGAATGATCCATGCCGTCATCTAGTCCCAGCTTCCTGCAGTCAGATGTTTAAGGACACCTGGAGCATGAGGTTCCATCCCTAACCATCTTAACTAGTAGCCACTTATGGACATTTCCTCCATGAACGTATCTAATTCTTTCTTTGAACCCAGTTATACTTATAGTTATACTTCACAACATCATCTGGCAATGAGTTCCACAGGTTGGCTGTGCATTGTGTGAAGAAATACTTCCTTATGGTAGTTTTAAACCTGCTGCCTATTAATTTCATTGAGTGACTCCTGGTTCTTGTGTTATGTAAAGAGATAAATATCTAGGGCTGTCAAGCGATTAAAAAAATTAATCGTGATTAATCACATTGTTAAACAATAATAGAATACCATTTATTTAAATATTTTTGGATGTTTTCTACATTTTCAAATATATTGATTTCAATTACAACACAGAATACAAAGTGTACAGTGCTCACTTTATATTTATTTTTCATTACAAGTATTTGAACTGTAAAAAAACAACAAAAATAGTATTTTTCAATTCACTTAATACAAGTACTGTAGTGCAATCTCTTTATCATGAAAGTTGAACTTACAAATGTAGAATTACGTACAAAAAACCTGCATTCAAAAAAAAAATGCAACATTTTAGAGCCTGCAAGTTCACTCAGTCCTACTTCTTGTTAAGCCAATGGCTCAAACAAACAAGTTTGTTTACATTTGCAGCAGATAATACTGCCCGGTTCTTGTTTACAATGTCACCTGAAAGTGAGAACAGGAATTCTCATGGCACTGGTGTAACCAGTATTAGAAGATATTTATGTGCCAGATGTGCTAAAGATTCATATATCCCTTCATGCTTCAACCACCACTCCAGGGGACATGCGTCCATGCTGATGACGGGTTCTGCTCGATAACAATCCAAAGCAATGTGGACCAAAGCATGTTCATTTTCATTATCTGAGTCAGATGCCATCAGCACAAGGTTGATTTTCTTTTTTGGGAGTTCGGGTTCTGTATTTTCCACATTGGAGTGTTGCTCTTTTAAGACTTCTGAAAGCATGCTCTACACCTCATCCGTCTCAGATTTTGGAAGGCACTTCAGATTCTTAAACCTTGGATCGAGTGCTGTAGCTATCTTTAGAAATCTCACACTGAAATCTGCAGTGAAAGTGTTCTTAAAATGAACATCATGTGCTGGGTCATCATCTGAGACTGATATAACATGAAATATATGGCAGAATGCAAGTAAAACAGAGCAGGGGACATACAATTCTCCCCCAAAGAGTTCAGTCACAAATTTAATTAACGCATTATTTTTTTAACGAGCATCATCAGCATGGAAGCATGTCCTCTGGAATGATGACTGAAGCATAAAGGGGCATATCTGGCATGTAAATACCTTGCAATGCCGTCTACAAAAGTGCCATGCAAATGCCTGTTGTCACTTTCTGGTTACACTGTAAATAAGAAGAGTACATTATTATCTCCTATAAATGTAAACAAACTTGTTTGTCTTAGTGATTGGCTGAAAAAGAAGTAGGAATGTGTGGACTTGTAGGCTCTGAAGTTTTACATTGTTTTGTTTTTGAGTGCAGTTATGTAACAAAAAAAATCTACATTTGTAAGTTGCACTTTCATGACAAAGAAATTGCACTACAGTACTTGTATGAGGTGAATTGAAAAATACTATTTCTTTTGTTTATCATTTTAACAATGCAAATATTTGTAATAAAAAATAATATACACTTTGATTTCAATTACAACACAGAATACAATATATATGAAAATGTAGAAAAACATCTAAAATATTTAATAAATTTCAATTGGTATTAACAGTGCAATTTAAACTGAGATTAATCACGATTAATTTTTTAATCGTGATTAATTTTTTTGAGTTAATCACGTGAGTTAACTGCAATTAATCGACAGCCCTATAAATAATACTTCCTTATTCACTTTCTCCACACCATTCATGATTTTATAGACCTCTATCATATCCCCTCTTAGTTGTCTCTTTTGCAAGCTGAACATGCCCAGTCTTTTTAATTTCTCCCCATATGGAAGTTGTTCCATATCCATATTCATTTTTGTTGCTCTTCTCTGTATTTTTTCAAATTCTAATATATCTTTTTGAGATGGGGTGACCAGAGCTGCATGCAGTATTCAAGGTGTTGGCATACCATGAGTTTATATAGTGACATTATGATATTTTCTGTCTTATCAGCTATCCCTTTCCAAATAATTCCTAATGGTCTGTTGGCTTTTTTGACTGCTGCTGCACACTGAGCTGGTGTTTTCAGAGAACTCCTTTCCTTCAAAATCTTTTTAGCAGATATGATGAACAAAGGCCTATCTTGACAGGTTTCAGAGTAGCAGCCGTGTTAGTCTGTATCCGCAAAAAAACCAGGAGTACTCGTGGCACCTTAGAGACTAACAAATTTATTTGAGCATAAGCTTTCGTGGGTTACATCCCACTTCTTCGGATGCACAGAATGGAACATATATTGAGGAGATATATATACACACACACATACAGACAGCATGAACAGGTGGGAGTTGTCTTACCAACTCTGAGAGGCCAATTAAGTAAGAGAAAAAAACCTTTTGAAGTGATAATCAAGATAGCCCTGTACAGACAGGTTGATAAGAAGTGTGAGAGTACTTACATGGGGAGATAGATTCATTGTTTGTAATGGCTTATCCATTCCCAGTCTTTATTCAAACCTAAACTGATTGTGTCTAATTTGCATATCAATTCGAGTTCTGCAGTTTCTCATTGGAGTCTGTTTTTGAAGCTTTTCTGTTGTAAAATAGCCACCCGCAGGTCTGTCATTGAATGACCAGACAGGTTAAAGTGTTCTCCCACTGGTTTTTGAGTATTATGATTCCTGATGTCAGATTTGTGTCCATTAATTCTTTTGCATAGAGACTGTCCGGTTTGGCCAATGTACATGGCAGAGGGGCATTGCTGGCACATGATGGCATATATCACATTGGTAGATGTGCATGGACTACAAGCTATCAGGAACAGTATCTCTGATAATGTCACAGCTAACCTGGTGGCTGAACTTTGTGACTTTGTCCTCACCCACAACTATTTCATATTTGGGGACAATATATACCTTCAAGTCAGCGGCACTGCTATGGTTACCCACATGGCCCCACAGTATGCCAACATTTTTATGGCTGACTTAGAACAACGCTTCCTTAGCTCTCATCCCCTAACGCCCCTACTTATGCTCAAATAAATTTGTTAGTCTCCAAGGTGCCACAAGTACTCCTGTTCTTTTAACGTTATGAATGTTAACTGAATGTTTGAGTCAGCCTTGAAAGCATGAAAACTTCAAAGACCATTATATTGAGGTGGGCCAGATGATATAAGACCACAGAATATTCATAGCCCTTTGTATCAATATATGTTATATGTATGTGTGTGTTACTGGTTTACTAGCAGGTGATTAATGCCAAATCCCAACGCTGGTTATGTAGATATGACTGTGCATTGTGTGAAGAATTAAATTTACATTAAATTAAATTAATGGAGATATCCTATCTCCTAGAACTGGAAGGGTCCTTGAAAGGTCATCAAGTCCAGCCCCCTACCTTCGCTAGCAGGACCAAGTACTGATTTTGCCCCAGAAGAAGTACTTCCTTATGTTAGTCTTAAACCTGCTGCCTATTAATTTTAAGGCTTGACCTCCTGGGGAGAAGGGAAGAGATTGGTGGTACCTGTTTTCAGTAGGCTAGGAGACAAAGCAAGAGTTTTGGTATAAAAGGCTGAGTTTATCCAGAAAAAGAAGCTTTCTTTTTAATTCAACAAATGGACGTGATCCGTTGCTTAAAGAGGGGATAGGTTAGAAGGACCTGAACCTGTGATCAGACTGATGAGTGACTTCTGGAAAATTTAGTGTGTGTTTAGACCTTTTTATTATTTTATATGTTTTCTCTGTATGCTTTTGTCTTTAAATAAATGTACTATGCTTTGGAAGAGCTGTTCGGTTCCTGATAAATTACTGTCATTGTCCTTCAGAGAGAAAGCAAAGAGGAGGGCCCGGGTGTTAGTCAGACCTTATTGGGATAATCACAGTGGATTGCAGGGGATCTGCAGCTCTCTGGTTAAGAGGAAGTGGAACGCAGGTCCCTCCCTAGAGAGAGGTGACGGCTAGAGGCCTGAGATGGCATTCCTTAAGCAAACCACAGAAGGCGGATTAAAGGAGCAGTTACCCAGAATTTACCCAGTCTTCTTAGGACAGTCCCACTAGAATCCCTGCAAGTCTGTGGCTTAGTCAGTGGAACCCTGGAGCTAACTGAAGCTGAGCTCACAGGGGATCTCTGGACACAACAGGCATGTGTGTGTCAGTCAGTATGACCTGGGTCTGAGGCAGGCTGTATAGTGTGGTCAAGCAGAAACAATTTAAGCTTCACCTCTCTGGCTTTTAAAGTTCTTTTTGAAAAGGGCTTGTACACAGTGTATTTACTCAGGATATGGGTCTTCCCCAAACCAAAAAGGGACCTATTGTGCTCATCATTAATAGAAAGTACAGCTCACAAAGGGGGCAATATTTAAATCCAGGAGACTTTGAATGTGACATCCTCATGCCCTGGTGCTGGCAAGATCCTGGTCAAGAAATATTTACAAGGGAAGGAACAAGTACTAAAACCTTCCGCCCAAAAAATGAAATCTTTTAAAAAAGAGGTGTCAACAGGCAACTAAGTATATTAACTGTATTTTTTATCAAAAAGAAACAGTGTGGTACATGGATACTGGAATTCTGTCTCAAAGCTATAGGTTGTGAGAAGGAACAGAGTAGTGGTTAGTCTTTCATGGCCTCTCAGTACCTAACCACAAGTGGGCACAGGGTGTATGCAAGCCCTATCAGACACTGCTGGCCAAAAGACCTCAGTGTCGAGTACATGTTCACCCCCCAAAAACGGACTATATATATGGACAAGCAGTAAAGGGAGAATAAATATTCATTTGAAATTTAATACTAGGCATAAGTTATTTGTTAATCACTATTCACCTGTTTTAAAAGTTGCAGTAACTTAATCAGGGAGTGCAAATCATATTTGTGATTAGGATATGTCTTAGCTGGAGCTAGAATTTCTAGCTCAGGCAGATATACCCAGCTAAAAATAAGAGCGTAGCTGCAGCAGTGCAGGTGGCAGGATGGGCTAACTCCCACAAGTTTGTAGCTAGGGTTCAAAACAGGATTGCACTTGGGGTGGCTACACTGCTATTTTTAACACACTAGCTCAGTCAGAGTTAGTGCAGGTGTGTCTACCCAAGCTGGAAATTACATCTCCAGCTCCAATGTAGATATACCTTTAGGTGACCATCATCATACTATGAGCAGTAAATAGTCAACACAAACCGTTCACAAACACCTGATATGATGCCAATATTTTCCCTATGTATTTGGTGAATACTTACAAATAAAAATGTTAGAAGAAATTAGGATCAGTTTGCAACTGAGTCACAAATAGAAATAGGTCTGAATTAGTGAAAAATATTAATCACAATGCATAATTTCATCAGATCTCATTTTGAATGTGTGTTTCCAGCTGATAGATTGGTCTAAAAATAGTCACTGATTATGCATATTTGTTTCAAAATGATTCAGGATGGACTTACCAATGGCCTTGGGATGGATTTTTGGGGTTTCTTGGATCCAAGTTTCTTCAGGGCATTATAATACTTTTTCTGTTCCTTTGTCAAAAAGATATGATCTCCGCCTAAGTACAGGAAAATCACACTGTTATTCATTTTAATTGAAGACAGTTAACTGGGGGAAAAAATGCATTTTTGCAAGAAAATGTTTACCTAGCATTGTTATAAGTAGTACCTAAGAGAGATTGAGAAAAATATGTTTTTCTTGCCTATTTTTTCAGTTGGTTACATTTTGCTTTGGACAGTTTATTGTCAGAATAGTCAGCCAGGGCTTGATGTTAAAACCCTTACTCATTTGAGTTGCCCTTACTTACATAAGCAAGGGTTTGCAAGCTCAAGCCCTTAGTCAGTTTCCCTTGCTATCTGTGAGAGTCTTTTTTGAAAAAAAATGATGGAAGCAGGGTCTGAATGAGTTCTCTCCTGACATCTAGTGAGACATATGCTGGGAGAAAAGACTTCAGGTGCAGACTGTGTTTGCATAAACATGCCTGTTCTGCGTAGGTGTGCAGCAAATGGAGCTGCTTTGCCAAAATGATCAGTTTTGGCTGGTTTGGGTTACAATCAGGGGTGAAAGTGAGCCGGTACAGGCCGGTACAGTGTACTGCTAAGAAGCCGGTACCGGCCCGTACGCAGCCCACATTAAAGTGCTGCTCCTTTTGCTTCCCCCGTCGGCAGCCCTGCCAGTATGGTCCGTACCGGCAGGGCCGCCAACAGGGTGGTGGGGGTGGAGAAGGGGCAGCAACGTTAAAGCACTCCCGTGGCAAAGGACCGTCCTTAAAGCACTGCCGCGGCAGCTCTTTAACGTCGTTCCCTTTTTCCCCCTCTCGGACGCCGACGGGAGGGGCAAAGGGAGCAGCTGCCCCAGGGCCGGCGATTTAAAAGGGCCCAGGCCTCCAGCCGCCACTGCCGCCCTTTAAATTGCTGCTGGCGGGCTGGCTGGGGGATGCTCACTCCCAGCCCTGCCCCTTCTGCCCAAGACCCTGCCCTTCCGGGGGCCGGAGCCAGCCCCTGTACCGGTAAGTCTTTGGAGTTATTTTCACCCCTGGTTACAATCACTCTAGTATTTGAATGCAGAGGTAATTAAATGTTGTTTTCCTTACTGTACGAGCAAAGAGCAGCAGAACTGTGCTTAGCATGCCCTGATTGAGGGGATCACCCTAACTTGAACCTCACTTGCTAAGCAGGGGGTAGGGATGCCAAATCCCAGTGGAGAAGGGAGTGAGTGAGCATAGGTGTTTCTACCTGGTGGTGTGGCCTCTGCCTACAGAGAACTAGATACCATTTGACCTGCCCCTCTCCAGCATTTAATGACAAAGCTGATTGGACTCATTTAAGAGTTCTGGTTGGTGATTCCTAGAGCTGTTCTCACTGCTAAGTCTAAGGGCTACATTTTAGACCTTGTGTGGGAACAGTGAAAGACAACAAAGAAACTGCACTGACATTGAGGTTTCCCACTGCCTGCTGAAATCACAGAGAGTTGGGTTAAGTGGTGGAACCTCGGAATATGACACTGCAGTAGCACCTGGTGGTGGTGGTAGAGAGTGGCAGCAGAAGCTGCGAGCTATTTGCAGAGGCAGCAGTAGCAGAGGCATTGCTCAACATGCCCCCCTCTTGGGGTGGGAGATGAGCCCCCTCCCTATGAATGCAGCTCTGAACTCTGGGTCTTCACTGACCAAGGACTGCCAACTGTGGGTGTGGTGCCATGAAGGGAAAGGAGAGTGGTGTATTAAGGGACATTAGTTTGTTGGACTTTCACACCACAAGGTGAGAAACTGCAGCAAAGGACACTCTCCACCGCACTGTGGGTAGGTGTTTGCCTATTGTCACATCCATTTGAATTGTGGTTGTGATGTTTTCCCAAATTAATGGCTTACTCAAGATGTGCTTGCAAAACATATTGTCCCAGGTATCCCGGACAAGCCCCCCAAAATGTAACCCTTCTGCCAGGCGGAGTCAGCAGCAACAAGGGCTGCGTAAGATGTTCCCCTAAACAACAGAAAATAGAACCGGCTCAAGCTCCCACCCAGTAATTTGGGAAAACTAAGCACAACTCCTGGGCACCTCTAAGGGCATGTCTATACTGCAATTAAAAGCCCGCCACTGGCCCATGCCAGCTGACTCAGGCTCATGGGGTCGGGCTAAGGGGCTATTTAATTGCAGTGTAGATGTTTGGATATGGGCTGGAGCCAGAGCTCTAAGACCCTGCAAGGTGGGAGGATGAGTGTGTGTGTGTGTGGGGGGGGGAACAGTAGAGATAGAGGAAACGGGAACCTGGAGGTTGTGTGGGAGGGGGAACCTGAATGAAAGTGGGGGGTGGTAGTGGTGATGAAGGAAGCAGGGATCTGGAAGGGGTGGGGAATGGAGATGTGGGGAGAAAGCAGGGACCCAGATTGGGGGAAGGGGCTGTTTATAACAAAATGCTAGGTTTCTCAGCTCAGCCTTTGCAAATATTGACCCTGGAAGGTGTTAGTAAATAAAGTAAACAAACATAACCCTTTGATTCTTTGTAGATGAGCCAAAGTCCCACCATGCCTTGTGTTTATAATTCAACAGTATTCAACAGTCACAGGATTGAAGGGCTTATTCAGGGCTTTGAAACACAGTTGATATGCAATACTTATCTTTTTCTTTTGTTGGTTAAAATTTTTGATAGCAACTCCAATGAAGAGATTCATCATGAAAAAAGATCCAATCATGATAAAACACACAAAATACAAGTACATGAATAAACGGTGTTCACATATTGGCTGCTGGTCTACCTATAACAATAAATAAATAAACAGAAAAAACAGTCAGAAAAATTTGTAATAATTGATCCTTTTATCATCAGGAAGGCCCGATTGTTTAAAAGCATTTATACACTTACATTTGCATGCACAAGTATAACAGGTCTGCACAAATGAAGACGTAGACAGATACAGATATAACATAAAATCCTGGATCTAAATAACAAAATATTAATGCTGACCTGAAGTTATGCTTTTGTTACACTCAATCCAAGTATGTTATCTGCTGGGAACCCAATAACAATGTTTGTCTCTCAATACGTGTTCCTTTATTTTGCTAGGAATAAAAAACTAATCTTAAATGACAAGAGTTTCCAAGACCACTCTTCTTTCCTTTTTGAAGGTTAGCACTACATTTGTAATTTTCTATTCTTCTGGTACCTAAACAGTTTTCCATTATTTTTCAAAAATAATTGACAGTAAATACATTAGTCAGTTCCTATAGTAGCCTAGGATGCATATCATCAGGGTTGATAGATACTACGTGTTCAAATAAATGCACGGAAGTTCAATACTATCTTCCTAGTATTTCCTTAATACCCAACATCCCAACCAGCCAATATATGACACAATGTAGGAAGAAATGCCACAGGAGGAGATTTTAAAGGCACAAATGCAGCTAGGCGTTCATATCCAATGAAAGTCAACGGGAGTTATGCATCAAAATGATATTTGTGCCTTTGAAAATCTCATTCTCCATGTCAATTTTTTCAAAGGTGTATAAAATGACTGTTTCATGAAAGATAATTCATACTTTAATTGAATTAATAAAATAGTTTTATCATCTTACACCTGGTTTTGGCTCATTTTTGTTCCTTTTCTCCTTATATATTTTCTCTAACACATTTTTAAAATATCCTTAAGTTGTTGTTCATTATTGTCTAACTACATGCCACCCATCTCTTTCCAGTTATTGACTGTTTTCTTCTGTGATCCTGGTTTTGCTTGAGTTTTTTTTAATCTACTTCTTGCTCCTTAGCAGCTTCTTTTCATTAAGCAATTTTACTTCAGTTTATTATTATGTATCTTCTTATTTTTCTTCTCTTCCTCTTCCCTTCCTCTTCTTGCTCTCCTACTCCTTCCTTTCCTTTCCCCCACCTATGTTAGGTTCTAAAAAGTGGAAGTTAAATTCTAGTGAGAAAAATAAAAAGGAGCATAAACACTGGCAAATGAAGTGTAAAAATACAATTAGGAAGGCCAATAAAGAATTTGAGGAACAGTTAGCCAAAGACTCAAAAAGTAATAGCAAAATTTTTTTAAGTACATCAGAAGCAGGAAGCCTGCTAAACAACCAGTGGGGCCACTGGATGATCCAGGTGCTAAAGGAGCACTCAAGGACGATAAGGCCATTGTGGAGAAACTAAGTGAATGCTTTGCATCCGTCTTCATAGAATCATAGAATATCAGGGTTGGAAGGGACCTCAGGAGGTCATCTAGTCCAACCCCCTGCTCAAAGCAGGACCAATTACAGGTCTTCACGACTGAGGATGTAAGAGAGATTCCCAAACCTGAGCCATTCTTTTTAGGTGACAGATCTGAGGAACTGTCCCAGATTGAGGTATCATTAGAGGAGGTTTGGGGGAAAAATTGATAAATTAAACAGCAATAAGTCACCTGGACCAGATGGTATTCACCCAAGAGTTCTGAAGGAACTCAGATGTGAAATTGCAGAACTACTAACTGTAGTCTGTAACCTATCATTTAAATCAGCTTCTGTACCAGATGACTGGAGGATAGCTAATGTGACGCCAATTTTTAAAAAGAGCTCCAGAGGTGATCCCAGCAATTACAGGCCTGCAATCTTGACTTCAGTACCAGGCAAACTGGTTGAAACTATAATAAAGAACAATATTGTCAGACATATTTGTTGAGGAAGAGTCAACTTGGTTTTAGTAAAGGGAAATCATGCCTCACCAATCTACTAGAATTCTTTGAGGGGGTCAACAAGCATGTGGACCAAGAGGATCCAGTGGATATAGTGTACTTAGATTTTCAGAAAGCCTTTGACAAGGTCCCTCACCAAAGGCTCTTACACAAAGTAAGCTGCCACGGGATAAGGGGGAAGGTGCTCTCATGGATTGGTAACTGGTTAAAAGATAGGAAACAAAGGGTAGGTATAAATGGTCAGTTTTCAGGATGGAGAGAGGTAAATAGTGGTGTCCCAACAAGGGTCTGTTCTAGGACCAATCCTATTCAACATATTCATAAATGATCTGGAAAAGGGGGTAAACAGTGGTCACCCCATCTCAAAAGAGATATATTGGAATTGGAAAAGGTTCAGAAAAGGGCAACAAAAATGATTAGGGGTATGGAACGGCTTTTGTATGAGGAGAGATTAATAAGAGTGGGGCTTTTCAGCTTGGAAAAGAGACGGCTAAGGAGAGATATGACTGAGGTCTATAAAATCATGACTGGTGTAGAGAAACTAGATAAGGAAGTGTTGTTTACTGCTTCTCATAACACAAAAACCAGGGGTCACCAAATGAAATTAATAGGCAGCAGGTCTAAAGCAAATAAAAGGAAGTATTTCTTCACACAACGCACAGTCAACCTGTGGAACTCCTTGCCAGAGGATGTTGTGAAGGCCAAGACCATAACAGGGTTCAAAACAGAACTAGATAAATTCATGGAGGATAGGTCCATCAATGGCTATTAGCCTGGATGGGCAGGAATGGTGTCCCTAGCCTCTGTTTGCCAGAAGCTGGGAATGAGCGACAGGGGATGGATCACTTGATGATTAGCTGTTCTGTTCATTCACTCTGGGGCACCTGGCACTGGCCACTGTCAGAAGACAGCATACTGGGCTAGATGGACCTTTGGTCTGACCCAGTAGGGCCATTCTTATGTTCTTAAGGATGGAATCACAGCCCTGCATTAGGAGCTCATGTTCAATTTGTCATATACCATAAACCCTAAGTCCCAGTCTGAGTCTCTATTTACCAAGATACATCTCTCATCCCAAAACTATGGCCTACACAATCTTTTTTTCTAGATGTATGACCTTGCATTTGGCTGTATCAAAACACACCTTGCTTGATTGCACCCATTACCAAGCAATCCAGATTTCTCTGTCACAGTGACCAGTCTTCATTATTTACTATTCCATCTGCACACTTTCTCAATTGTGATTTTATATTTTCTTCCACATCAGAGATAAAAATATTTAACAGTGTTGGGCTAAGAACCAAGCTCTATGGGGCTCTGGTAGAAACACACCCACCAGAGGGTGATTTCTCATTTACAATTATATTTTTAAATCTATCATTTAGGTAGTTTTTAACCCATTTAATAGATGTACACCGGACCCCTGCTTGAACGCGGGGTTTTGGATCCATGAGCGGTCCCGCATTAACGCGGGACCACGTTATAGCGGGGACCGTGTTACCATGGATCACAATGTAATTAATTAAATTTGGGATCCGTGAGCGGTCCCGCGCTATAAGCAAAATCGCGCTATACAGACGCGCGTTCAAGCAAGGGTCCGCTGTATACTGATATTTTATTATGCTAATTTTAAATCTGAATGTTTTGTGGTACTAAGTCAAATGCATTTCAGAAATCCAAATATATCATATTACAACAGTTATCTTTATCAACTAAACTTGTAATCTCATAAAAAAATAATATCAAGTTCATTTGACAATACCTAAGTTCAATAAAACCAAGTTGACTGGCATTAATTATATTTCCATCCTTTAACTCTTCATTGACAGAGTCTTGTACCAGCTATTCTATTATTTTGCTCACAACTGATGTCAGACTAATAGACCTGTAATTACCAAGGTCACCCCGTTTATCCTTTTTTATTATTGACACATTTGATTTTTTTATAGTCCACTGTAACTTCCCCAGTATTTCAAGATTTAAATAAAGTTAATATTAATGTTCCAGAGAGCTTCCTGAGCCAACTCTTTTAAAACTCTTGGAAGCAAGTTATCTGGACCTGTTGGTTTAAAAATGTTTAACTTTTTAGTACATGCTTTTAACATCCTCCTTAATTACTGTTGAAATATAAAAGCATTTAATCATTACATGATATGAATATATAATTCAGCTTCTTTCCAAATACAGAGCAGAAATATTTACTGAACATTTGTGCCTCTTATACCTCATTGTTGACAATTTCACCATCTCTATCTACACCTATACCATTGTTATATATCCTTTTGTTCCTGATATATTTTAAAGATTCCTTCTTATTCTCCTTAATCCTATTGACCATGTTTTTTTCATTTATACTTTTAGCTTCCCTGATTAACTGTCTGCATTGCTTAGCTTCTAAGTTATATTAACAGCTATCAATTTCCCCTTTTCATTTGGTATATACTATCTTTTCACTTTTATTACTGCTTCATCTTCCCTCTAAACCAGGATGGTTTTTAAATCAATGTTGCCTTGAGTGATTGTGGGATTGTGACTTTTGGGGTATCTAGTAAAATGTTCTTAAACAACTCCCAATTATTGTTCACAATTTTCTATTCAAATTTTTCCTCACAGTCAATTTTGCTCAGAATTAGTTTCAGCTTTGGGAAATTGGCCCTCACACTTGTATGTGTGCCTAATCTCATTTTACAGTGGCTTTCTATGTAGCTACATAATTCAGCACACTGAACAAAACAGGTTAAAAGTAATACTTACACATACAATAAAGAAATCAAGCAAACACCAGAAATTTGTGAAATACTCCTGGAAACCATAAGCCACCCATTTCAGAAACATCTCCAGTAAAAAGATGTAAGCAAATATTATATCGGCAAGCTTCAGAAGGTTTTGAATGGTTGCATATTCCTTAAGGTAAATATCTTCAAATGCCTGGAATTTGAGAATTTAAAAGTAAAACAGATCTGTAGTTTTATAATGGATTATTTTAAAATTCTGCTAAGATATAGTACTCGTTGTTTGACTTATTAATGTGCCACAAGAATGAGCAAACAATCTACATTTTGTTTTAAAGTTAAAGTCTACATTTTAAAAAGTGCTTTCTATTTTTTGTACCTGAGACATTGGGGGCCTATCTTAAGGCAGCTATGGCCTGATTTTCAGAAATGTTGAAAATCAGATATGTTGAGTGCCTGCAGCTCGCACTGAGTCCAGCTGCTGTTGTGGAAATCAGGTCCCACGGTTTTCCATGTTGGTCTCCCAAAAACTGGGACACCCAAAGTTATCATGGAGTTAGTGAGTAGAGCTGTCAGGAATTTTCTGATGAAACAGGGTTTCACTGGAAAATGCTGATTTGTCAAACACAAATGTTTGCAGAAGCATTTGTTGTTCTGTGAACTCTCAGCAGAACCCTGCCTTTAGCGCCCCTGTCTGGCAGCTGGGGAGCCGAAGCTTCTAGAATTTGTAGCTCTAGGACAGCTCCGCTATGCAGGCTGCCTCTGATTTGGGGACCCCTGGGCACTACATACACCCCTCAAGTCAAATCTTATAAGAGAGTAAGTTAAATTTACCAGAGTTGCACTGCTCAGGAGAATTATGAATATGATAAAAGTTTCAAACCAGCTACGCTGAACAATTCGGTAGCAGGTTTTCCTAAATCGCCACCAAGTACTTCCTGGAAACTTTGTGATATCCACTGCACAGCATAAGGAGCATTGGACACAGCCTGAAAAGAAAAAGCACAGGATAGCCTGTATCCATTCTCAATCTATTTTCTGCATCCTCAGAAAGGGGCCCTTACTGAACACAACAAGCCGCTACTGCTTCAAACATCAGCAGCTCAAAGTAGGAGAACAGAACACAGGGCAAGAAAGAAAAGGACCGAGGCAGCAACACAGAAAAAAATGCACCAAGATATACAGTTGAACGAGAGAAAAAATGAGGGAAGGGAGAACAAAAGGCAAGAGAGATATACAGGTTGGTTTTTCATGGTTTAATACATAGCTAAATGTCATGATGTTCTACTGTTCTACAAATCTGAATAAATAGCTGAATAAATAGCTGCATATTTACTGAAGTACAACAATTCTGTACCATTTACGAATCTATGTTTTTACCTCTATATAATACCATGCCTAAGAGCTGTCTTTCTACAGGCATATACTTCATGCACATTTACGTGAGAATTTACTAGAAATTTTTTCTGTAAAAGACAAGCAGTTTTTAAAATTAACAGATCCCAGTATTACATGATTTTCATACTTGGAAACAAAAAGACTTACATTTTTCCCTTCTAAACAAAAGCCTGTAGATTCATTTCATCATATCCAAACTGTCTAGTTAATATCTTCTAAAAAGTAAAAAAAATCCTCCTTACTTTGTTACCCTCTCTATTGTCTTCTTGAGAAAGTCCTCTCAATCATAGCTAGCTACTGACTCAGAAAGTGTGGCTTCTGTATGGGCTGGATGGGGTGGGGGAGAAGTGGGAGGAGTATGTTGTTATCTTGAAAGTAGTTAATATGATTTTATAGACTTATTAGAAACACTGCAACCTGAGGAAATAAGTGCGGATAATAATCATTTAAATATTGCTGAATTATTTTATCCCTGCAGAAATGTTAGTGTTGCTGATAAAACACAAAAGGCTCATTGTTCAATGTAAACCAAACACGTAGAAAAAAAAACAAAAGCAGAATCTGTCTTGCAATCTCTTACTTGTATACAATGGACTTTCAGTAAAGATACTTTCGTATTAATATTTATTTTCAGTGTTTCCTTCACTTTCCTACAACACTTCAGCACATACGGGATGCATAATCTACAATTGCTACTTGAAGGATACAGTACCATAAAAATTAGAAAAAGATACAATATTAACTGGGGCAAAAATAAGTGTGTGTAGTACATGCATGAATACAATTCCTATCCAAAAGCTTTTAATACAGGAAAAAGGTGTGTGTCAAATGTTTAACATATGTAGAAAAGATCAACTAGTTGAAACCAGTAAAAAAAAGTTTGTGTTGATGAGAGAGGTAAAAGAAATTGAATTTACTTGTTGACCCTCTATTCTCGCCATTACCTGAAGATTTACTATTACCTTGGCTTTATAAACTAATCCAAACATATTACAGAGTTATCCGATACACACAAAACCAGAACCTGAAGTACATTCACAATTATGTATTTTCACAGCCACTTTATGAACTGCATGCCTCGTTTAATTTAAGGTACCAAATTACAAGGTTTTTACCATATTTGAGAACATGACGGCACTTTTAAAAATAAAAATTAGTTGAGAAACTTCCCCTTGAAATGAGTGTAAAGATATTAAAGTATTATTACTTACCACATTTGTTCCAACAGCTCCCACTTCTGTCCAAACATGACTTTGCTCTTTATCAGATAGATTCTAAACCTTTTCTGCTTGATGAAAACATGGTTATGTGAAATGTTTTTGCTGGAAGAATTATGTGGAAAACTACTCTGCCTCTAAGAGCAAGGTCAGTCCTAACGGAAGAAAACAGAAAAAAACCCCAACAATTGTGATCCAACATTTTGCCTGACAGACACCCTCAGCTATGTAAACAATGATTTTTTAAAAAATAAATATTGAGTATTTTGCAAGACAATAAGCCATTTTCACGCCAAGCATAAACTAGATGCTTCAAATGAGTAATAGTATATGCAAAAGATTACTTCAATTAATAAAACAGAATCTCAATAATTTCTGTAAAGCACCATTCTATTGTGGCATTATTTCTATTGCTTTCAAACCGAGTCATATTTATGTGAAATACTGTATCAGTAAACAACACTGAACATGGAATCTATCCTTACCTGAAAACTGATTTTCTGCAGCTGCCACTACATCATTTTCCATTTGTATGGTTACATTTCATTGCCATCAGGAGGAGACAGAAACAAAACTGAAGTTACGGACTGTAGAATCCCAAAAAATGAATGGGGGAAAGAAGGGAGGAAAAAGACCACTAATAGCTGTTAATAAAAATCTCCATGCCTTTTATCAGCAGCAAATCATAAAGAAAAAGGTAACTTTCCTTGCGATACTATGCAGAATTTTCTCTTACCTAATATAAAGGTGGGTTCTCAGACTGGTGCAGAAAACCAATTGTATAGCAGGACTGGAGATTAACTAGATGCTTTCTTCATTATTCCTTAAAACAAGGAAAGAAAAGAAAACACTCTTTGCAAAACATTTCTTTACAAATCCTACAGTCTCTCTGCTTTTTTCCATAACTTCAGGATCCATCCCTCATTTTTTCTCTTCTTTATTACCCCAAGACAGGGCATTTAGTTTTCCTGAGGTAGCATCAGAAGGTTGCTATGGATCTAATGGCCAAGAATACATAGCTGCCATCATTTGAAAACCCAATTGATTGCACAATTTTTCAAATATACTGGGGGAAGTGGGGATTTGGGCACTTGAGCATTGTAGGCAATTTCTGATTTAAATTACTTTTAAAATAAATATTTATGGCCTCAAGATGCTTGGAAGTTTATCCAAACTTCAAAATTCCTCTTTACACCCCCATGATCCTTCAATCCCACCAAACCCCTGTCTCCAGTATCAGGTTCTCCCTACCTGTGATAGTTTTTTGGAGTAGGCCCAGTAGCTTGTTTTCCCATTACTTGACATTCAGGTGGCAGAAAACCCATTCCTGCCCTCCCCTTCTACCTTCCTGAGAGGCGGGTTGGTGCAGGACTTCCCCTTCATCACCTTAGAGAGGCAGAGGCTTCTCCTACTGGGGATCTCAACTGCACTTGGCCATGATATGCCGATTTCTTTTTTTCATTGACATTCTCCCATTGTTATGTTTCCTTTTCCAGCACTGCCACCCAGTTGACTGGGACTTATCTTCAGTTGCCTGCTTGAGGGCTCACCAGTACATGCACAGTTCTGAGACCAAGAACTTAGAAAAAACAAGTCACTTTCTCTCACACCACCCAAGTTTTAAAATAGGCTGTCCTGTTGTATGTTTGTAATGTCTAGAAGGGATGTCAATCATTCAAGCAGCCCATAAAAAAGTCAGATGGTTGGATAATCCACTTTCTGGACACTGTCAAATGTGACCATTTTGGGTTGAGGAACAAAATGGTGGGGACCACGTTACCCCACAATTTGGACCCAAGGCACTCAAATACTGGCTACATAAACTAATTGTCAATTTGTTCCACCCAAATGGGAAAAAAGGAGTGGCTTGCCATAGAGAAATTGCCAGGGTTTTACCATGGGGTTGGTCTCTGACCCACAGAGGACTCCACAGAGCAAGCTAATCTTGCTAACCCATGGGAGGATGTGGATACAGCCCTCCACTCATAGGATTGACATTCAAGCAGTAATTCTTCAAAAACAAAGTATCATTTATTTAAAGGAAATAATCAGTTACAATACATTCAATAAAGCAAGAAAGAATACACTATAATCTATAAGGCATCATAGAACACAATTATCTTTCATTGAGAATTATACAGTAAAATAGAATACACAGACTATATAGTGGTTAAAATGTAATACCTAAGGCACATGGAGGCCCTTCATACATATGTATAAAGTATTAATATAATGCCACAATACTATACTAAACCTGCTACAACGTACCATGCAAAACTTCTAAACATATGTATAAGAAAACATTATAACATTTATACATCACTGAAGCATCTACTATTTAACACTGACATCCTCTGAGCACGGGCCAGATCGTCACAGAATGGGTGGGTGGAGGAGTCGCACTTAAACGCAGGCATCCAGCTTTATTTACAGGCACACCCAGACATTCTAAAAAAAAAACCCCCAGAAAATCAGACTTATACTCTGTCTTCTTGAGTCCCTCTGAACCGTCTACGTCCTTCTGGTCTGTCTACTGCTCTCTGATCTTCTCCATTTGCTTCTGCTGCTGCTCTACTCTCTCCATTCTGTTGTCTTCTCGCTCTGTTGTCTTCCTTTGCTGCTATCTTCTCTGCTCCCTCACACAAGCCTGCTAGCTGTCAGCCTTATATTCAGTTTCTGGCCTTCTCTGATTGGTTGCTTTCTCAAGTTCACTAATTAGCATGGAACCTCCGTGGGTGGGTGGCAACTGCTCAACCAATCAGTCTTGCCTGTCACTTAAGCTGAACCTCCTCCTTACCCCTCCCTTCAGGTATTTTGGAGTGAGCGGAGTCATATCTGCTGAACTTTATTTCACTACTATTTCTTATCTGTTATTGGTTGATTTGCTCTGAGTCCTCCATTTTGGATTTTCAGTAGGGCTGTCGATTAATTGCAGTTAACTCACGCTATTAACTCAATAAAATTAATCACAATTAAAAAAATTAATTGTGATTAATTGCAGTTTTAATTGCACTGTTAAACAATAGAATACCAATTGAAGTTTATTAAATATTTTGGGTGTTTTTCTACATTTTCAAATATATTGATTTCAATTACAACACAGAATACAAAGTGTACAGTGCTCACTTTATATTATTTTTATTACAAATATTTGCACTGTACAAATGATAAACAAAATAAATAGTATTTTTCAATTCACCTCATACAAGAACCGTAATGCAATCTCTTTATCATGAAAGTGCAACTTACAAATGTAGAATTTTTTGTTGTTACATAACTGCACTCAAAAGCAAAACAATGTAAAACTTTAGAGCCTACAAGCACAAAGGGACATATGAATCTTTAGTGCCTCTGGCACGTAAATATCTTGCAACACCGGCTACAACAATGCCATGCGAATGTCTGTTCTCGCTTTCAGGTGACATTGTAAACTAGAAGCGGGCAGCATGATCTCCTGCAAATGTAAACAAACTTGTTTGTCCGTGTGACTTGTTGAACAAGAAGTAGGACTGAGTGGACTTGTAGGCTCTAAAGTTTTACATTGGTTTTTTTTGGAACGCAGTTATTTTTGTACATAATTCTAGATTTGTAAGTTGCACTTTCACGATAAAGAGATTGCATTAAAGTACTTGTATGAAGTGAACTGAAAAATACTATTTTTTACAGCACAAATATTTGTAACTAAAAATAAATATCAAGTGAGCACTGTACTCTGTGTTCTGTGTTGTAATTGAAATCAATATATTTGAAAATGTAGAAAACATCTAAAAATATTTACATAAATGGCATTCTATTTTTGTTTAACAGTGCAATTAATCTTGCGAATAATCGTGATTAATTTTTTTAATCGCTTGACAGCCCTAATTTTCAGCTCTAAACTATCATTATTTATTCCTTATTGAAAGCCTTAATTCCTAAAACTAAGTCCTGTTTTATGCTAGCTAAAACATTATGATACTGTCACCACCTTTATTATGTTAATTAGGGAGATAAGTTTTTCACTGATGTTTCTCTCCCTCTCCAGCTGCCTGTCAGCAGCTGTATGCATGTCTCTGTCCTGGGTGCTGCAAATTTTTACACTGATCGGAGCAGTTTTAAAAAAACAAAAAACAAAAAACAAAACCTCTTGTATCACGCAGGCCCTCAAATAAGCATGTTAAATTGAAGAAAGTATGGCTTCATTGCAATGGCTTTCAAGATTCCTTTGGACCCTATAACTGTGTGGGTGGCCCAATTTCTATAAGCCATTAAACAGGAACATTGGTAAACTTTCGCAGCATATATGTTACGGGTGCATATGTTGTTAAAACTATTTCCTAGTTGATGTTCCATGGTTTCCTAATACCTTTTGCCTATGCCGACTCACAAATACCATACTTGTTTGAAAAGCCAACCCCTGGCTATAACTGGTGGAAGCAACTCCTTTTTAATGGCAAACTGCCATTAAAAGAGCCTTGGCATCCAACTTTAATATTTAAAGCTTGCTGTTACTTAATAAGTAAGGTAAGACCATTGTGTCTTTATTGTTGTATTTTCAACATTTTGTGAGATATTAAATTATATATCTTTCAGACTTCAAAATGGTGCCTCTTGTTTTTGGTATCAGATAGCTGCAAGTACTTTGACAGCTGATGAAATGCCAGCATTTCTTCAGAACTTTCAGAAATGGTCAGGATATAAAAGAGTACTTTACACCAGAAAATCCTAGGCTCCAAAGCGTTAGGCCTGAATTTCAGATTCAAATGGAGTTCGGAATGCTTGGCACTTCTGAAAATGAGGCCTTAATTCTATACAACGGCATATTTTTAAACAGTAGTATATGTACTAATTTTTCAGGACATGCAACTATATGTAAAGTTTCAAGTACCAAAAGCTAGTCATTTTAGAGCTAGAAAGACCAAGAAAAACAACCCCCAGTCAAGATTCCAAATGAAGGGGCCTATTACTGGGTATTTTTAGAGTTTGAGATAAAGGAACTTTAATCAAAGCTGGAGAAAAGTACTACTGTGGCCAGAAAGGAAGCAGTCCTGTTTTTAGACAAATGGAACATGCACAACAAAGTTATACAACACATAACTAGATTGTGGAACTCATTGACACAGGATGCCATTGAACCAAGAACACAGCAAGAATCAAAGAGGGATTTGATATATATATACACACACAATAATTAATGTTGAAATATTATTCAAAGGGATATAAAAACCCTGTGCTTCAAGATTCAAACCAATCTCTAACTAGTAGGGATTAGAATGAGATCCTCACAGGGATCAAATTATTTCATGTATGCCAAATGTGGAGTTTCTTGAACCTTCCTTTGAAGCATGTAGTACTAGCCACGGTCTGTGACAGGATACTGGACTAGAAGGACCAAGTCTGATCCAGTATGGTGATTCCTATGTTTCTTTGTCAGAACGGACAAAGCTAAAGATTCTGGATGACTGTACCCTCATCATTTCTTTTGCACACATAAAAGCAGGTGAAACACTTTGAGTGAGTGTAGTATAGCCCAACTACCACCAACAGTCAGTTATTTTTTTGAGTGAAAGGTTGAGGCACTAACCTCGCCACCCAACTTCTCCAGTTAGGATAAACACACACAAAAAAAACAAATAATATATGTATAACCACAAAACATCTCACCATAGGCAGAACCGCAAACTCTGAGAGGAGTGAGAATCCTGAGAGATTATATCGTCAAAGGAGCAGAATTACACTTAACTGTCCCTTCTCTGAAGACACTATCATCACAGGAATCTTACTCTTGGAGTGTAAATAGCTTGAGGGATGTCCCATAGGATTATCATAAATATAAACACAAACCATTGTCATTATGAGTAAGGCCAATGTTGACAAGAAACAAGATTATTTTTTTGTTTATTTACCGATCTCATGTGAAAAGAAAGCCTCCCAAGGTTAAAAACAAATGGCCTGAGAATGCCTTCAGAAAACAAAACTTTATAAAATTTGACCAACTAACATAAGGGAAATCCTAACAGACAAAAAAATCTAGGTAGGCAAGAGTAGCTCCCCTGCTTCAGAATCTGATTTTGCCAGAGTGTGAGACCATTCACACTGGAATTCAAAGTGGAATTCTGCCCTAGAAGCTCAGTCCAAACAACAGTACTTTATTAATTTATGTGGCAAGGACCACAAGACTGCTTTGCATATGTTTGTAACAGAATCATCAGTGAAGATGACCAGGGAAAGCTGCTCTTTCTTGGGTTGAATGATTCTTGACATGACGTTCTTGGTTGAGGACTACCTACCACATCATAGCAATGTGAAATGCACTGAGAGAATCACTTAGACATGGTCTCTTAACAATGGCATTGCTAAAGGAATTGATTTCAAATTAAACAAAAGTTGAATAAACTGTCTTAAGTCTTTTAGCTCTCTCCATATGTAAATCCAAAGACTCTAATATCAAGTATATGGAAAAAGGCCTCACTGGGATAGGTGTGTGTGCAAGAAGAATGTTGGCAGAATGACAAGTTCAGCCACTTTCGAGACATATGTCAGTCCTTATCCTTGTAAAACTTGGCATAGATTAGATCAGTCAAAAAAATCAGTTATGGTCTCCATGGTAATTGTCACTCAATCACTTTGCACTAAAGGGAAGGTTAAGGGTGACTTGATCTCAGTCTACAAGTACCTACCCAGGGAACAGAAAATTGACAATGTGGGCTCTTCAGTCTAGCAGACAAAGATATAACAAAATCTAATGGCTGGAAGTTGAAGCCAGACAAATTCAGACAAGAAATAAGATGCAATTTTTTAAGTGAGGGTAATTAACCATTGAAACAACTTACAGTGTTGTGGTGAATTCTCCATCACTGGAAATTTTTAAATCAAGATAGAATATTTTCTTGAAAGATATGCTTTAGTTAAAACAGGAATTAATCCAGGAAAGTCTTATAGCCTGCATTATGCAGGAGGTCAAACTACATGATAACAATGGTCCCTTCTAGCCTTATAATCTATGAATGAAGCAGAAACTGCTAATATTACTTTCCTAGGTCTTAAAGCAGTGTTTCTCACATTTCAAAAGATAAGCCTCCCTTCAGAAAAATTAAACCAACTGCAAACCCATTGTGCATTATTAAAAGCCTACACATCTTAATTAATTTATCTTCTGCACCCCCTGACTAGTCCTTCATGCTTCCTCCTCCCTCCCCATATACACACTTGGGGAACTGCTGGTATAGATCATCATATGATAAACACTTTCTCTCCTTTCTTATGTGCTTTGAGCAGTGTAATAGTTAATGATAGTGACATTTAAAATATCGTGATACCTGAATTAGGACACATTGACATGAATGAGGCTATTGCTTCAGGGTCTTTGCAAACTCAGGTGGACATCTCTACACTGGTCACACTTGCCAGATGCTTTGAAGTTCTTCTTTGCAATCATAGCAGGTAGAGACTTCTTATTTAAAAAATTACTAAAGTTGATACTCTGGAGAGCAACTGAATGTTCATTTGTGCTCCTTCTCTTCCCACCAGCTAATCCTTTTGGCCCCTGGGAAGGCTTGACTCACAGTTTGAGAAACAGTCTTATAGACCACTGCCATACCACATTACAGGATATCACAAGACACTGCACATAAGCTCAGTATAATGCATGCCACCAGTGTATACTGTAGGCTGAGTAACTTTTACTGTTGACTGGGAGTTCCAGGTTCCTTTTATGCTTCAAGTCTCTAGGCTCATTATAGATGCTGTGGGTCTCCCATGGAAAAAGATGATATGAAAGGAAAGTTTTAAAAAAAGGCTAGGATATTTTTCCTTCCCATACTTAAAATGTCAGAAGAATAAATATTAGGTGCAAAATTCAGCCAAAGAACACACACACACATACAAAATCACATTATGGAAAATATGGAACTAAATTTAACATAATTGGCCCAATCCTGCATCTGTTACGAGGGTAAACATCCACTGAAGTTTTGTCTGAGGAAGGACTGCAGGACTGAGGCCAAGATAGCTAATTGCAAAAATTTCTGAGATAAACAAAAGGTATTCTCTAATCCATAATGTAGAAGGATCTAATATAAAGTAGTTAATTGATATCTTTGTCAAGATGAAGGGCAAATTTAAAGGAATTCCATTTCATTTCATCATACTGTACAACGAAATAAGAAATCACACTGATGTGAAATTTCAAAGCTTTTAAATGGATAATTGTTTTTACAGAATAACAGGAAATAGCTTTTATGATAAGTACACAAAGTAGTTTTCTGCCCTAATGATCTAGCATACACTGAATTAGCTCAGCACCTGAAGTCTGAGTTCCTCCATCTCTCTCTTTTTTAGTATTCCAATAAAACAACAGTCAGAGTAGCACTGTGCAATCCTCAGATGTAAGATGCTGTAGGAGAGCAAAATATCACGGTTACTATCTAGGTAGCAACAAACATGATGTGGAGAATCTGGGGATTTGACTTGCCAATACCTAACATTGGAACTTCAGTCCTGATGAAATTCTGCATGCCCTGGTCCTGCAGTCAGATGTGCATAGTCACACTCCCTCACGTGTGGAGCCTCAATGAAGTCTGTGGGACTTTGGGCAGGTACAAGGGTGTACATGCATGTATCTTACTACAGATTTTGGGTTTTAATCCTTCTAAAAACAATGCAAAATATAATTTTAATAAGTGTCTTGTTCATGGAGAAATTGTAGGAAAAATCATAAATTCATACATTTCAAGGGCAGAAGAGACCATTCTTATCATCTAGTCCAGTGGTCCCCAAACTGTGGGGCATACCCTCCTGGGGGGGCGAGTGGAAACATTCGGGGGGGCACACGTCAGGGCCTGGGCCAGCCCCCATGGTGGGCGGGGAGTGAGTGCCCCCCAGCTCCAGCTCTATTCCGCCCCCAGCCCAACTTTGACACCAGCCGCAGCTCTGCCCTCATTCCCAGGCCAGCTCTGCCTCTAACTCCAGCTCCTACTTCATCCTCAGTTCTGTTCCCAGCTCCACCTTCAGCCCAAGCTCCTCTGTTGAGCCAACAGAGCTGTAATGGAGGGAGGACGTGGACAGATTCCATTACTGATGGGGGGCGCAATAGGAAAAGTTTGGGCACCATTGATTTAATCTGACCTCCTGTATAACACAAGCCAAGTAATTTCACCCAGCAATTCCTGCATCAAGACCATAACTTATGAATGAGCTAGAGTACATATTTAAGAAAGACATCCAATCTTGATTTGAAGACTTCCACAAGTCTTTTGGTAAGTTCGTCCAGTGGTTAATTAAATAAAATGTGTACCTTATCTCAAGTCTGAATTTATCTAGCCTCATCTTCCAACCTTTGAATCTTGTTATGCCTTTCTCTGATGAAAAAGGCAGAGGAAGGAACAGAATTCGGGGTGGCATTCAATTGCCTTAACTATGAAATCATTCTTTCTCTTCCTGAAATCCCCTGCCTCATTCACTACACACATTCCAGCTTCAGTTACAAATGAGATACAGGTCCTACAGATAAGAGGCTAATTAGCTATCCAACCCTGATTCATCCCAGAACAGATCCATTTTATCTGCTGAAGGAGGCAGGGGTCCTGGGGAAAAAACCGTATGTGATCATGCAATTAAAGTCTATCATAATGATTAGCACAGGTTAACTTAATTCTGGTATATCCTAACTTTTGAGTGCTTGACTTTGCAACCTTAATGTTCTTTTTATGTAGATTTTATATGCAATTTCCTAAGTTTACAAAAAGCAAACTGAAAAAAACAGAAATTCCATCATGTGGAGCCATATTGACTCCCCACTTCTCTTATCACAGCACGCAGACTCTGCCACGTGGGCTAACACAGTAATTGATAGCAGTAGTAGGCTGTCATCCTCTCTATGGACCAGAACTAGGAGATGCTCCACATTTTGCCAGTGGGTTTAACAATAATTTGCTAATAGCAGAGGAAAGGTGAAATTTAGGAATCCTGTGTCCTATTTCAGATTCCGAGGGCAATGTACTCTTAATAGTTACAGGTTCTTTTGCCTGTCTCTCCAAGTCTTGCCACTTCTATACCAGTTTCTTTCATCTGTCCTTATACCAGTCCATTATCCTCCCTCAGCTCCTCATCCCAGTCCCTTCTCCTGAGTCCCGCCCCTCTTTGCTTCACAGCCCAGTCCCAGACCCAACCTCCCACAGAGTGTTTTCAGAGGCTCACAACTTGGCCCAATTAAGGCAGATTTTCATGAGGATAGCAGAAAGACATATCCCTGATGCCAGCCTATATGTTCCGCCCTCTCACCAAATTTCAATTCTCTATTCCTACACTTGGAAGCACTACAGCTTCTCAACCAAATGGTTGTACAACATTTTTAACGTTAGCAAAACTGTGTATATTTGCTTAATCTGTTTCTGAGAAATGGTTGAACGATTTTCACTGAAATTTTCCCATGAAATGCATCCTGAGGGAGACAGCATGCATGGAAAATTGAAGTCTAAATGGTTAAAGTTTGTCAAAGTTATAAGCAATTGAATATAGGTTCTTATAATGGAAAGTGTTGGGCTGACTTAACTAGAGGCATTGCTACCTGTACCATTTATAATTCTAGTTTAATTTGTTTTTTAAGTCATTTTCTATTTTATTCACTGAAAAATATAGCACTTCAAAAGTTGCAACACCACATCTAAATTAAAAAAATCACGTTATCTAGTACAGTGTCTACATTCTGGATCAAAGATGATGGATGAGATTCATCCCTAGTTGTTCCACTTACTTTAATTATGTTACATCAGTGATGAATGTGGCTCACTGAGTTCAAATCCTCACACAGCTGTAATTTCATAGAATCATAGAATATCAGGGTTGGAAGGGACCTCAGGAGGTCATCTAGTCCAACCCCCTGCTCAAAGCAGGATCAATCCCCAACTAAATCATCCCAGCCAGGGCTTTGTCAAGCTGACCTTAAAAACCTCTAAGGAAGGAGATTCCACCACCTCCCTAGGTAACCCATTCCAGTGCTTCACCACCCTCCTAGTGAAAAAGTTTTTCCTAATATCCAACCTAAACCTTCCCCACTGCAACTTGAGACCATTACTCCTTGTTCTGTCATCTGGTCCACTGAGAACAGTCTAGATCCATCCTCTTTGGAACCCCCTTTCAGGTAGTTGAAAGCAGCTATCAAATCCCTCCTCTTCTTCTCTTCGGCAGACTAAACAATCCTCAGCCTCTCCTCATAAGTCTTGTGCTCCAGCCCCCTAATCATTTTTGTTGCCCTCCGCTGGACTCTTTCCAATTTTTCCACATCCTTCTTGTAGTGTGGGGCCCAAAACTGGACACAGTACTCCAGATGAGGCCTCACCAATGTCGAATAGAGGGGAATGATCATGTCCCTCGATTTGCTGGCAATGCCCCTACGTATACAGCCCAAAATGCCATTAGCCTTCTTGGCAACAAGGGCACACTATCGACTCATATCCAGCTTCTCGTCCACTGTAACCCCTAGGTCCTTTTCTGCAGAACTGCTGCCTAGCCATTCGGTCCCTAGTCTGTAGCAGTGCATGGGATTCTTCCATCCTAAGTGCAGGACTCTGCACTTGTCCTTGTTGAACCTCATCAGATTTCTTTTGGCCCAATCCTCTAATTTGTCTAGGTCCCTCTGTATGCAATCCCTACCCTCCAGCGTTTCTACCACTCCTCCCAGTTTAGTGTCATCTGCAAACTTGCTGAGGGTGCAGTCCACGCCACCTTCCAGATCATTAATGAAGATATTGAACAAAACCGTCCCCAGTTAGCATTTTTATTAACTTTTCAAATTAATGAAGTTATAGATTAAATAATTTCAAAAATCAAAAAGACAACAGATCTAAAATATGTCACGTAATAAAAACCAGGCTAGAAAAATAAATGTTTAGCCACAAACATATTTTAAATCTGTATATTAGAAAATGGTTATCCATTTGATTAGACATATCAGTAAAAAGGCAATTAATTAACTTATTAACCATCAACTAACTTGTTAATTCAGCATTTCTTAATCAAGATCTGATCCCGCCCTCATTGAATACAGAGAATTTGGAACTAGGCAGGACTGCAAGACTGGTCTCTCCCTATTCAATTGAGAGCTACTACTTGTCAAACTAAAGTAACCCTCTGAAAAATTAATGATTTGAGACGCGCTAATTTCCTGAAAAATGTGACAAGATAAATAATGCCTTTGAATATGAGGAAATGGAAATTCACTTTTTTTCTACAGCGAAGTAATGTTTAATTACCACATATGTTATTAAGATACATTTCAATACTATTCCTCTTATAACATTGTGTAATTAAGTTGAACTCTGAAAATTTTTGACTTTATTATTAAAATCTTAACTCTAAAAGGACATTTACATTAAAAAGAGATTTTTATAAAAATAAATATGAACAGAAATGGTTTTTGTTTTTAATTGTGTTTTAAGTTTAAAATAATTCACTTCTTCTGTGGGGACAGGTTGATTGATATTCCTCTCTTATGCCACTGTTTCTCAACAGATGGGCCATGAGAGACAAGAGAGGTGTCAAGAGGCACTGAAAATTTTATCATCTAAAGCAAAGAAAATCTCACTCCCTCACAACCCTTCAAGATCAAGAATTCTCTGTCAAACTCTCAAAATACACCCACAAATAAATTATATAGGTTTATCATTGATACACTTTTACTATTACTTTTATAGTAAAGGTAATGGGATCATGATTTTTTTTGTCTTTAGATAAGGAGTTGCCAACCTAAAAGAATTGAGAAACACTGTACTATACAACAGAACAACCTTGGAGCAACAGCAACGGCTATCTATGAAGAATCTACATAATCCCCTGACATATAAAGAAAATTAAGAGGAAAATTAATAACAAAACCCATGGAATGATGGAAGCTGGAGATGTTCTACATTATATCCTCAAGAAATAGCAAAGTTCTTATAGTAAATAAATACTTTCATTGTAAGAAAAAGTGTAAAAACTTCCAGGAAAATATGAAGATTGTCCTTCCAGACATAGAATGTTAGGAACTATTAAGAAAGAGATAATAAAATAGAAAAATATCATAATGACACTATATAAATCAATGGCATGCCCATACCTTGATTACTTGAGTTCTGTTCACCCTATCTCAAAAAGATATATTAGAAATAGAAAAGATACAGAGAAAGGCAACAAAAATGATTAGGGTATGGAACAGCTTTCATGAGGAGAGAGTAAAAAGAATGGGACTGTTCATCTTAAAAAAGAAAAAAAACTAAGGGGAGGGGGAGATGATAGAGGTCTAAAAAAAATCATGAATGGTGTGGAGAAAGTGAATTAGGAAGTGTTATTTATCCAGTCACATAACTAAAACCAGGGATCATCCAATGAAATAACAGGAAGCAAGTTTATAACAAATATAAGGAAGTACTTCTTCACACAAAATGCACAGTTAACCTGTGGAACTCATTGCCAGGGGATGTTGTGAAGGCCAAAAGTATAACTGGGTTTAAAAAAATAATTAGATAAGTTCATGGAGGTCCCTCAATGGCTATTAGCCAAGATGGTGAGGGACACAACCCCATGCTCCAGGTGTCCCTAAACCTCTGACTCCCAGAAACTGGGACTGGACAACAGGATGGATCACTCAATAATTGCCCTGTACTGTTCATTCTCTCTAAAGCTTCTGGAACCAGTCAGTGCCAGAAGACAGGACATTGGGCTAGATGGATCATTGGTCTGACCCAGTCTGGCCATTCTTATGTGAAGGAGTTTAATTTAATTGATAAAAGAATCAGTTGGTGACCAGGGATGGTATAAAGGATTACTTCATTTTATCAGAGGATACTACAAAAATTTACACCCACATAAACATTTCAATGTTTTTTAAAAACACAGGATAACGGGAAATGACTTATAAGAACAGAGTGAACCCATTATGTTACAAAAAGGAATCTTCAACTTTTTAATGGACTAATCCATGCTGAAATGTAATGAGACAATTTGCTCAATACCTACTTAAGTAGAAGACTCTGAGGTACCTGATTCTTTCCTACTCTGGGGTTTGATAAAAACATATTGCATGGGTGAAAGCATCTGTGATACTTTGATCGCTACAGTAGATGCTCATTAATAGCAATATATTGGTGCTCTTTTGCTATGTTGCTCCTAAGCAGCTGTTGCTGTTATGGGAAGTATCGACAATTCGCAGTAGGGAAAGTGTTCCCAGGGGAAATGTTGCTCATAAGTTGCAGATACTCTTACAAGGTGCTGCTGCAAACAAACGCCTACTATACTGTTAGATTGGAGTCAATATATAATTGGACTCTGATAAAGGCAATGTCTTAATTTATTTCTTGGAAAACATCAAATACATTACACAGAATGAAAATGCTGAATATTTGTTTAATCAATTACCTTAAAGTCATGGTGTCAAGTATCAGGGGGTAGCCGTGTTAGTCTGTATCTACAAAAACAACAAGGAGTCTGGTGGCACCTTAAAGACTAACTAATCTGTTAGTCTTTAAGGTGCCACCAGACTCCTTGTTGTTCTTAAAGTCATGTGCTTCCCTCTGCTAACACAGGGTGAGCAGAGCCAAACCTGTTTAAAGCTAGTTGAGGTTACAGAGTTATGGAATGGGTTGGAAGGAGAATTGATCAGGGAGGTTCTCTCTGAAGAAACATGACTTGTCCTCTAACTGTAATAAAAGCATAACACACTCAGGAATGCTAGAAACAGACTGATTTTTATTTACTGGGCCCAGTCACATGATCTAGGTCAGAATTACTAAAGGATATAACCTTGTCACATGGTAATGGTAAGTACCCACCCTATCCCATCATTCACTCTCCCCCACTCCATTCACGAACTCTCATTCACTCTCTACATCATTTTTTCTTACCCTCACTCCACTACCATCACCCTTCTCTCTCTGCCCTTTTACCTCTTTGCAGTTTCCTCTTCCAAATAAGGCAGTGTCTGACTGAAGTTTCAATAAGCATGCCTTATTAAAAAATTCTGTGTGAAAAAGGGAAAAGTTTTAAAAACTTATCTTTCACTTTCTGCTGTGGCTGTAAATCCAATAATACATCTGTCTGTTTTATCTGTAGCTTCTGCTGTTGTGGCCTTTGGGGATGTCCCTCTACACCAGCAGAACACCTGAACCTGAGGAGGAGGAGAAAATATAGGACTAGGGAGGATATGTTTAGCGAGATCCTGCAAGCCAGTTTTGCACTGGACTGTGAACAAAGGGCCTGGCTGGCCAAAAAGGCAGATGGCCTGGAGAGGGACAGAGATGACACCAAAAAATTAAGACCCAGGAATCCCACAGGAAAAGAAACGGGAGTTGCACCAGGACATAATGGGGCTTTTTAGGCAGCAAACACTAATACTGGAGAGTCTAGTTGACCTACAGGTACAACAATCATGGACTTATCACCCTTTACAGTCCCTGGAGAACTCCATGATTGCAGCTCCCTGAACCCCCTCAACATTCCATGTGATATCATGGATCACACTCCCTACTTCTCCACGCCTGAGAATACTAAGGACAACTACAGCTTCACATACACTGGCCTGTGAGAGGCATGGTTGGGGTAAGTGTAACCAAAATGGACTCCATTTGTGCACTGGAATGGACAAAAATGTTTGCTGCCTCTTTAATTTTAAAGTTCCATTCTGTTAATTTATGTTAGAAACTTCTATTGTATTATTCTTTTTTATTTGTACATTGTTGTTTTTCCACTCCTTTTATCACCAAATAACATTTTAATTTTTGAAAATAAATCAATCTTTATTAGTTCACCACAAATATTGCAAAATGTATAGAAGTACTAAAAGCACCCAGTACTTGTAAGTGTACAGCATCACAGAACACATAGGTTCAAGAAAACACCTATTCATGTGCAAAAGTTCAGCAAGCACTGCATAATTCATAGGTTGTGACAGACTTGATATAATAATTATAAATGTACAGCAAGCACCAAATAATTCATAGGCTTATTAAAAGACAGAGTATTCTATGTATAAATGTACAACAAGCACTACACAATTCCTACCAGCCCACAACCTTCAGGTCCACAGCACAGTCAAGCATAGTACATTAGTGCAGCTGACCATTAAAGGGCTCTTTCAAAGCCTCCCACAACTGACTCTTGTAAAGGCCCTTGTGTCTGGCGCTTCAAACTCAGCAGACAGCCACTCCAGCGCTGCCTTTCAGTCCAGCAGCAACTTTTCTCATTTTCCCTTACAGATATTATGCATGACACAACAGGCAGCTATAACTACTGAGATATTTTTCTCACTGAGAGCCAATCTTTTGAGTAAACACCACCAGCATCCCTTCAATCTACACATCTATTGTGCACCTCTTGAGCCAGTAGCTGAATCTTTTCTTGGTGCTGTCAAGGTGGCCAGTGCATGGCTTCATGACCCTAGGAAGCAAGAGGCAGGGTGGGTCGCCTAGGATCACTATTGACATTTCAATATTTACTCCTGGAGGAATTCTGTGCCACTGTGCACGCATAATTCATGTGCCACACACATTTTTCTTTCCATAGAAAATAACTTCTGTCAAAAGTTGCTGCAGTTCTGCTTTTTGCCCACCAGACGACGCTGTGGTGCTGGAACAAAGCAGCTGCTCCCCACCAGCCCCAGTTACCATAGGGAAGAGAAAGAACCTGCAGTGCCTTCATCACAGAGCCTGTCGACCCAGGTCAGAAGACAGGGGACATGGGGCTGCAGGGGGGTCACAGATTGGGGCTCATAAGGGCTAGTGAAGGACAGACTGGGGCAGGGGCAGAATGGGAGTGGAGGCGCAGGGCCACAGTGGGAAGGGAGGTGCAGGCTACATGGCAACAGGGGAGGAGGTGCAGGGACACCTGGAGATGAAGGGAGGGGTCTGGCTGAGAGGGTGAAGGGCTACAGGGGGACAGGGTGCAGGGCCACATGGGGAAAAGGGGATGGCTGAGTGGGGGCACAGAGACACATGGGGACGGGGGGAGGGATGAAGGGACACAAGGGGATGGGTGTCTGAATCAGGGTGGGAGAGGCTAGGGGTCAGCCAGCATCTGCACAGGGGAAACTCCCTAACAATCCCTCCCTACCCCCCTCAAAAAAACTGTTCCATACTTTTCCCACCCATACCCAACAACCCTCCAAGTTCACACCTAGACTCCTTCCCAGCAATTACTTCCCTCTCTTTCAGCTCCTCTGTTACCCTTAACTCCCCCACGCCTTTGCGCTGGTTCTGAGAGGTACAGAAAATACAGTTCTGTATTGTAGTTTAAATGAATTATTACTCAGAGTTCTGTATTAATATACCAATAAGGAATCTATTTGCCAAAAAATATTTCTTTAATCTTTTTTGTTGTCTGTATTATTACAGACATACTTGCTGACAGGCATTTTGAAATAAATTCAAAATAATTGAAACTAGTGTGATTATATTGTGTTATTTTGACAAATAAAATATGCAAAATTTAAAATATTGTGTGCAGAATTTTCAACTTTTAGGTGCAGAATTCCCCCAGAAGTAAATATTGCCAATGGTAATCTGCAGTCAGGAAAGAATGTCACTGCTTGATGCTTTCTGAACAGTCCTGTTGTCTTAAAGATGTAAGCGTTATGCACTTTCCCTGATCAGTCCACACTGATATTGGTGAAACATCCCTGGTGATCCACCAACGCTTTCATAACCATAGAAAAGCAGCCCTTTCTGTTGATGTATTCTGTGGCCAGGTAGTCTGGTGCCAAAATAGGGATATACATGCTGTCTATCCCCCCACTGCAGTTAGGGAAATCCATTAATGCAATTCCATCCACCAGGTCCTGCACACTTCTGAGAGACACTTATCATACAGGAAGATCTGGATGACCATGTATGCTGGAGTTTTAGTAATAGGATGAAATTTAATAGTGAAAAGTGCAAGGTCTTGCATTTAGGGATTAATAACAAAAAATGTTGTTATAAACTGGAGATGCATCAGCTGGAAGTAACAGAGAAGAAGGACTTCGGCGTATTGGTTGATCACAGGATGACTATGAGCCTCCAATGTGATATGGCTGTGAAAAAAGCTTATGCGGTCTTGGGATGCATCAGGCGAGGTATTTCCAGTAGAGATAAGGAGGTGTTAGTACCGTTATACAAGGCACTGGTGAGACCTCATCTGGAATAGTGTGTGAAGTTCTGGTATCCCATGTTTAAGAAGGATGAATTCAAACTGGAACAAGTACAGAGAAGGGCTACTAGGATGATCCGAGGAATGGAAAACCTGTCTTATGAATGGAGACTCAAAGAGCTTGGCTTGTTTAGCCTAATCAAAAGAAGGACGAGGGGAGATATGATTGCTATCTATAAATATATCAGAGGAATAAATACCAGGGAGGGGAAGGAATTATTTAAGCTCAGTACCAATGTGAGCACAAGAACAAATGGATATAAACTGGCCATCAGGAAGTTTAGACTTGAAATTAGACGAAGGTTTCTAACCATCAGAGGAGTGAAATTCTGGAACAGCCTTCAAAGGGGAGCAGTGGGGACAAAAGACCTATCTGGCTTCAAGACTAAGCTTGATAAGTTTATGGAGGGGATGGTATGATGGGATAGCCTAATTCTGGCAGTTAATTGATCTTTGACTATTAGCGGCAAATATGCCCAATGGCCTGTGACGGGATGTTGGATGCAGTGGGATCTGAGTTACTACAGAGAATTCTTTCCTGGGTGTCTGGCTGGTGAGTCTTGCTCACATGCTCAGGGTTTAGCTGATTGCCATATTTGGGGTCGGGAAGGAATTTTCCTCCAGGGCAGATTGTCAGAGGCCCTGGGGGTTCTGCAGCATGGGGCCCGGTCACTTGCTGGAGGATTCTCTGCAACTTGAAGTCTTTAAACCACGATTTGAGGATTGCAATAGCTGAGAAATAGGTTAGGGGTTTGATACAGGAGTGGGTGGGTGAGATTCTGTGGCCTGCGTTGTGCAGGTCAGACTAGACGATCATAATGGTCCCTTCTGACCTTAAAGTCTATGATTCTATGACACCGTCCTGTGCAACAAGACTCTTATTAATGGCCCTACACACTTACATGACAATGACCCCCACTGTGGATTTGCCAACTGCAAAATGATTTCCCTCTGATCAGTAGCATTCCAGCACTGCAAGCTTCTAGAGTGTAATTGCCACTCACTTCTCAACTCAGTGCAGCTCTCATGCTGCTGTCCCTGCACCAGAGGGCTAGAGCAAGCTTGGAACACAGATGCAGTAATGTGACCTTTCACATCTGAAAATTCTGCAGCCGCTACTCGTCATCCCAAACCTGTATCATGATGTGATCCAACCAGTCAGTGCTCATTTCTCCAGCCCAATAGCAATGCTCCCACCATCTCCAGCCGCTCTGTGAACACCACCAACAACCTTGAATTGTTTTTCACTGTTTCCACAATCTATCCTTGTCCCCCATTCTTGCCGTTCTACTTGCAGGTCTGCAAATACAGAATTTTTCATCCTTTATTTGCAACATTCACGTAATTAGTGGGCTCCATGCTTATGGCAGAGATGAGATGGTGGCCTCAGGGCACTGGGAGTGGGTGGGAGGGGACTTGGCTTAATGGCACTGTGAGGAGGCTGAGAAGGGGAGGTGATGCAGCCTCAGGGCACTGGGGCAGGACAGGAAGCAAGGCACACGGCCTCGGGGAAGGAGGCAGGGCACGGTGCCTCAGAGCACCAGAGCAGGAGGCAGGGCATGGTGCCTTGGGATGGGAGGCAGGTTATGGTGCCTTGGAGCATGAGGGCAGGAGGCAGGGCACACGGCCCTGGGGTGGGAGGCAGGGCATGAAGCCTCGGAGCACCGGGGCGGGAGACAGGGCACGGGACATGGCCTCAGGGCACTGTAATGGGCTGGGTGGCGGTGGGGGAAGGCACGAGGCCTCAAGGCACCGTGGCACGTCACGAGGCACGCGGCCTCAGGGCACCGTGACCGGGCGGCGGGAGGGGACGCGGCCTCAGGGCACCGTAACCGGGCGGGTTGAGGCGGGGGAAGGCACGAGACTTCCGGGCACAGCGACGAGGCGAGTATCTCCTCAGCCCCGTGATTAGGAGCCGGGCGGGACAGCCTCACGCCCCCGTCTGCTAGACGGAGACGCCTCCCCGTGGAGCGCGCAGGAAGCTCGCGGCCGGAGTCTCGCCCACCCGCTGATCTCCCTGAGCAACCCAGCGGGCCCGCGCGGGTCTAGCGGCCAGGGGGCGGGACTTCCGGGCCGGGTCGACCTCTTCGGAAATGACGTTAGAGTGTCAACATGCAAGATGGCGGCGCATCACCGACAGAACGCGGCCGGGCGCCGGAAAGTGCAGGTGAGCGGTCGGCCGGCTTTCCCGCCGGAGCGGGGTTGTGGGGTGACTGAGGGGCCTGCGGAAGAGGGAGCGCGGCCCGAGAGCGCGCGATCACCTGGGAGGGGCGGGGAGCCGTTGGGGAAGGCGCAGGGCTGCGGGCGCCGGAGGCGGTTTAATGATTGGGGCGGCGGGGAGCCGTTGGAGAAGGCGCAGGGCTGCGGGCGCCGGAGGCGGTTTGATGATTGGGGCGGCTGGGCGGTGGGGAGCCGTTGGAGAAGGCGCGGGGCTGCGGGCAATGGAGGCCGCTTAGGGGGTTGGGGCGGCTGGGCTGTTGGAGAAGGAACAGGGCTGCGGACACCAGAGGCGGTTTGGGGGGACTGGGGCGGTGTGTGTGGGAGGAGCAAAGGGGGGTGGGGCGAGGAAGCGGTGGGTCTGTGCCGATTGCGGGGGCTCCCCTCTCCCGCTGGGTGTCTCCTGGGGCAGCTGCTGTTGTACCTGGGGAGGGCCGGGGCGAGCAAGGCTGCTTGACCTGCTGCTGAGAGGAGGGAGAGAGAAGCTGGTAGAGACCCTCCCCAGCCTCGCCCCCGGCGCTCGGTCCCCGTCAGTGTTAGACATGAAATAAAATGGAGTTAAAATATATCGTAGGCACTTGTCAGCCGACGGTCTGCCCTTTGCTCTCACCGTCTACCACTGGGCTCTGGGGATCTGACGCAGGGGGGAGGGGTGTTTCCTTAGGGGAAACGTGTGTCTGGCTTAACTGTGTCAGACGCTCCATATTGAAGAGGCAGAAGTACTTGTTCAGCTTTAATTGCCGTCTTTTCATACTGTTTTTAAAGTGAGAATATGCCTCAGCCATTCCATTGGGTCTACACTTTGTTTCAACCTGGTGTGTTTTGGGCATACAGGGTCTCGTTCAGAGAAGGAGGAGAGTGTGTGTGTGTAATGTTTTGATGATCGTCCCGAGGATTGGATCCTCTTACTGAAATACATGCAAAAGCAAATACTCTTAAACAGGGAAAGTAGAACACTATGGATAATTATGCTTCTCCATTTTGTTTGCTCTAGTATAAACATTCTTAATTTCATTTTAATTAGAAGTGTCCATACAGAGGAGACTGGATGGTTTAGGGGATTGTTGATCTAGAGAGCTGCCTGTAGCAGGTGGTCAGTTCAAATCTGGCCTGGGTCTATCCACAGTGACAAAAAGTTACCACTGGATGGTATTGGAAGTGTCAGCGCAGTTCCTACTGGACAGGTGTTCATCTTACAGAAACCACCATGACAATTTACACCTTGGTATAGACAGTCTATGGAAATAGAACTACTCTCATCCTCCTATGAAGTGGGTTATTTTTCCAGGTCAGGGCATAATTAGCATAGCCAACCCCAAGGGTTCAAAAATCATGAGTGAGGTCCAAAAAATCATGATCAGAGATAAAAAGAACGCTATATATATACTAATAAATTTGCTAAACTTTTTTTTAACAACCGAGGACTAGAAACTTCACTTTAAATTTTCTAAAAGAGTGATTTTTCTTTTCCATGCAACTCCATGGTTCTAGGAATTGCAGCTTTCAGAAAAACAACAAATATTGTGAGACTCATAATAAAATCATGAGCTGATAACACTTTGTAAGCACACAGCTGAGGAAGTAACAAAAAGTCCTGAGGCACCTTATAGACTAACAGATAGTGGAGGTGAGGAAGTGTTACTAGGGAAGTTTGCAGTGATATTACTTTAGTTGTACCTATTCTGTAGATACAGAAGAATGTTGACAAAATTCATGTATTAAAAAAATCTCTGGATGCTTCTGGCTTACAGCCCCCATATGATGTCCAGAAAATAGGTTTTGATGCAAACGTCTTGTGGGATCTAGCAAAATCTTCTGCATGTGTCTTGACATGTTTCTTTCTTGTTTCATACATGTTAGTCCTTTCCTTAGTGTTTCCCAGACTGTCCTCTGTGGAGCACTTTCTTGTGATCTGCTGGAGCTGGCTTGTCTCATGACACTGGTTCTTTGCATTGAAAGAAGTTAGAAATGCATGAATTATTTTTCATGTAAGCAGTTGATGTAGTTGCCAAAGGGGTGGTGTTAGCTCATGGTTGTGAATGAAAAAAGAAGTGTCTGACATTTTCTCCATTGAAAAGTGGTTCATGCTGTTTGTGAATTCCTGCCTTACCTAGTTATCCTAATAATAGGAGCACTGTTCGCCTTTCTCCCTCTCTCCCCCCGTCACCCCTATCCTCTTAACAAGGTCTCTTCAAAAGTGATCACTTAATACAAGCAGTGGTAGGAGGAATACAAGAAGCATTTGCTTTATCTCCTGGAATATTATTATTGTAATGTAAAATGGATTATGGCAGTTTCTTTTTATGAGAGGCAGAAAGTTATTGCTACAGGTCATTCTTCAGAGGATAATAACTTTTTTTTTCTTTCTTACTCCATTTGTCTTAAGCTTAAAATATACTTGTCAGGAATAGCTTTCTTTTTAAAGAGGGGGAAACTTACTACAGAGGTATTGTAAAAGTTGTAAAGATTTCTTAGGTGAGACGGGAATGTCTGTTTGAAATTCTACCTTCTGATGGTATTTGAAGAGCATGTGACCTATCATAAGCTTTCTTGAGCCTTGTCAACAGTAGCAAAATTACCTCTTGCTGACAGTAGGCTTCAGCACATGTATCTTTGCTGTTGCTGACAAGACTTTGCTGGCTGTCTATTTTAAAAAAAAAAAATTCAGATAGTTCTTGCTCTGAAAACATTTCATTTACCTGTTAAGTTCACATGACACTACAGTCCCTTTTTTCCACTTTGACACTTGTGGGAGGAAAGTAATCGTGTGATTAAGCCCTGAAGTGGTAGTCAGGTGATGAAAATTCTGTTCCTAGGTCTTCTGGATTTTCTATGTGAGCACAAACAAGTGAGTTATCCTCTTTACCTCTGTTTCACCCTCTGGACAATGAGGATAATATCCTCCCTCCCCCCCAGTTTCCCCAGGTATAACTATATTAGCAGACCTCTTCTAGTATAGGCCTGTCTTAAGTATCCTACGTTCATGTCCTAAGAATGGCCACACTGCGTTAGACCAATGGTCTATCTAGCCCAGTATCCTGTGCTCTGGCAATGGCTTGTGCCAGATGCTGCAGAGGGAATGAACATATCAGAGCAATTATCAAGCGATCCATTCTCTGTCATCCAGTCCCAGGATCTGGCAGTCAGAGGCTTTGCCCTCTTGGCTAATAGCTATTGATGTATCTATTCTCCATGAACATATCTAATTATTTTTTTCTTTTTTGAGTTCAGTTATAGTTTTGGCCTTCATAGCATCCCCTGGCAATGAGTTTCACAGGTTGACTGTGCTGTTGTGTGAAGAAATACTTCCTTTTATTTGTTTTAAATCTGCTGCCTGCTAATTTAATTGGGAGACCTCTGATTCTTGTGTTATTTGAAGGGGTAAATAACACTTCCTTATTCACTTTCTGCACACCATTTATGATTTTATAGATGGCTATCATATCTCCCTTTAATCATCTCTTTTCCAAGCTGAACAGTCCCAGTCTTTTAAATCTCTCCTCATATGGAAGCTGTTCCATACCCCCATCATTTTTGTTGCACTTCTGTACCTTTTCCAATTTTAATATATCTTTTTGAGATGGTGTAACCAAAATTGCCTGCAGTATTTAAGATGTGGGTGTACCACACGTTTATGTAATGGCATTATGATATTTTATGTCGTCTTATCTATCTCTTTCCTAATGGTACCTAGCAGTCCATTAGCGTTTTTTGACAGCCACCGCACATTGCGCAGATGTTTTCCGAGAACTATCCAAAAAGACAGCATTCAAGAGATTGTGGAAACAGCTAATTTAGATCCTATTATTTTGAACATATACTTGGGACTAGGTTTTTCAGTGTGCATTACTTTGCATTTATCAACAGTGAATTTTGTCTTCCATTTTGCGCTTTGATTGTCCAGTGGCCCAACTAATTGTTTGGCAGCCTTCCTGCTTCTGATGTACTTAAAAATTGCTGTTAGTTTTGGTGTTTTGCTAGTTGATCTTCCAGTTATACTTTTACACATGACTTGCCAGAGTTTGTTCCTTTCTATTTTACTCATTAGGATTTGACTTCCAATTTTTAAAGGATGTCTTTTTTTCTCTATTACTCTGTTTAGCTATGGTGGCATTGGGGGGGCGGGGGGGACCTCTTACTGTTTTTTGTTTTTTATTTGGGGTATACATATAATTTGAGCCTCTATTATGGTGTTTTTTAAATGTTTCCATGCAGCTTGAAGGCATTTCACTATTATGACTGTTCCTTTTAATTTCCATTTAACTAGCCTCCTCACTTTTGTGTAATTCCCCATTTTGAAGTTAAAGGCTACTGTGGTGGTGGTTTTTTTGATATTTTTCTCCCTACAAGGATGTTAAATTTAATTACATTATTGTTGCTATTACCGAGTGGTTCCACTGTATTCACCTCTTAAACCAGATCTGTGTGCCACTTAGGACTAAATCAAGAATTGCCTCTTCCCTTGTGGGTTCCAGGACTAGTGCTCCAAGAAGTAGTTATTAATGGTGTCTAAAATTTTTATCTCTGCCTCCCATCCTGAGGTGACAAGTACCCAGTCAATGTGGGCAAAGTTGAAATCACCCATTATTATTGAGTTTTCTGTTTTTGTAGCCTCTCTAATCTCCCTGAGTATTTCAAAATCACTATTCTTTTGAGGTGGTAGGTAGTATATTTCTACTGCTATACTCTTATTATTCATACATGGAATTTCTGTCCATAAAGATGCTATGTCTTTATTTTCTTTGTTGTTGGTCTTGATTGCTTTAATTGTTGACTTATTCAAGTATTGTACGATTGCACAATCTACTGAAAAAGAGGTAACGCTTTGCTGTATTCGTCTGCAGTGGCTTCTTAATAGTATCATGCTTTGGTTTGCCTGAGTTCCTCTGTATTTTCACTTCGAATTTAGATCAATATGTTTTCAGGTCTAATGGCTGAAAGGAACTTGAGAGACCCTTATTTAAATCTTTTTATATGGCTGCTATTTTATGAAACCAGGAAACAAGTACAGTCTCTTCCTGATGAGCATTCTAGTGACAAAAGTTAACTGTCCTTAACAGTTCTCAGTTGTTCAAATGCACACCTGATTAGGGAACAATGTGAAAAGCAACTGCTTAGGCAACAACTAATATTTCAAGGACCCTCTAGAGCAGAATAATTTAATTTTCATGCCTGATCAGTCACAGAATAAAGCAGAAATGACTATCTTATTATCTCCTATCTGTACGAGATGATTTCATTACCATAGTTTATCTGTGCCAGTAGTATATAAGAATTGTATGCTGGTTGGTGGGGAAACCTAGCATGAGAAGAGATAAGCAGCTATAAGATTAAGTTTTGCAGGTTTGCTTGTGTGGGGTTGATCAAGAAATATATGAATCTTTTCTTCACTTAATCTCATAAAAGTCTCACTCACATGCAAAAGTAACCAGTTATCCTCCCACCCCAAACACTCTTCACAAGTGGTACTACTGGAAGAGGCTATTGTTTATTTTTAATTTTAATGTTTAATAAAATTACAGGTGCCCATCCAGTGCTCTGGGTGCCTGTCACATAAATTTAAAAATTACAACATGAACGTAAACAAAGGACTACCCATAAACATGTCCACGTCAGCCCATACCCTTCAAAACATCCTTAGTGAAGTGGGAGGTGAGGAAATGATAGGCTTTGCAGTGTGCCTAGAAGGTTGGTTAATCTAGGCTCTGAAAGACCCCGGAGGAGGAGCAAGTTCCAAAATCAAGGATGACTTATAGTGGACACCTTGCCAGCATCTCCCTCTCACATTGAGGTGCTGTAACTTGAGTGCCTCTGCTGATCTCAACTATAGCAGTATGTCACTAGGAGAAAGGCTGTTTCTTCCTGATGAGCGTGATCCTCTAGTTTGAGCTGCCAGTACCCAGCATCTTGTAGCTAACACAGTGTGAATTGTTTCTACTCTGGTTTTTCAGGAAAGTTGCCTATCTTCATGGACTGAATAAGAATAATCTGAAAACTATCTATTTGCTGGCTAGAGCTTTGTCTTGTTATACAGACCTGGCTTTTACTTAATACTATGTTCTCTTGTTCAACCAGTCAAGCAAGGACTCTTAACAATGTAGAGGCAGTGTGTTCAGGTTTTGCTAAGGAGTAGAGGAGTAGCACACTATACAGCCTCCACCTATGCTACAAAAATAACTACATAAATGAAACATCATTATACCCATCTGTGTTTATCACAAGGCTTTCTGATGCTGTAGGCAGAAATCCCACACTTTCTTCCCTTTTACTTGTTCTCTTAACCCCAAGCCATACACTTTTGTCCATGTCATCTTTGAAGATAACAAGACGTGTCTCCAGACTGACAGCATCTCTCTTCTTAAGATGCTGATTTAGAGCTGTAAGAGAATCATAAATACATACTAGATGGCAGCACATAACTGACAGAACATGACAGTGTTACCTGCACAAAATTCTCTGTTGTTCGCACACCCTATGGCACTCACCTTTACCCAGTTCCTAGGGCTCAGGGCATAACGTTACGCTCTAGGGCGGGATGGGGAACCTTTTTTCTATCAGGGACCATTGACCCACAGAAAAAAATCAGTCACGGGCCACATACAGCCCCGTGGGGAGGCACAGAGGCTCGGCGCTTCCCCGAGGCTCCGGGGTGGGGCCAGAAATGAGGGGTTCAGGGTGCGGGAGGGTGTTGTATTATGGATACCGTGGGGGCTCCGAGCTGGGGCAGGGGGTTGGGGTATGGGAGGGAGTGAGGGCTCTGGCTGGGGGTGTGGGTTCTGGGGTGGAGCTGGGGATGAGGGGTTTGGGGTGCAGGAGGGGGCTCTGGGCTGGGCCAAGGGGTTTAGAGTGCGGGAGCGGGCTCTGGGTTGGGGTGTGGGTGTGGAGTCTGGGAGGGAGTTAGGGTGTGGGAGGGGGTTCCGACCTCGGGCAGGGTGTTTGGGGTGCGGGCTCTGGCTGGACAGTTGTCATAACTATAAAGGGAAGGGTGGCTGCTCTCCTGTGTACAGTGCTATGGAATCCCTCCTGGCCAGAGACTCCAAAATCCTTTTACCTGTAAAGGGTTAAGAAGCTCGGGTAACCTAGCTGACACCTGACCCAAAGGACCAATAAGGGGACAAGATACTTTCAAATCTTGGGGGGGGGGAAAGGTTTGTGTGTGTGCCCTTTGTTTAAGGGGTGGTTCGCTCTGGGGACTGAGAGGGACCAGACATCAATCCAGGTTCTCCCCATCTTTCTAAACAAGTCTCTCCTATTTCAAACTTGTAAGTAAAAAGCCAGGCAAGGCGTCTTAGATTTACTTTGTTTTCTCAACTTGTAAATGTACCTTTTACCAGAGTGTTTATCTTTGTTTGCTGTACTTTGAACCTAAGACAGAGGTGGGTTCTCTGAGCTCTTTAAGTTTGATTACCCTGTAAAGTTATTTTCCATACTGATTTTACAGAGATGATTTTTACCTTTTTCTTTAATTAAAAGCCTTCTTTTTTAAGAACCTGATTGATTTCTCCTTGTTTTAAGATCCAAGGGGGGTTTGGATCTGTATTCACCAGGGAATTGGTGAAAGGTTTCTCAAGGCTTCCCAGGGAGGGAATTCTTGAGATGGTGGCAGCGGACCAGAGCTAAGCTGGTAAATAAGCTTAGAAGTTTTCATGCAGGCCCCTACATTTGTACCCTAAAGTTCAAAGTGGGGATACAGCCTTGACAACAGTGCTTATCTCAGACAGCTCCCGGTCAGCAGGGCTAACGCAGACTCCCTGCCTGCCCTGGCTCTGCGCTACTCCCGAAAACGGCCGACATATCCTGCCCCTAAGTGGAGTGGCCAGGGGGCTCTGCACAGTGCGCGCTGCCCGCACCAACAGGCACCACCCTCGCAGTTCCTATTGGCTGGAGTTCCCAGCCAGTGGGAGCTGCGGAGCCGGCGCTGGGGGCGTGGGCAGCACACAGAGCTTTCCTGATTGCCACTGTGCCGAGGGGCCACGGGGACATGCCGGTCGCTTCCAGGAGCTGCGCGCAGCTGACCAGACTTTTAATAGCCTCATAACCCTAGCTTCCCACCGCAGTGGGGCGAGCTGGTGCTCATGGCTCCAGCCCCACGGGGGGGTGCCGAGGTTCAGGGCTTCCAGCACGCAGCGCGGAGCCTTGTCACAGGCCAGATGACATGAAGCAGTGGGTCGGAGCTGGCCCTTGGGCTGGAGGTTCCCCACCCCTGCTTTAGGGCACCCACCCTTACCCTTCCACGGGCTCAAGGCGTAACCTTACACTCGGCAGGTTTGCGGGGTCTTTTACCAGTGAAAGAGCCTTACACAGTAATATTCTACTTAACCTCTATTTATTAACAATCACTAAAACAATGCACACGCTAAGCATACAATGCTCACCACTCCCAATAAGGCAGATGAACTTTTCTTGATGGCCAGTCAGGATCAGGTCATCTGGGGAACTCCAGCTTCTGCAAGGTGTCATTAGCAGAGTATTGAGGTCTGGCAGCTCTGATTTTGGGGCTGTGTCCTGGAGTTGGTTCCAAAGAACTTGCTTTTGGACCCCAGTTTATATAGTGAAACTTGAGTCCTTCTTAGCTGTAGCTTAACCAATCATTTTACTAAAATATTACTAAACAATTTTCTAACCAATCTTAACATTGTAAAACAATTTAACCAGTCATACCCCAACCACCATAGTTGATGTACACCTAGCAAAATTAGTTATGCAACAGACAGAAACAATCAAAGAACCAGACAGAGGCCATACAGATAAACAATAGAGAAGGAGGAACCATACAGGCAAACACGGTGGATAAAAATCATTGATACAAATCAGGGGTTTTTTTTAATCAAAAAAATCTGATTTAAATAAAAAAAGGTTTTTCCCTCAAAAAGCAATCTAAAAATAGTTTTAATTAATATACATTATAGCTCAAAGATATCTCATCATGGAATAGGGATTATAAATTATAATTCTATAGTATGAGACAATATATTCATGTAATGTTTAAAAAAAGTTTTGTAAATGAGTTCTAATAGGTAATGGATTAGGGACCCAATCTTATGGGGTTCCACAGGCTTCTTTATAGATTACAGTAATTCCTCACTTAAAGTCCTCCCGGTTAACATTTCGTTGTTACGTTGCTGATCAATTAGAGAACATGCTCGTTTAAAGTTGCACAATGCTCCCTTTTAACATTGTTTGGCAGCTGCCTGCTTTGTCCACTGCTTGCAGAAAGAGCAGCCTGTTGGAGCTAGCTGGTGGGGGCTTGGAACCAGGGTGGACCGGCAGCTCCCCACTCCCCTAAGTTCCCTGTGCAGCAGCCGCCCAGCAGGCTATCAATTGCCCGCAGTTCAGCTGTCCCTCCCCCCACTACCATGTGCTGCTCCTGCCCTCTGCCTTGGACCTGCTCCCGGGAGCCTCCTGCTTGCTGTGCAGGGTGTCCCCCTCCCCTCTGCTCCTGCCCCCCGCCTAGCCCATCTCCATGGGGGGGGGCATGACAGGACTCAGGACAGAGGGAGCTTGCTGCCAGCAGCTGCTGTCTCAACTTGCTGATCTACTTAAAAAGGCAATGTACTTAGAGTGGGCGTCAGCGTACTTAAAGGGGCAATGCACACCTCTCTCTCTCTCTCTCTCACTCTCTCTCACACACACGGTGTGTGTATCTGTCTCTGTCTGCCATGCTGTCTCCCATCGCTCCATTAGTGCCCCCTTGTAGATTGTGAGGCTACATTAACAAAAATGTGTTAACCCTTGAGGGCTCAGCCACGTGCTAGTTCATCATTTAGCAGTACGGCATTCCCTGGGAAATATCCCACCCTCTTCTACCCTCTGACTTCACCACCTCAACCAAGCTTCACAATCATCATTGCTGTGATATATATAGTCTTTTGTCTGGTGAAAAAAATTTCTCTGGAACCTAACCCCCCCATTTACATTAATTCTTATGGGGAAATTGGATTCGCTTAACATCATTTTGCTTAAAGTCGCATTTTTCAGGAACATAACTACAATGTTAAGCGAGGAGTTACTGTATTTAGGTTAATCTTTCTATCTACCCAATGGGACTCAGTGCTCAGTCTAGAAGATACCATTAGAGATGCTTAGTTTTGCAGTTCTCAAACTGTGGATTTGTGTCTCCAGAGGTAACGTGTGTTAACAGCAAAAATGTTTTTTAAAAAATAAATATAGAGAGGTGAGAAACAACAGACCTCAACTCTATTGTCCCTCTGCAAATTTGTGTACACGGAGTCAATCCCTTTGTACCTCTCTCTAAAAGTGCAAAGTTTCAAAAAGTTCAATGAATAGAAGATTTTTGGGGGCGGAATAGATCTGGATAAGAAGAAAAAGTCTGGAGATAAATGTGAGAAGCGAGGGACATATGCTTTTTTGTTAAAATATTATATGTTTGCTGTTGAAGAAAAAAATCCAGAATATATTAACATTGTTGTTTTAGTTAAATAAAATAATTTAAATGTCCGTCTGGTTATGTTCTCCTCCCAGTATGGCATGGCAAGAAAATCCTCCAAATATTAATGATTAACCTGTTGAATTGGAGATAGTTCACCTCCCAATGACTTCATAAATATCTGCTTCAATTACTTTTGGTAAATGAAATAACCAATCATTCATTTTCTGATATAGCTGTAAAACTAAACTGAAAGGTTTTCAAAATAAATCACTGTTTAAAAATGTATAGTGTGTACCTTCTAAAAATGAAACTTACATCTATCTCTGAGTTGTGAAGAATATGTATTAGGGTTATAACAACCAACAAGAATGCACTTTTATGTAGAAAACCTTGATTAAATCGAGTCTTCCTGACTAGTGATTTAAATCAAATCTACCCTGCAGGCAAAACAATAGAAGGATAGATGTTACCATCACAACTGTTGATAAGTGATTTCTTGCCAGACAGAATGCCATCGAGCAAAGTTTTCTTTACCCATCTTAAGATCTGTTTCTTTATCTGGTGATGGTGGTTACTATTAGGACAGGATCACCTTCTTAACAGCCCAATATTACTTTGTTTTAATGTAATTTAGATGGAATGTGAGGATGACACATTCTGCTTTTTAGCTCATGGCTGCTTCTTTCCTAATCTGGCTGCAGATAAAGGCCTCAGACCTTACAGTATGGCTTCAGGAAAAAACATCCTTACAGCAGGGTGGTAGGTAGTGCAGGTGAGAAGATGGGCCCAGCCCCCAGGAGGAGGTGGTGGATTATTGTGACGGAGTAAGGAGGCAGGGTATATTGTGGGGACCTTAGTAGGAGGAGCTGAGAGATTGTAGATGGGATCCAAGTAGGTGGGAGAATCTTGCAGTATTGAGAGCCAGGCCACAAAGGATGGAACCAAGTGGGAGAGGGGCTTGGGGCTATACCAGGGAAGGAGGGTGGCTGATGAACAAGAAGACTGTGAGGGGAGGAATGTTTATTTTTAATAAGTATCTGTTCAAGACCTTAGCACAGTGGGGTCTCTGATCTAGTTTGGGGTCTCCTGGCACTGTTGTAATAGATAAGTACCATATATACTCATTCATAAGCCGAATTTTTTTAGTAAGAAAGGGAAGCATCAAAGAAGGAGGTTGGCTTATGAACAGGTGTAGAGAGGGAGAGGTGGGACACAGTCCCTCTCCCCAACAGAGGGGGCGAGGAGAGGCAGCAGAGCCAGAAGGGAAGAGGTGGGGCCAGAGTCTCTCTGCTTCTGGCCACGCTGCTCTCTCTCCAGCCTCCGAAGCAGCTGCAGCTCCAGGGCTGGCACGCTGCAGCCGCCCGGCCCGGCCCGCCGGAGCACGCTGCGGCCCTGCCGCCCGGCCTGGCCCGCCGGAGCAGCTCCGGCCAGGCCACAGACATCCTTCCCTGGCCCGCCCCAGCTAAGGTGGGAAGGGATGGGATGGGGAGTGTGGGGGGTGGTCACAAGGGTTAGTCCCGTGACCCCCAGCTTCTCTCCTTTCCCCCACCCCTCCAAATTTGCC
>NW_020664462.1:10498332-10573547 GCF_002925995.2 Terrapene triunguis | reverse complement strand
TATGCTGCATCTGAAGAAGTGAGGTTTTTACCCACGAAAGCTTATGCCCAAATAAATCTGTTAGTCTTTAAGGTGCCACCAGACTCCTTGATGTTTTTGTAGATACAGACTTACACGGCTACCCCCTGATACTTGACACCAAACATGTAAGTTTCCCCCACTGCTATTCATGAGTGATGTCATGATAGTGCATAAGACAGACATACAGCTGATCATCAGCAAAATAGTTTAATGAACAATATGCACAGTGCTGTCAAATGCAAAAGTAAATAAACTGGAAAAATAACTATTTTTCATGTATAGTAATCTTATGAGTTCTATGTAAGAGTAGACTTTTTCGAAGGAAATAATTTTCAAGATTGTGTCCCTTTTAAAGCACAGGACTATGAGTAAGGAGAGATGTGTTCTTTCAGTCTTAGATATTATAGCCCCCATTGCCTGAGCACCTCATAGTCTTTAATGTGTTTATCCTCACAAAAATGTTGCGAGGTAAAGAGATAGTGTTATCCCCACTTTACAACTGGGGAGCCAAGGCACAGACTAAGTGACTTGCCCGGGGACATATACTATGTCTGTTGCAAACCAGGGAATTAAACCCATGTCTCCCAATGACTAGGCTAGCACTTTAACCACTGAACTGTCCTTCCTTTTGGTTTTGTTCCAGTCATCTTTGAGACTTGGAACAAATCTCTTAACCTCTCTGTGCCTCAGTTATTCTATTTGTAAATTGGGAATAATGGTTTTCAGTCTCACAGAGGGTGTTGAGACTTGGTTATTTAATGTTTGTAAAGTTCTTTGAGATTTTTGAATGGAAGGTGCTATTAAAAATGAAATGGCTATAGAGTCACTTCTTTCATGTAGACTAAATATCTGAATACCATAATCAGATTTGTATAAATATATTTTAGGTCTCCTATGTGATTAGAGATGAGGTAGAGAAGTATAATCGAAATGGTGTAAATGCACTCCAGCTGGATCCAGCATTAAACAGACTCTTCACGGCGGGTCGAGACTCTATAATAAGGATATGGAGTGTCAATCAGCACAAGGTAAGCAAAGAGACTTAGTCTTTTATTAATTTAAAAAGTCACTTTTTACATTAGCAGACTCTGTCAGATTGACTAATTTAAACCAGATTACTACAATGTTGACATCTTGCTAAGGGTTTGTAACTATCCTTATACTATTTATACTATTAAAAACTGCATGGCATTTTACAAACAAGATGTGATTCATAACCCAAATTGCTTACTTTCTATGTTAAGAGAATACAACAAAAGTAGATCATAAAAGTATATAGTTGGGGGGAAATTACATCAAGTAAGATTATGGAGTTGCTTTGCTAATTAATGTACTTATTTTGAAGGATCTAGACTTTTTTCATAGGTTACTGCTATTTAGGTTGATCATATATTTTGTGTGTATCCTAAGGAGACCCCTTTTTCTGCTTTTCCCACTCCCCTTTATTTTATCAGGATCTGTCTCCATTCTTCTCCCCTGGCATGTTACTTGTTTTACTAACCTGTTGTCTGCCTTAATTAGGGTCAGATCTTGCAAGGTGGTGAGGGTCCTTAGCACAGCAGTTTTACTGGATTTTAAGTTGTGAGCTCCTTTGCTTAGGAATCTTTCCTCAAGTTTACTTGGTGTCTTGCACAGCTGTCATGCTGTACAAAAATAAGAATTATAAAACGGTATGAGATTAAACTTTAATGTAACATCTATTCCACATATAAAGTATTTTAAAATATGAGTTCTACTAAAGACCAAATTGTGACCCACTTACTCATATTGCTGGGTAGTTATTATCACAAGTAGCCCACTTGACTTCAGTGGGACTATTTGAAGTAATTGCTAATCAACATGAGAGGTAGAAGGGGATATCACAACTGAATCCAAAAACCAGTTTAGTGTTTCCAATGTTGAAGGGACCTCATACAATTTATTTTTTAATTCCAGCAAGACCCTTATATAGCATCTATGGAACATCACACTGATTGGGTAAACGATATTGTACTTTGTTGCAATGGTAAAACATGTAAGTATCTATTTACTTTGTACAGTATTTAATAGTATAAAATAGGAAAATATGGCATTCAAAAATTTATTAAGTATATGACTGTTACCTACTGCTTCACTTGCTACAACTTGGGTAACTTTTTGCATGTTTTCTTAGTATATAAAATAAGTTTCGGTAAAGTGTATTGTATGAACAACAAAGATATACAATTCCTCTAATTTTTAAAGAGAAACTAAAAGATATTAAGAGCTTCACATGCTCTGATGAAATAATCTGTTAAAATGTACTAATCTTTTCCATTTAGTGATATCTGCTTCTTCAGATACTACTGTTAAAGTGTGGAATGCACATAAGGGATTTTGCATGTCAACACTAAGGACACATAAGGTAAAAGGCATGAATTATAATTGCATAAATGATCATTACTGTTCTAAAAAATATAGTGTACATATTTAGATGCAGACTTCATACTGAAGGTTATTTGCTGGTTCTGTATTGTCATGTTACTGTACCCATTTTATTGTAGGATTATGTGAAAGCCTTAGCATATGCAAAAGATAAAGAACTGGTAGCATCTGCCGGGCTGGACAGACAGATATTCCTCTGGGATGTAAATACTCTAACAGCACTGACTGCCTCAAACAACACTGTCACAAGTAGGTACATGGGAAAAACTAAAATATAACGCATCTATTAACATTTTCCACTAGTTCAGTTTAGGACCGTAAACTCGAGTTTTTGTGTGTGTATTGTTACATGTTTGAATTTAATAATTTGAAATTATCAAATAACAGGTTCAAGTGGAATTATTTAATCAAAGATTATTAATTGGAGATTAGTACAGCACTATACAGAAAGAATAGATACATTACCACAGTGGGTCTCAACCAGGGGTATATGTACCCCTGGGGTACTCCGAGATCTTCCAGAGGGTACATCAACTCATCAAGATATTTGCCTAATTTTATAATAGTCTACATTAAAAAGCACTAGCGAAGTCAGTACAAACTAAAATTTCATATAGACAATTACTTGTTTATACTGCTGTATATACTATACACTAAAATGTAAGTTCAATATTTTTATTTGTTGATTTATTTTATAATGATATGGTAAAAATGAGAAAGTAAGCAAGTTTTCAGTAACAGTGTGCTGTGACTCTTGTATTTTTATATCTGATTTTGTAAGCAAGTAGTTTTTAAGTGAGGTGAAACTTGGGGGTATGCAAGACAAATCAGACTCCTGAAAGGGGTTCAGTAGTCGGGAAAGGTTGAGAGCCACTGCATTACCACACTTGGTGTAAGGCAAAGAGATGACCTTTGTCTTTCTCTTCTCTGTATCTGGTAAGATGCCAACGATTTTGCATCCTCTACCTAATTCCCAGTACCTCTGTCTTTTTATAGGGTATGAGACAAAGAAACCCCTTTTGTGGATGGAAAAATATTTTCCCATGATCGATTTCTCTATATCTTTGTTTTAATGGTTTTGTTTCTCGTTACTTATGGAATTTCCTTTATGGTATCTTTAGGTTACATGATTGATAAGCAAAAAGGGAATTCTAATCTGATCATTATACCTAACAGCTAGGACAACCGACATTTCCCAAAACATCTTTTAATGGATTCCCATTTCATCATTGCAGAAAGCTTCTAGAAAAACAATTGTTCCTTATCAATCCTGCTTATATCTCTGTAGACCCTTTTGGTAGTTTGAGGAGGACTCTGTCCTGGACATCTGTTTTCTCACAGATGAGGAGGTGCCAACAATGATGGATTATAGTCTAATAATCATAAGAAATTCCTGAATATAAGTTAGTCACAGGTTATGGATCAACACTCTGGCCTTACTATTCAAATACACTCTTTGCTAATACCTTAAAGATTTTGGGAGAGTAGTTAATATGTAAATGAATTTAATATACTAAAAACATTGTTATTTGCTAACAGGTACTAATAGTATATATAAATATTCAGGTAATTCTCATCATTAAAATAAAAAAAGTAATCAATCTCAATTTATTGCAATACATAATCTTAGCTAAAAAACTAGAGCAGCTGATAATTACAGAATCTAGAATACAGGGAAAATCTCTTTGAACGTAATGTAATGAGCCTGTATTTCATCTAGACTGAATAGAGCTTTAGCTTCAAAAGCTCTTAGCTTGTCAATTAATACATTGTAGTATTTTTCCCATGGGATATTAGTTTAGTGCTTTTTCTGCATATTGTACTTCCCATCTTCTGTATTTAGGCCGAAGCAGAAATGAATACAATTAATCTTTTAAAGAAGAGCTTGATAAACATACCTAATGCCTACTAATGGAAGGACTAAAGCTTTATAGTCTGCAGATATAGGCTGATACAGATACAAAAGGAGAGGGCGGGGTAAGGTGGGAGTGAACACTGAGGAGGTCTAGGAGCAATGCCCTGGTGAATCCCAGTTAACCCCAGCTAATGGGAAAAGCACTGTCAACAACAAGGAGTCCAGTGGCACCTTAAAGACTAACAGATTTATTTGAGCATAAGCTTTCGTGGGTAAAAAACCCACTTCTTCAGATGCATGGAGTGAAAATTACAGATGCAGGCATAAATATACTGACACATGAAGAGAAGGGAGTTACCTTACAAGTGGAGAACCAGTGTTGACAGGGCCAATTCAATTAGGGTGGATGTGGTCCATTCCCAATGATGAGGAGGTGTTCCATACCAAGAGAGGGGAAAATTGCTTTTGTAGTGAGCCAGCCAGTCCCTATTCAAGCCCAAATTAATGGTGTTAAATTTGCAAATGAATTGTGGCTCTGCAGTTACTTTTTGAAGTCTGTTTCTGAAGTTTTTTTTTGTTGAAGTATGTCTACTTTTAAATCTGTTATTGAATGTCCAGGGAGATCCAAGTGTTATCCTACTGGCTTTTGTATGTTACCATTCCTGATGTCTGATTTGTGTCCATTTATTCTTTTACATAGAGACTGTCTGGTTTGGCCAATGTACATGGCAGAGGGGCATTGCTGGCACATGATGGCATCTGTCACATCTACTAATGTGATAGAGGCCAGCCAATGCCCCCCTGGACAGGATTGGTCCTGCTTTGAGCAGGGGGTTGGAGTAGGTGACCTCCTGAGGTCCCTTCCAACCCTGATATTCTATGATTCTATTATTCATGTGTCAGTATATTTATGCCTGCATCTGTAATTTTCACTCCATGCATCTGAAGAAGTGGGTTTTTTACCCACAAAAGCTTATGCCCAAATAAATCCATTAGTCTTTAAGGTGCCACAGGACTCCTTGTTTTTGTAGATCATCTTTTTGTGAATCAGTCTTTAATATCAGCCTCTGTTAAGCAGATGTCTTACATGAAGCACTACAAAGCATTATCCCCTGCACTAAAAAATAAAGCAGTTAAGAGAGAAACTTTCTCTCTTTCCTCCCTCTAGTCTAGAGCATTCTGGCTGCTGAGAAGATGGGTGGGTCTCTCCTACGTTGTTGCCCTAGGGTTCTGAATAACAGCAATGAAAATGACCTGTTTCATTAAGTGTACTCCTGCACTGTTTGATAAAGCTGTGAGCAATAGCAGAGACACTGAAGTTTTGTGTGTGTGTGTAGAATCAGGAAGAATATGGCGCTTTGGTTTAAATTCACATTGGAAGATTAGGTTACCATGAGGGGTAGAAACACTTTTTTTTAAAAATGAAAGCTAATATTCTGCAGAAATTTATGGCTGAGGCTCCGCTAGAGAAGAGTATCTCACTGATCACTGGTGGGTGGATTTTTTTCAAGCCCTGTTTTAAAGATTGTGTGCTTGGAATGAATGTAATGTAACAGAACATATAAACAGTTTGCAGGAACATCGAGTTTTTTAAAGACAGAGAATGCATACAGTTCTTGGTGTTGTTGCAGATGGATATTTTATCTTTTTCCCCAAATGTCTGGCAATGTTCTCTTGCTTTTGTTTTTGAAGGTTTACTCCAGTAATTCTTTCTGAAACCTGGTTATTGCTGAAGTAGTTGGGAGTTTCTATTTCCAAGTAATCTTTGCTGACAACTGTGGATAGGTCATCTTCTAGCCTAATGGGTGTGGATGCAAGAGTAGCGTAGAGATTTACTAGCTGTCTCATAGGAAAACATTTGTAAGGCTGTTGTAGATCAAGTGAAGATGGGCTTATTAGAAACTTCTATAGTGAAATTGGGCCAAGTTGAAGCAAATGAACATTCCTATAAATAATTCAAAGGCCATTTTTTGACCCGAGATCCAAGAAGGTAGAGAGAATGCTTCAGAGGCAGTAGAAACAAATGTGTGCCAGTGGAGTTCAATCACTAAAGATTCCCAAAAGAAAAAATGCTCTGGTTTTACAAAAACAACAAGGAGTCTGGTGGCACCTTAAAGACTAACAGATTTATTTGGGCATAAGCTTTCGTGGGTAAAAACCTCACTTCTTCAGATGCAATGCTCTGGTTTTATCACTCTTCTTAAGCACTTGATTGTTCAGTAAACAATGTTCCTAATGGGCTAGAGAAGAACATACCTTATATGCCCCAGACCCCCTTTGAAACATGGGCTAGATGTAGAGCTAAATTCTACCCTCTCTTCCTGCCTAACTCTACAGACTTCACTAGGTTTTATAAATGTAAATGTGGGCAGAATTTGACCCTAAATTTCTTACCAGACTGAAAGGAAACAGTATAAGGAACCTGATAGTAGACAAACCCCTGTTAAAAGGGTGTATCCATCAGTCTTTCTAGATGTAGGCACTCTAATTCAGATGGAAAAATGTTTACTTCTGAAGAAGGCCACCTTCAAGAGGGAAGGTGTGAAATTTCTGTTTCTGGCAAGATTTGTACTTTTGGATGCTTTACAATGAAAAGACACGATATCTATTCTCCTTTGCCCACTTGTGTATGTAATCAAAGGCTGCATATTATGAAACTGGAAGAATAATTTTTTTTTGACTGGTAATATCCTACCACAATATGATTATGGCTGCTGAGCAAACAGAACAGTAATTTCCTAATATCATATAATATAAATATATGTATGCAAAGTTCAGTGAAATCAGGCATGTTGTTTTGCTATACATATGTGGCATATCTACTCAGTGTTTCTCAAATGTGGTCACCAGGGTCTTTTCTTGCTGCCACAGCCTCATGGGCAATGACTGGGGGTAGGAAGGAGTGAAAGCAGTGGCCCCCCTCCCCCAGAGCCACCAGCAGGGGTTGGGCCCTTCCCTCCTCTGGAGCCACAAAGGTCAGAGAAGCAGGCAGCCAGTTAATTCCCCACTTTCCTGGGTGCGGTGAGGCTCTGGCTTCGGGCTTCAGCCCTGGAGGGACGGGCAGCAGACTCCAGTCGTGGGGCTTCAGGGTCCAGCTGTGGATGCCGGCCCTCGGCTTACCACCCCCCGTATCATCCCTGGCCCCTGCTGTCTTCCTGGCCCCCCATTCACCTCCTTGGCCCCTTCTGTCTCCCTACCCGCCTCCCCATCCAGGGCTTAATTTGTCTCCTGGCTCGACAGGGCTGAGTAAGTCTGCTGTGACAATTGATATTTGTGTGTATGTTAATATCACTTTTCACAGCCTCCCAGCTAGCTAGTAAGTCTGTTGTGAAAAGTGATATTAACAAACATACAAATATTGCTTTTCGCAACAGCAGACTTACTAGCTTAGCAAGTTTTTTTTTTTTTAAAGTAACCTAAAAAGCAAAAGAAGCAACAACAAAAAAAGACAAGAATGTGCACAGCACCTTATTTGGGTTTCTGTTCTGATTAAGTCCAGTAAAGAAGAGAAACAACTGTACATTATTTTTATCATTGAGTCTGCAAAAAAGCTCTACATAAATAAATTAGAATGATTTGGATATGTATATGTGCATATTTATCTGTTTTTCCTAAAGTTAATTGAGTATTTTAGGGGAAATTGTCAGAGCAGCCACCAGCAAGAGTTGGTGGCCGCACTCTGAGGCCACCAAAAATGTTGTTGTGAGAACCCCCGATCTATATTATGGATTACATACAAAGCTGGGAGCACATGGGTTTTTAATATCAAAGAGAAAAATATCTGCTCCATATCTATAGACTAGACTTACAGAGTAAGACCAGTTTTCATCTAATATAAACTTTGAAATGACTGAGTTGGCAAATCTCATCTTGAGGGGTTTGGTCCTGTTTGTTGATCTTCCATTGGTTCTGCAATAAGAGTCTGAGCCAAAGCATCTTGATTATAAATGACAAAAAAGGCTTTGCATGAAAGGTTACACTTAAAATAACAATGCCAGATGATTAAGAGGATACTGAAATGAAGCCACAAGTTTTTCAAGTAGACAGAATCTTTATGCTGCTGCATGGTGAGCCATGTATTAAAAACCTGGTGGAGAATTTATGTACTGTACAGAAATATCTACAATACCTTTTGTTGCAATAAACACTATGATAATTGCTGTCAAGTGCCATTACCACCATTCTAGTCGTGCCTATGCCTTAGCTCAGGGGTAGGCAACCTATGGCATGCGTGCCAAAGGTGGCACACAATCTGATTTTCAGTGGCACTCGCACTGCCCGGGTCCTGGCCACCGATCCGGGGGGCTCTTCATTTAAAATTAAATTAAAATGCAGTTTCTTAAACATTTTAAAAACCTTATTTACTTTACATACAACAATAGTTTAGTTATATATTATAGACTTATAGAAAGAGATCTTCTAAAAACGTTAAAATGTATTACTGGCACGCGAAACCTTAAATTAGAGTGAATAAATGAAGACTCGGCACATCACTTCTGAAAGGTTGCCGACCCCTGCCTTAGCTATTGAATTTCTTTCTGAAACTGAGGAAGTTTGAGGGATGGTTGACTCTGAACTCCTCTGATGTTTTGTGTCCCTACTCCTCCAGTATTGGGGAATGGAACATCGGCACTCCTCCACTGATGATGGGATCCTTACAGCCTTCTACACACACCCCTACATTTTGGAGAAACAGCAAGTTCTTTGACACACACATCCCCACCCCACGCTACAACTTCCCAGGTGCACACATCCCTAACCTAAAAGTGCTATGTCTGCTCCACAGGACTAAGAAAAGGTTCCTTAATCTATAAAATACAATTTTAGAAGTGGTGGGATTGAATTTCCATATGCAAAATGTTATAGTCTGCGTGGAGTTAACATAGAGGGTCAGAGAAGAAACTGCAGACAGCACTCTAATGATCCTAATGCCAATAAGTGGTGGTGCAGTGGTATCATGATTATAGTGATTCTTTTACAGAATTGCAAATCAGGAATTGAGAAGGCTTTTTCTAGCAATATGTTATCCATATTCTTTTCTATTAAAAGTAATTCTAGATAGTTGGGTGGGGACACTGCTGTCTTTTCACATAGGACCATCATACTGAATCAAAACCTGCAGTTGGCTCTTGAGTGTAGCATTTTCAAGTGTATGGTAAGTGTTTGGTTTTTTTTGACAAATGGAGAAAGCAAAGCATTAATACTGTTATCTTATTTTGCAATAGCTTCTTCCCTGAGTGGGAACAAAGATTCCATTTACAGCCTTGCAATGAATCAAATGGGAACAGTAATTGTATCAGGGTCCACTGAAAAGGTAAGCAGGACCTGGTAGAACTCTTTCAACCTTAGTAAAATGATTGCTAATATTATTAGACACTGAGTTCTAATCTAATTCTGAATTGACTCTGCAATAAATATCCTCTTGTTTAACTTGTCATGATTTGAAGTAAATTGGTCTTGTTGTAAAAACATAAAAAAATCCCTGCTGCAAATACTCCTGATAGCAGATAACATGTTAGGTGTTTGTGAGTTTAATAAAGTATAGGTATCTTGCAAAAGTATCCATTTTTAAAAAACTTTTGGAATAATCACTTATTTGAAGAAATGGGAGTTACTTCAAAGATCTCCCCATATGTAGGCAATGCCTGTGTGAAAAGAACGACATATGTAATTATCTTATCTGCTTTGACAGGTTTTAAGGGTATGGGATCCAAGGACTTGTGCAAAGCTGATGAAACTTAAAGGGCACACGGATAACGTAAAAGCTTTGTTGTTGAACAGAGATGGCACACAGGTATGGGTTTTCATTTGAAGCACAAATATCTTTCACTAAGGTTTTTCTTTAAAGCTCTATAAAAAATGTTACACTTTTTCAGTACAGAACAGTTTTTCCAGTTTTTCTATGTAGAATATAGAAAGTCTTTTAAATAAAACTTAAAATAAGTTGGTCTAAAAGTGAGTGCTCTAATCTAAATATTTTAAACTAAATTAATAATCTGTAACTTTTCGCTTTACTTTTGAAGCATAGTTGTGACCTGTAGCTAAGAGAATTGCCATAAGTATATTGTTAAAGAAATGAGTTTGTGATTTCACATCTTTATATTTTATCCTTTATTTTACTTGTAAACTAATATAGGTTAGTTCGTGTTTGGGGGAGGGAGACTTGCGGGAGGGAATAAAACAATTAATATTATTTTGTCTCCGTCTCTCTTGTTGACATAATGTACAATATATGTATCAGGTAAAGAAAAATGTGACCAGAATTTTTAATTTGCAATTCTCAGTTTAACACAGTCTTAATAGAAAAATATGAATGTAAGATTTCTAGAGCCTCCATATAAGAACTGTTTTTTGGTTTGTTTGTTTTTTTTAATAGTCACTTTTTTCCAGGTAGTTACTGGTATAGTTTAAGTTTAAATACAATGTTTGTTGCTCAGTGTCTTTCAGGCAGCTCTGATGGAACTATTCGTCTATGGTCCCTTGGCCAGCAGAGATGTATAGCCACATATCGAGTCCACGATGAAGGTGTTTGGGCTCTGCAGGTCAATGAACCCTTCACTCATGTTTATTCAGGAGGAAGAGACAGAAAGATTTATTGCACAGATTTACGAAATCCTGATATCCGTGTGCTCATCTGTGAAGAAAAGGCACCAGTTCTTAAGGTAATTGATTTACTTAAAAGATTGCTACAAGTTTGATCTTCCATAAGAGCTTTTGGTAGCTCCTAAAATGCAAGATGGTAAATGGAATGACCTTGATGTTTAAGGTACACCATCTTATAACATAACAAAGCTGGAAACCCTTTGGACCATTGCATTTGTTCTTAGGACCAGTAAAATTTTCTAATTACTAGTCCTGAAGAGAGAATTTTGATCCCTGGTAAAATTTTGACACTGACTATTTGCAGATTTTCATTCTCTGAAAAGGACTTTTTAGAGCCTTGCATTAGAGAGTGAGTTGCTCTGAGAATTATTTCCATTAAGAATTATGGAAAGAGAGTTAGATTTAGTGGTTAAGTACTCATGTGTTTGGAAACCAGCTTGGCTCTCCCCCTTGGTGTGTATTTATTTCAACATCCTGTAGTTACAGTGTTGGTTACATGCTATTCCTCAAATATGCTAATTGGATGCTTTTTTTCTACAATATCAGATGTGGGTAACAACTGGTAGTTTTGTATGCTGCTCAGTATTCTAGACCAGTGGTTCTCAAACTTTTTTTTTCACGGACCACTTGAAAATTGCTGAGGGTCTCAGCAGGACACGTAATGATCTTTCCAAATGTTGTTTGTGCCGTTAGCTAACTATTGTAACGCGCTTTGGATAAAAGTGCTAAATAAAAAAAAATTAAATGTTTTGTGATTCTACAAATAAAAGCACACAACTCATATTTTAATATCAGTAGTCTTACCTTTCTAATGCAATGGATGTGCCCTCTCTCCCCTGCCGCAGCAGCCCCCGAGCTTGGGCTGGGAAGGAGTGGGGGGGGTCTCTCCTCCACCCTAGCAGCCACAGGTCTGAGGCTAGGAAGGAGAGCCGTCTCTCCCCAGCAGCCGCAGCCCTGGAGCTGGGGAAAGTTGCCTCTTTCTCTGGCTGCCACAGCCCTGCATGTCCCAAATTCCCCCCGCCCCCTCTTCTCACCCCACTGCGCCTTCCGAGCTACCCCCTATTCCCTTCAAGGCCACCACCTCACCTTACATGTGCGTCTTCTCCAAGGTCCAGGCACCTAATTAGTGGAGCCATGCCTGCCCGGCTCCACTAGTAAAGTGAGTGGCCCTTCATTCTCTCTTATGCAGCTTCTCAGGTGCGCACCTTAGAGGGAACTATCACGGACCACCTGAATGGAGCTCGCGGACCACAGTTTGAGAACCTCTGTTCTAGACAATCTATAACTCACTCATATGAAAAGTGTACACTGTAAAACATAGTCCACTATAGGGGTGTGTGTGTGTGTCATGGACACAAGCTCGGAATTGTTTGAATAGTAGTGTCCTTGGGTGCTGTGTATGCACCTTGTTCCTCCTTGTGCTTCCATCCAAGGGCATAAAGGGCAGAGCAGTGGAAATCCTGCCTCAGTTCCCTCTTACTGCCCGTGGCAGCAAGACAGAACTTGGACAGTGCCCAACCCACTGTAGTTTTTAGAGCTTCAGTCTCAACCCTCTTGTGAAGAAATTCTTCACCCGCATTATTTTCTTATTTCTCATTGGATGTTCCAAAGAAAAAGGGATAGGGAGACCCTCTATACCCACAGCAGGGTGAAGTAGTTCATACCAACCACCAGTATGGCAGATTGTAAAGCCACAGGGTATAAATTTAGCCCGCCATGTGATGATCTTATATTTTTAAGCACAATAGATGTCTTTTCTGACTCGGAGAACACCCCCCCCCAGACAAGTGCTCCCTCTGCAACTGCTTCTCACTCCGCACCTTAAAGTTGAGAGAGATGGGACTCAAAGCAATCCATAAAGGTCATGTCCAGTCCTGGAGAAGAGACATCCTCCAAGCTGGAGTTGAGGAAGTTAGCTATGGCAAGTGCCCCTGGGCACTGTGCCTCTGATGCCAGCAGGGAGAAGAAGCCCTAAAAGGGTGCCAAGACCATTGGTGCTAGTGCTGACCCTTCCGGCACCATCAGCACAGACTGCCTTAGCGGCAAGTGCATTGGCATCAACCCCAGGGCAAAGAGACTTGGCTCCTATGCCATCCACTTCAGACACCAAGTGACGTACCCACACTGAGCACAAGCACAGCTCAGTGCACAGTGGGCTCATCCCATAAGGAAGACTCAGAGCGTTCCTCCAAAGACAAGTCTTCCAAATCCTTTTCAACATGAAGGGTTGGAAGCAAGCCATCAGCCACAGAGAAGGTTCGGGAGACAGTTTGGCCAATAAGTGTACAATTTACCATTGGGGCCTTACTGGTGCTATTGGGGCCCACTGGTCCCAGAGTAGAGCTCCATCTGTGTGCCAGAAAAGAGGAGGTCTCAGTCACCATGTGCATTAGTAGCCAGGAATTCCACACTAGAACCAGAAGAACCTCCCTGTGATGGAGCAGATGTGGCTTAGGACACTTTCTTATTGCCTCCCCCATCTAACGAATCCTTCTGTTCCCCAAATGAGGCTGTCACCTCAGCCCTGACTCTGGTCATCAATAACTTTAGGGCTGCTCAAGATCTGTTTTGGAGGATAGCTGAAACTTTGGATGTTGAGACAATGGTGATTCAAAAGAACAAGCACAGACCTGTTCAATTACCTCATTTCCTTGGTGCTGACAAGAATTGTCCTTCCAATCAATGAGAATATATTGGACTCAGCAAAGGGTCTGTTGCATGCTGCAGTCTCCCTTTCTCCTACTTCAAAGTGAGTAGAAAAGCTCTATCGAGTCCTGTTTGAGGGCTTCAAACATTTTATGTGCAACCAACGTAAGGGTCTCTTGTGTTATCTGCAGGTCCAAGGGAAAAAAAAACAGGTCCACCAAGGGGATTCTAAAAGATAAGTGCTCCAAGAAATGAATTCTTTGGCCAAAAGGCCTAGTTATCAACCTCTCTCCTATTCAATAGTGTGAACTACCAAGCCCTGTTTGTGAAATGCAGTTTTCTGATTGACGAGGGAGAGGGTGATCCCCTTCCTAGCTAGGCTTCCTCAGGACTTGGGGACGATGCAAGATACTCCATCAAGGAGGTTCACATGGTAACGAAAACCACGCTACTATTGGCAATGGATGAGTCGGTGGCCTCTTGATCCATGGCTACAGCAGTTGCAATGTACCACGTTTCCTAGTTACAGGGTTCTGGGATTCTTAAAATTCCTGGTGACAGTAGAGGATGTACCCTTTAAGGGCATGAAGCTCTTCAGCAAGCAGACATATGATGTGCTCCATTCCCTCAAGGATTTGAGGATGCCCTGAGTACAGGGGAAGAGGCATCTACTCCCAATATTTCATTATTCTGAACAAGGGGATCTTCATCTAGGCCTACAATTGAGGAGTTTGAACAAAATGCATACACTGCCTCATATTTGGGATGGTAACACTTGCTCCATCATTCTACCGCTTCAGATTTAGGACTGGTTTATAACTTTTGCCATTAAGGTTGCGTACTTTCATCCTGCCATTCACCTGGCCCATAAGAAGTACTTGAGATTTATGCTGGGGTCAAATCATTGCCAGTACAAGATACTGACCTTGGACTCTGCACAGCACCCAGAATCTCTGTCAGATGCCTCACCATAGTGGCAGCACACCTAAGGAAAAGGTGCATCTATGTGTATCTGTATATAGATGACTGGCTGATCAAAGACAGAATCGCATCAAGGAATGCTGACACGACTCAACTACACTCTCTATGTTCACATAGCCGGGCCTTTTGGTGAGCTGCAAGAAATTATCATTTATTTTATCCTGTCTCAAACAATAGAGTAAATTGTGAACCAGGATAGAGTCCACAACTGCAAGGGCTTACTTGCCAGAAGACAGATTCCCCTCCCTTTTACTGATTACTGAACAATGTGAAATCGCAGCCAGCTATGACGGTACAGACTTGTCTCTCATTATTAAGCTATATGTCTGCCTGTACATATGTGAAGCCACTTACCAGACTTGAGAGGAGATTGCTACATCATTGGCTCAGATGAGCCTACTCCCCTGCACAGCATCCAATTAGCAAGAAAGTCCTAATTCCACTCATGTCCTTGAGCTACTGAACTATTAGCTGTATCCTGATAATATGCAAAAAGAGATACAGTTCATGACCTTGTAACCTTCCAGGGCATTAGTCATAGACACATCTGGGATGAGGGAATCCTCCTGGACCCATCCACAGGTACAAGGGATGTGGGGTTTTTTTTGTGTTTTGTTTTTTGCTTGCTTGCTGAATGCCTTCCTTCTGCAAACTCCCCTCCTTCCCCCAGCTTCCTGCACCTGTCGCTCCTCAGCTTCAGGGGAAGGGATCACTGTACAGGGAGCTGCTCCCCCATCCTCCCAATCCCCATCCATCCAGACCCCTCATACCCAGACCCTCCCACCCCGCCTCCCCCCCCCCCCCCCCCCACACACACACACTCAGAAACACACAGCCCCCCATGAGCCCCAGTTCCCGTGCATCTGGACCACCCTGATGAGCCACCCGCACCCAGATCCCCCGCCACACCGAGCCCCAACCAGCCACACCTGGATCCTCACCCCACTGAGCCCCACTCCCCCAGCATCTGGACCCCGCCAAACTCCCCACACCCAGACCCACCTGCTGAGCTCTATCCCCCACGCACACACTCAGATCCCCCTCCCTCACCCCCCCGCTGAGCCCCAACCACCTTCACCTGGACCCTCCCTGCAGACTCCCATTACTGTTGCATCCAGAACCCCCCCCTTCCCTCCAGCAAGCCCCTGTGCATCCAGATCCCACCCCCTCCCCCTGCACCTGGATCCCCCACTGAACCGCCTGCACCCAGATTGACCCACACAGAACCCTCTCAACCCACACCTGGATCCCCCCACACTAGGCCCCTTTACACTTGGATTCTGCTTGTCCACACCTGGTGCACCAGGCACTGAGGTGCAAGGCCCTGGGGTGTTTCTGGATCGGGCCCGGTCCTTGTGCTATGTCAGGGTTGGGTGCAGCCTCACCGCTGAGTCTGTGTCCCGGGGGGAACTGCACAATGATCTCCCACTTCTGTACAGCCAGTGGCCTGTGCTCCCCAGTGCAATGCTGGAGCCTCCACATGTATTTGACAAAATTTGCAGAGTTTTAAAATATTGTATGCAGAATTTTTATTTTTTTGGTGCAGAATTCCCTCAGGAGTAGATAATCTTAACTTACCCGTGTTTTTCCCTAAATGCTTTCCACACAAAAAAACCTATGCACTTTGGATGTATCTATGTACCTGGTAATGTAGGTATTCAAGGGGAGGGGGGATTACAAAAATTTACAGCAGTGTTTCTAAGTCTGAAGAAAAAAATTTATATTGTATTTGAGAAATTGTATATGATCATGTAACTAGACTGTACTGTGATGCATACTCACAAAGGAGAGCAGAGTTAAGGTTGTATAGGGCTTTGGAGCAACTAATTTTGCAACAGTAACATTCTCTTAATTTAGGAAATTGAATACAAAAATCCAAGGTCTTATTTTTTAAAAACAAGGAAAAAAGATGAGGGAAGGAGAATGTCATAGCTGATCACTATTTGGCTATGTACCATTGGAACAGCTGGGACCCCAAGAGGTGTATATTCTAATGCACAGCTAAAATGCATGAGCAGTCTGGTCTTCCTTAGCTGCATGCTTTAGTGGCTTAGCAAAAGAAACATATTCAAAATGTACTGTGCATATCTAAAGTTTAGTTTTTAAAGGGATCAAAAACCTGGAAAATCTCAACTGAAAATGAAATTAAAAAAATTGTGATCACACATAGGACTAGAATAGAAATGTTCTATAATCCTTAACGAGGATGGATCACTACTGCTATAGTAAACCAGCAAGTGAATCTAATTTTCTGAAATTCTACATATTTAGTAGTACTGAGCTTTAAGTGTATCTTTTAAAAATGATCATCCTGTCAAATATTAAAATCTTAGATAATGTATAAAAATACTGTAGTTTCGAAACATTTTAAACCACAGCTGATTAGCTAAAAACAACTTAAACATATTCAATATTTATTTAAACTACACAATTTCTAGTCACATCTAAAATGTTTTTAGAGATTTAAAATAGTTTTTATTGTTTGTAATGAAATTTAAAATCACCGATAAAGTTAAAAATTACAATTAGCTGTTTACTGTATTGAAACTTGTATCTCTTCAGTAAGCTTGAAGGTAGTACTGTTTCTGGAGCACATCTGGCAATGACTGGAGGTCACTCAAAAGCAAAACATTATTGAAAAGAAAAAAGTTAAACTTGGGGTATTTAAAAGTGTTCTGTGGTTTAATTATTCAGATGGAACTTGATAGATCAGCTGATCCTCCTCCAGCCCTTTGGGTTGCAACAACTAAATCTTCTGTCAATAAGTGGGTGAGTGATTTTCTTTTGTCCATTATATGGCTAAAATTTAAGTTCAGTATGAGTTTAGTATAGGGCTGTCAAATAATTTTTTTTAAAAAATCACAATCTCACGATTTAAAAAAAGTCGCAATTAATCTCAGTTTTAATCTCATAGTTAAATAATAATAGAATACCAATTAAAATTTATTATAAATATTTTGGATGTTTTCTCTACATTTTTAAATATATTGATTTCAGTTACAACACAGCATAGAAAGTGTACAGTGCTCACTTTATATTATTTTTATTACAGATATTTGCACTGTAAAAATAAAAAATAGTATTTTTCAATTCACCTCATACAAGTGTAGTGCACTCTCTATCGTGAAAGTGCAAATTACAAATGTAGAATTTATTTTTACGTAACTGCTGTCCTGGAGTCATCGGGGCGATGCTCTGGAACTACACCATATGAAGCCAGTCAGGACTCTGGAGGAACATGCCTCCTCTCTCTGAACATACTGTCTCCAGGGCAAGAAGCTTACACAGCTTCGAGCTTCCTGGGTTTGACCTCGCGCATTCAGCATCCCCTTCCACATCGTGCACTTCCCACAGCGAGTCCGCCCGGGCAGGGTTCCTGGGGAAGCCAAAGGGCCCTGCACCCCAACTCTGCAGTCAGACGTGACTCTCAGCCAGCCGGTAAAACAGAAGGTTTCTTAGTTGACAGGAACATAGCGTAGAACAGAACTTGCTAGCACAGAAATCAGTGACTTTCATCCAAGTCCATCTTGGGGGGGAGGGGAGGCCAGAGCCTGTGCTCTGGTCCTCGCCCTGTGCCCCAAGCCAGCCAAGACTGACTCACTTCCAGCTGCCTGGCCCCTGCCCTGCCCATTGCTCCTCCTCCGGCCTTTGTCTCGCTTCCCGGGCCAAGAGTCACCTGGTCGCATCCCCCTCCTGGGTCTCAGGTTACGAAGGGGCGGCCATAGCATCCATTCAGGCAGCTGGAGTAGCCCTGCAAAAAAGTCACACACCCTTATTCCCACCACCTAGACATTGGTGCAATACACAGGGAAACTGAGGCACACACCGCATTCATGCAAAACAATAAGACTCACATAGGCTCACATACAACATAATAAGGGAAAATCCCCACTACGTCACATCTGCATTCAAAAACAAAACAATATAAAACTTTAGAGCCTACAAGTTGAAGCATGAACAGGCATATGAATGTTTAGCATATCTGGCACGTAAATACCTTGCAACACTGGCTACAACAGTGCTATGTGAACTCCTGTTCTGGCTTTTAGGCGACATTATAAAGAAGAAGCGGGCAGTATTCTCTCCTGTAAATGTAAACAAACTTGTTTGTCTTAGCGATTGGCTGAACAAGAAGTAGGATTGAGTGGACTTGTATGAGGTGAGAGACAGGCTTTTGAGTTAGCACGAAAGCTTGTCTCTTTCACTGACAGAAGTTGGTCCAATAAAAGATATTACCTCACTCACCTTGGCTAGCCGTGTTCATAGGTTTTAATGATCTCTGCAAATTATGACTGTCATGCTTTTTTCTCTTCTTTTAGACTTTGAAGGGAATTCATAATTTTAGAGCTTCTGGGGACTATGACAATGACTGTACTAATCCTATAACACCTCTTTGTACACAGCCTGACCAAGTTATCAAAGGTAAACGGATCTTTCAGAACATCTCAAAAAATAATTAATATTGCTAGCAAAAATGGCAGGTGAAGAGGGTAGCGTGACAAATACGGGACCTGTTCCAAAGCACATAAAATTCTTTTGGAGCCTTTCCATTGTCTTCATGGGGCCCTGGATCAGGCCCATATTTATCTGAAAATGCAATATAAAAATTTAGTATGGTATGTGAACATTAAGTGGAAGAACAACAACAGAAATTTCCACTAAAAGCATTTAAACTGTTCTCTTATAAACTTAGTGGGGCGGGAATGTGTTGGAATGGGAGGGGTTTGAGAGACGGCTCTTCTAGATATCACCCGTTCAACCCAGTTGCTCATTCTAACTTGGTCTATCAGAGCTGATGGTCAATGCCTTTGAGAAAATAAGGGACAAGTCCCATGGGTTGGGTGCTAGCCTGCTCCATCACAGTCTTCCTGTGAGACATTGGGCAATTCTCTTAGGATATGTCTCCACTGCAGAAAAAAAGTGTGGTTTTTGGGTTCGCTAACTCAAGTTCTCTAATGCTGTTTAAAAAGCAATGAAGACGTGGCAACCTGGCTTTTAACTTGGGTTAGCAGCTCAAGATAAAGCCTATAAGGAAACGTGGGGTTGAACTTGAGCTGCTGACCTGAGTTAAAAGCAGAGTTGCTGTGTCTTCACTGCTACTGTAACCTGAGTTAGGTAACCTCAGTTAAAAACACACCTTTTTCTTAAGTGTAGATATACCCTTAGTATACTACTTCCTTACATTACCTCACAGGGGTATTGAGGATAAATATATTAAAGATTGAGTGCCTTATATGCATTTGAGTACCTTAGATAAACGATATGACCAAACCACATGTGAAGATGGATAAATATACATGTCAATCATAACCAGGGCAATTTAGCTAAAAAAAAAAATTTTAGCATCTAAAAAGTATTAACTTTTTATATTCAGAGAAGACATTTTAATAAAGTTATAATAAATTAAGTGCATGAATGCCTTGGTATTTTGTCTCTGCTATAACCTGAACTACAGAAAATAGCATGTTTTGTATAATAGTATCCTACAACTGTGTGTGTCAGGCATATTTTTAGCTTGTGAGGTGAACAATCTAATTTAAAAAAAAATTCACTAACCCTTCTCAGCCTTTGATTTTAGGGTTATTGTATTGGTACTTTGTTAACTATGACCATAATGTAAGATCTGTGAGTTATTAAGAGTTGGAAATGTGATTAGTTATTTCAGATAAATATCAAATACTGCTCCCTGTTAAGTATAATTTCAAAATCATTGTCATAGTTAAAGCCTATAAATGACGTAAGACCTGCTCTAAAGCCCACTGAAGTCAATATGGACGTTTCCATTGATTTCAAGGGGCTTTGGATCAAGTTCATATTATAGTCTCTGTATAGAACCTTTTTCCTGTATTATATTATCATTGCTGTATAGCAGCGGTTCTCAAACTGTGGGTTGGGACCCCAAAGTGAGTCACGACCCCATTTTAGTAGGATCACCAGGGCCGGTGTTAGACTTGCCGGGGCTGAAGCCTAAGCCCAAACCCCACCTCCTGGGACCAAAGCCCAAGGGCTTCAGCCCTGGGCAGCAGGGCTCAGGTTACAGGCTCCCCACTTGGGGCTGAAGTCCTTGGGCTTCAGCTTTGCCCCCCCACCCAGGTCAGCGGGGTTTGGGCTTTGGCCCCCCTCTACCTGGGATGGTGGGGCTCAGGCAGGCTCAGGCTTCAGTCTCCCCTCCTGGGGTCATGTAGTAATTTTTGTTGTCAGAAGGGGGTCGCAGTGCAATGAAGTTTGAGAACCCCTGCTATATAGCAATAAACTTGACTGAAATTGGTTATTTTATCTTTTGAGTATATTTCATAACAACCCAAAGTGGGTTAAGCAATTGACTGTACAATATATCAACATCATTGTTCAAACACATGTAGATATGCATATATGCCATATATTCATTATGTGCTGAAATAGCTTCATGCCAAATTGGTGGAGCTGAGGAATAGCCCCTACTTTTGTAGCAGTCGAACGTTGTTGTTTTTTTTAATTAAATGAAAAGGCATTGCTGACTTTATTTCTTCTTTATAACTGCTAGGGGGTGCTAGTATTATTCAGTGCCACATTCTTAATGACAAGAGACGTATATTAACCAAAGATACAAATAATAATGTGGCATACTGGGATGTATTGAAGGTAAGTGTAAAATTTTGGATTAGACATGTATTAATGGATTTCTGGTCTTCTGTTTCCTTTGCTATTTGTCTGCATGTGAGGTGATGATTGGAGAAAATAGGGTCCTCATTGTGCCACAAAACATAGTGCAAGTATTTTTTAAAGACTCTCATTGATAAGGGATGATATTTGTCTCTTCTGCTGCATTACTGTTCATTCTTACATGAATGTGTTTAAAATTCTGTCTTTAAAATAAAACACTGAACACAATAACAATGCATGGGGGGGAGGGAAACAGATGAACATCAGTTAAAATATTATCATTAAGGCTATGATTTTTTTCATGGAGGTCGCAGAAGTCACGGAATCCATGACTTCCAGTGACCTCTGTGACTTCAGCCCACGGTGGCCAGGAACTGTGGGGGGGCCCCCACTGCTCCCAGCCATTGCGGACGGTGGGGGCTCCCTGTGGCTCCCAGCTGCTGCGGGGGCCCTCCCAGGCAGCAGGGGCCCACGGAGCTCCAAGTGGGCCCCTGCAGCTGCCTAGCCACTGTGGGTGGTGTGGGGGCCCCACAGCTGAGCTCCCCATTTTGTCATGGACATTTTTAGTAAAAGTCACGGACAGGTCACGGGCTTCCATGAATCTTTCTTTATTGCCCGTGACCTGTCTGTGACTTTTACTAAAAATATCCATGACCAAATCTTATCCTTAATTATCATCAATAAGCAGCACAAATCAGGAAATGCCAGTTCAGGTTGCATATTTTTGCATATACCTTCTAAAAAACCTGACTGTTGTGGGATCTGCTTGGATCTTTGGTAACACTTTCAAAAATGCCTGAATTCCATTTACAAAAGTGACCGGCACTTAGGCTCCTAAGTCTCTCCAAATGTCAGTGGGATATGGGCTTTTAAGGCGTGTAAGTGCTTTTGAGAAATTGGCATTTTCTCTTGATACATGGAATGCTCCAGACAAGTTTCTGTAACAAAGTGCGGTACCCTACAGTGATTTAGAATCCATTATAGACTGAAGAAACAGGGCTGGAGGTTGAAGAGTGTATTTGTAATAACAGTCTGCTTGAAGAATTCCAGAGAAAGGTGAGTAACTTTTCTTTCTCCCTTTGTAGACTGTCAGTACAAATTGGAGAGATTCACTAGCAGTAGGAAATTGATGAGGAGGCTATCTAATCGCGCAACTATAGAAAACTGCTCTCCTGAGGTGGGCATTAGATCTCTTGGCCAAGTCCAGAGATCAGTGTTGCGTAAAAGATGAACTGAGCACCTGATAGCATCTTTACATATTTTACTATTGGAACATTCCAAAGGCATGCCCTAAATGTAGTTGAATGCACCTTACCTTCAGGGACTGGGATACCCACTAGCTCACAAGAAGTTTCTCTATAGATTCAGTCCACTTTAAAACTGGGGATCTGTACTGAGTATATTTAAAGCAAAGAGAGAAGAGTTACTCACTTATGACTCCACCCTCCATCCCTACTGCCTGGAACCTACATTCAATTCTGAGAGAGTGTAAGGAACTGAGAGTAAATGACGGTTTTGGTGGGGGGAGGGTCATGTCTTATACCAGAGTTTTCCATGACTCGAGAGTATCTGAGAGCCATAGCACTGCTCAGACCTTACTAGAGGTTCCAAACTTAGCATGCAGGTGCACTCCAGTAGTGGGGGGGAGGAGAGGAGGGTGTCTTTACTGACAAGTCTAAGAACAGGTAAGTAATTCTTTCAGATTAAAAAGGAAGTTAAAAATAAAAAGAGCATTTCAAAATCCATTTTTGTATTAATTTGTCAATAGATCAATAAATACCACTATCAGAGTATCATTTTTATAGAACTAGTAGATGCTGAACTTGTAATGAATAGTATTAATATTCATTCTGTTCCTTTTTTCTTTGATTCAGTCAAAGTTTTTATTTTTTTTAAATGAACTACAGTTCAAGGCAAGGCAACGTTCAACACTGGGGAAGAAGTTTATGTTGTTTTGAAGTAGTGCTTCCATACTTCTCTGTTTTAGTGTTTGGAGGGCAGTGGCATCAAGCTATCAAGAAAAATAAAAAGCTTACTTAGCATACAATTTCTGATATGCAAATTAAAGGTTTTAACAGTGGATTTGACTGCATATTCAGTATTAAGAAACTTTCACATTTTTTTAATATTCTGGTGTACAGGCATGTAAAGTTGAAGACCTTGGGAAAGTAGATTTTGAAGAAGAAATTAAGAAGAGATTTAAAATGGTGTATGTGCCAAACTGGTTCTCAGTAGACTTAAAAACTGGGGTAAGACACAACTTAAATTCTTTCTTAATTTGGGCGTTTGTCATTTCATATGACCATTCATGAAAGCATTCACATATACACTTTATTAAGCAAGCCTTCTGTGAGCCATATAAAGCTTTGACTCTAAAATTTAATTTAATGTGTGTGTGGCATAAACTATATTTCGATTATCTGATGTATAATTTATCTTTCAATCAACGTGTCAGTGAATGCTTCTTTGGATCTTGATAACTTGAAAAGTAGTTAATTACAGAATTCTTTGTAAGGAGATAATGTTGGTTTAAACTAATCTTGTACATTGCAATTACTAATGTAATAAAATTTGACAAATGGAGTGTTTGTAGACAGTCTGTGTATAATCAAACACTGCCATATTTTGTAGTTGCAGTTTAGTGTGTCTTCTGTATATATAAAAGAAACCTGCAGGATTCTTAATACAATATTCATATTGTATTCCTCCCAATGGTCTTCTTTTGACAGATGTTGACAATTACTTTAGATGAGAGTGACTGCTTTGCAGCTTGGGTCTCAGCAAAAGATGCTGGGTTTAGCAGTCCAGATGGATCTGATCCAAAATGTGAGTTTTAATTGAAATTAACATTTCATTCAAACAATACAAAACCCCATTACATAAATTAGTATATTTCTGGTAGATGGTAATTTTGTGCTTGCTTGGACTTCCCCACTTTTCTTGAGACTAAATCTTCCAAATGACTCTCCAATGAAAATGCACTGAGATGCTTTATAATGGCGATCTTGTGTTCACTTTATCTATTTCATTTGTCCATTTCATTTTCCTTCAAAAGGCAAAATGAAAAATGCTAGACTGGAATTATTACATGAAAGATCTGAACTAGAGAATAATACTGTAATAAACTCGTATCTTAAAATAATTGTTAAAAACTATTCAAGCTGACGGGCATTATAGCAAAATTAGCTTTTTCTATAAGACTAAAGACTTAAGGCCCAAATCCACAAAACAACTTAGGCATTGCAACACAGAGCACGGGAGCACCTAACTTCTAGGTGCTTTGCAACCCAGTGGAATCCACAAACCAGAGTTGGACACAGGACTCCCTGCTTAGTGCATGGAGAGAGTTAGGCACCTAGGAATGGGATCCACAAAAGCCATAGTGCTAGGTGAGGAGCTGCCTAAGCTAGCCAGTAGCAGATGCCAAGGAAAAAGGTGTGTCCTAAGCCCTGTCCCTCAAAGGGAATTAGGTGCCTATCTCCACTTAGGATTCCTAACTGTAGATCCCTTCTTGGAGTCAGGCACCTAAGCTGTTTCTTACAAGAAGAAATGGCAGCACACACCTAAGTCCATGCAAAAGCCCGAGGGGGGTGTGTGAGTGGGGAGGGTACTGGAAGTGGCAGCCATCTGTATAACCTTTAGTCCAGTGGTTAGTGAAATCACCCAGGAAATGGGGGATTCCGGTTCAATTCCCCCCTGTGCCTTGAAAGAAAAGATTTGAGCAGGGTTCTCTCATGTCTCAGGTGAGTGTCCTAGCCCACTGGTTCCCAAATGTTTTACCAAAGGCAACCCACCAACAGCTTTGTTTTTCTTTTGTGATCCATCATTTACGTATATGCACCCTCTGCCCTGTTACCACAACCCTAATCCTGGCCCAGCATAGAGGGGAGACCTAGATGGGTGGGGGTGGGGTTGAAGGGCAAGCTCTCCTGCCCTGTGCAACCTGACGCTCAAGGTCTCAGCACCACTCAGGTCTCTCATGAGGGAGGGTTGGCCAGGCCAAACCTGAGTGGTTGCTGCAGCCTCGTGTGCCAGGTCGCAACAACCAGAGTGGGGAACTGGGCCCAGCCCCACTGTGGGATGAGGTCAAGGCAGGCTTGCTTACCAGTCTCCTCCTCTTCTCTCCACCCCCACCTGAGGCTTTTTGGCCAGGCCAGGCCAGGTGAAGTGTATGTTTGCCTAGGTCAGGGTCAAGTGACAAGTTCATCTGGCCCTGGATGTGGCAACCATCTAAAACTTTCCCATAACGCACAGGTGGATTGGGATCAACTATTTGGGAAACACTGCCCTAACCACTGGACTAAAGGTTAGGGAGGTTGCTGCAGGTTCCTCTTCCTCCTTTCCCCCTCGCAGTTTTGTTTGGAATTAATATGCTCAGAGCATGTCCACCAGATTGGGCCCAGCCATCAAGTTAGGCAAAGGAATGCCTAGTTTCACATGGTTCAAAGATCCTTCTGGGGCTTAGGCATGAGATGGGTATTCAAGCTCTTCGAGTGAGGCAGCAGTGCACGTACCCAGAAGCAGAAACTTAGGTGTCATAAAGACTTTATTGGAAATTTAGGTGCCAAAGGATTTTAGGCACCTTCAGGGTTAGTAGCCAGGGTTTTGAGGATTACAGTGGGATCCATTTGTGGATCTGGGCCTAAGCCCCTGACCCTGAGATGAACTCCACATCAGTGGACCTCAGTGCCAGCATGGAGTTCATTGCAGGATTGGGTCCCAACGTTTTTTTTAAATGTTTAATTTCTCTTGCATTAACTTCTTAAGCTTTTGATAAGAAATACAAACAATTGGCTTATATTAACCAGCTGTGAATTAAAAACATGGAGAGTTGTCTTTTTTTCTAAACTGGCTATATGTGTCAGTGATTTTACATAATTATATTCTATGTTTTTAATCATGTGTTATAGTGAATCTTGGAGGGCTTCTACTACAAGCTCTTCTAGAGTATTGGCCTAGAACACACATCAATCCAATGGATGAAGAGGAAAATGAAATAAATCATGGTTAGTGTTCACCTGTACAATATAGGAATCTTTCAGTCCTTTTGTCTCTATCATTCATAGCTATTTTGTTTTATGTGAGTTTTTACAGTTGTCTCTACACGTACAATAGCTTTAATATAACATTGCTTTGGAATGTTTCAAGTAGCACTCCTCTACTGACAATAGTGCTGTTTAAAAGCCTTTGGAACTCCACAATAAAGAGGAAACAATTGAAAAGCTGATTCTGCATTGAGGGTGAATTTACAGAAATGCTATTAGTTGGCAGTGAAAAAAAAATTCTGGTAAAATTAAGAGGCTGGGCTTTTAAGGGAGAGAATAAATTCCTTAAGTTCTAGACAGGGCAGAGGAATGGGAGTAATTCAGTTATGCTTTTCTGGGTAAGTGTCCAGGGCACATTGCCTAATTTGCTTGTAGACATTACTGGGTAGTATAAACTAATAAATAGCAGTCATGTTTGTTGGAATGTGTTATACTGAATGGGTGTTGAAAATAGAATTGTGTACTGACCCGGGAGGCTACCTTCTGGAGTAATCTACAAAGGAAAGGTGAGGTTAACAACAGGGTTATGTAAATGGCAAACAAGATAGGTGGGTGGATTTGGCAGAAAATAAGAGAAACTGTAGCTCAAAGGCTTGGAAGCTGATTGGTAGAGCCTTTCACTGGGACACAAGTTCACATCCAGCCAGGGCCAAAGCAATTCAAAAGTTTTCAGTGTCCATTGGCTATTTAATGGTCTTCATAAAATGAGGTGGTTTAAATTCAGATGTCTTACAGCTGTTTACCTTACAAAACTATTAGTTTTGGTAATCTCTTGGCTCTTTTATCAGATTGGCCTTCAGCTGAAATCCTTGTCATGTATTGGAATAAATTTAATGTGGAAATTGGAAAAAGTTTTCTAACGATTGGAGGAGTGAAATTCTGGAACAACCTTCCAATAGGAGTAGTTGGGACAATCTAACTAGGTTTAAGATGCAGTTTGATAAAATTATGAATGGGATTATATGATGAAATTGCTTGTTATAGCAAGTGACTGGACTTGGTGACCTAGGAGGTCCCTTCCAGTCCTATGTTCCTATGGATTATGTGGGTTTAGCTACTATTTCACTCACAGTGTGGTCTCAGAGTGGGGTTGAGGCACTCTGTTAGGCTATTTTGGAGGCTCTTGCATTGTTACTTCCTGTGCTGTGTATTTAGAAGGCTTAAGGGCTTGTCTTCACTACCGTGCTAAATTGGCGCTGCTGCGATTGATGCAGCCGCGTCAACTTAGCGCATCTGGTGAAGACATGCTACGTCAACGGGAGCATGCTCTCCCGCTAGTATAGTGCGGTGTAGACACCATGTTAAGTCAATGTAAGGTACGTTGCTCAGGGAGGTGGTTTTTTCACACCCCTCAGCGACATAACTTGCATCAACTTAAGCAGTAGTGTAGACAAGCCCTTAGTCTTGAGGTGGGAAGAATAAGGAGTGGCAATTTACAAACTTTCCAGGTTATTAGAGACATGATTCTCCTATAGACTCGTGAATAGTACTGTACTTTAGTAGGACTAGTCAGGTAAATAAGTATTGTAAAACCAGGTTCTAAATTTGCTCTTAAAATATTAAAATTTAACAATACAAAGCAAATACTTACTAGTGGCTTGGGAAATCAGAAGTGCACTGGGGGTCTCTTGGATCAGTGATATTGTTAATAGAGAGCTGAGGGACCACACACAGACTGTGGATAGGCAAGCTGAACACTAACTATTTTAGTAATAAAATACTTCATTAATTTTATAGTCTGGGGAAAAAACTCAGGGAGAAAAGTGTCCATAGTTTCCCTGGAGTCAGCATTATGGAAAATAAGTTGGAGGACACGGGTTTGAAATCTGCTTATTAACAAAAAGGGATGTCTCTTGGCATCTATGTTGTGTTTTTGAAGCATTTGAGAACAGGGTCCTGATGCATGCCGAGGTAGCACCATTCCCCTACCTTACTTCCAGTGGGATTTTTTTTTTTTTAAGCTGAAATTTCCACTGCTTCCAAAAAAGAGTTTGATTTTTTAAAAATAAACAATTCAGGGGGGTAACACCAAATTATTTTAAAGAAATTTCTAAAAAACCCCAAATTTCTCCCTTCTAATTTCTAGAATGATTTTATTTTGTTTCTGATGAGCTCCGGGCATGGGAATATACAGTAATCTTATCTCTAGACTCTACTCTTGGCTATGAATTCTGATCCTCCATTTATTTTATGCTCTGCTCATAAATGAGCTAAGCAGTCTTTTTGGAACTCATATGATCCACAGGAACCCATATTATTCAATTTTCTGGTACTGTATGTTGTAGCGTTCAACAGAACATTAAAATTTGGTAATTGGTGGATTTCAGATACCACATAGTAAGTCTGGGTTCTTTTCTGACTGAAAAGCATTGCACCCAAACAGTTTTTGCCCACATTTTTCAGAGAACTTTACATTGCACTGCAAAATAATTATTATTTATCAAATAATTTCATTTTGAAAGCTGTAGTCAGTCTGTAACAAGTGAATCACCAATACTGCTCTTTTAATCTGACCCTCTGCATTTGAAATGTCATCGGTCACTTCTAGTTGTATAGGCCATAGACATGAACCTGATCAATAATTAATGGAATGTACAGTGCAGTGAAATCAAGATGTCTCTCTCAAGTTCTCCTGGTCCTCTGTTTCAGAGTGGTAGTTAGGTTGGAAAGCAAAGACGATGCTTGTTAAGACGTTGCTTTGGATGTGAAATAATTGCCTTTGCAGAATGATTCTTTTTCTTGCTCACCTCTAAAGTACGGGTCATTCAATTCCCCCAGATACTTACACCTCTGTATTGTTCAGAAACTGGGGGAAACTGATAGTAAATCAATGTCCCACTCATGGCCCCTATTGTCTTGTACATCAGACATTTGAGATCTGCCTCCTACAAAGTTATAATGTATTAATTGTGCTTTGGTATTTCTCAAGAAATATTTAAGTGTTGGAAATTCTGGTTTATGAGAAATCAACACTTCATCTTTGCATGTGTTTTGTTTATTTCCTTTTTTTAATTCATCACTGTATTGAAAAGAGACAATAACTTGTGTTAGTCTGTATACTTGGCTCTAAAACTAGATATATAGTCTTGTTGTATATTTTTCCATAGTGAATGGTGAGCAGGAGAACAGAGTACAGAAAGGAAATGGATACTTTCAGGTACCACCGCATACACCAGTTATCTTTGGTGAAGCTGGAGGACGCACTTTGTTCAGGTACAGAAATTCAGAGAATGCAGTGTGGCTAAAGCAATAGAATTATTTTCTTTTTGGCTGTTGGACAATTTCAGAAATTAATCAATGTCCAGGAAATAGAAGCTTGACCATACAAAGTTGGTTTGTGGCTGATAATATCATTCCATAGTCAGACTAGGAACATCTAGATTCCAAATCATCAAGACACGGTGCATTACAAGGTCATGAATTCTACAGTAACTCTTACAAGGACTTGTTGATTTATAGCTCTGAGAGCACTTCCTGTTACCATCTTTCCTATAGACCAGTTAATGGCAACCAAAAGCTGATTCATTTTCCTCCTAAGACTATTTAATGTACCCCTTTAAGTTCTAGCAGGGCTTAGTGTATAATTGTCTTTTATTATGGTGCTGCGGTGTTAGTCTGCAGGGGTGAGATTTTTTTTTTTCTTTTCTGATCCACTGGTCTGGGGAACTTCTCCTAAAAGTATATTTGCTGGTCTATCAGAGTGCTCTTAGGTCTGACCAGTCAAGTAATATGAGATCTTATCATGCCACTCTGATTACCATCCATCTTGTCTTTTACACCACTTTGATTCCCGCATGACTTTAGCACCTAATATATCATGATGAATATCCCTGGGATGCCAGGCTTTTGAATGTCATAAAGCATTCATGTTTATCCCTGGTAACTGAATATATCTGTTCTTAAATTAAGACCAGTTTTTCAGTCTAGGTTTCATCGTTTTCCAGAACTGAATATAGCACATCCCAAGCCTGGGAGCAGTGTAACTTTCAGATCACAGGTCATTCAAGTAAAATGAGCATACATTTTCAATTTAAAATGAACCCCATTCCCGCAGCTCTTAATCCTTTTGAATTGTAACTAAGGATTACAGCCCTTCAGTTTGATCTGCATTGGCAGATGCTTATGTCTACAGAAAGTTCCATTCAATCAGTGGGGCTCTACACAAGGGCAAGGGTACACCCACACACATCAAACTTGAAGGATTGGAGCCCAAAACTGCTAGAATGTATATACTTGTTTGGTTTTTTTTAAACAATTTATTTTGAATTTAAAGTTCATTTAAACAAAATTCCTAAAACACTAATGTTGCTTAACTGGTGGCTATGGAACTATTATTTTTTCATCTGATTAACTGATTGATTATTTTACTAATATCTGTATTTGCTTATCACTGTTTGTGCACTTTTTTGATCTTTGCATTTAGGTTCTGTAATTTATGTGCTGTACAGCAATTTTCTTCTCAATGCTTAAATGTATTATTTATGAAACTCATTTCTGTATATTTTAGATTATTATGTCGGGATTCAGGTGGTGAAACTGAATCTATGCTGCTTAATGAAACTGTGCCACAATGGGTAATTGACATCACTGTGGATGTAAGTGTCATTAGGTATAGACTTTCCCCTTCTTTTAAAGGTGAACTGCAAAGGAATTTAACTAGACTTCAGCATCTCAAGTAATGTATATTGAATATCTTCAGTAATCAGACCTAATGGGGTATTCAAGGCATTACTAGCTCAAAACAGTCTTCTCATATACCATTGAAATTCAGCCTCACTACAGGTTGCTGGCACCTGCCCATTGTAAATCCCTATTTCCCAGCATGCACTGCGCTTATGTTCCATAAACCAATAGGAACCAGAGTGATGTGTCAGATAGAGGTCTCCTTCAACCTAATTTTAAAGCCTGGCCTTGACTCAAACCCAATCCAGGAGTGTCAATTTGTCATTTTCAGAACCAACTCAAACCCAACACTCCCCACCCCCAAACCTATGTCAGCATTGTCACCTGGGGCTTGGCCTAGTGGGGGCTTGCCACTCCCCATGTCTGTGTTCTGTCTCCAGCTGCTTTCCGCCTGTGGGCGTGGCATGGTAGAAGCTGTGTGCCCCACTTCTGCTGGCTGCTGCCACTGTGCAATGAAGTAAGCATGCTGACAAATCACAGCCTCCAGGTGCTGGTTGACGGTGCTGACAGGTTTTGGGGGGAAAGTGTTGGGTTCAGGTTGCATCAGTTCTGAAAATGACTCAGCATTGTCAGTTTGGGTCTGGGTCAGGTTTTAAAATTAGGCCTGTGAAGATCTCTATCTTAAACACTACCTTGGCTTCCTCTCAAACAAGCCAGCTTCATAGGGTCTCCTGGTTAATGGGGAAATGACCAACATAGTGTCTACTGGGGTGTCGCTTGCTGGCATATTGAAATAAGATGAATTTGGGGGAGTCCAAGAGAAGAAAAGGTACATTTTTTGAGTTAGAACCATACTAAATGTCCCTCGTAGCCTGGTTGGGGTGAAGTGTTCTTCACATGTGTCTGGAATTTGATTCAATTTCTTAACAAATCACCTTCTAAGAAACCTGATTTCTGATGCTGTATTCCAGATACTCAGTCTTTCTTCTTTAAAACTTAGTCGTTTTTTAAACAAAATATTTAGTGTTTTGACTTCTTATCGTATAGAAGTGCTGTACACTTTACACCCACCTGCTTCTGCTGAAATGAGCTCCAATTTATATAAAGCTAGGCAAACAAAGGACTTGCATCAGATAGATCTGAGCCCCTCAGAAGCTTAAGCAATTCAAAGAAAAGTTGTCCTCAATGGTTGTGCTAGAGAAAATCTCATTTTTATTTGATATAATAATACACATTAGGTAAACACACTTTCCAGTTGGAAATAATGAAGTGAATATAATTTGTGTGATGCCAATTGGTACTAAATGTAACATTTTGTTTCCTTTTAGAAAAATATGCCCAAATTCAATAAGATTCCCTTCTACCTTCAACCTCATTCGTCTTCAGGGGCAAAAACTTTAAAAAAGTATGTATATATTTTTGACTCTTAATATTTCAGAGATACTGATATTAGCAGACTCGTAAAAGGGTATGCCAAAGAGAATAACAGTACCCTTGGTTAATCCAGAGAACAACATTGGACGTGCTGTCTCAATTCTTGGGAGAGAAGGTATTTAGTGTTACAGGACAATATCCTGCTATACTGGATGATATAAAAATATTTTAAAGATCTAGGAGATATTGTAGTTGTAAATGGCAGTGGCTTAAATTAATTGTACTTTAGAAGGTTTTACCTTAGTATTAATAATGAGGTTTGAGTTGGTACAATAACATTTTTGGCTGGATCAAACCCAATGTCTTATCTAATCCTGTATCCTATCTCAAACAGATGCTTTAATTAGAGAAAGGTGTAAGAAACGCCAGAGTAGGCAGGCTTGGGAGAACCTGCCCCTCACATTAGATGTCATCCTGGTTTCTAATAGTTAGAGATTGGCTTGAGCCCTGAAGCATGAGTTTTTTAAAATGTTTGCTGTCTTTTAATTATGACAACTGTGTGTATTCTTGATATTCATATAAACATCCAGTCCCTCTTTGAATCTGGATAAGTTCTTGGCCTCAACGACTTCCTGTGGCATGAGTTCCACAGTTTAATTACATGTTGCCCACAAAAGTATTTCCTTTTATCGGTTTGAATTTCCTACCTATTTAACTTTTATTGAATGTCCCTTGTGTTATAAGATAGGGAAAACAGAAATTCCTGACCTCCCTTCTGTTTACACGTCATTATTTTATATACTTTTATCATCTCCTTTCTAAGGTAAACATTCCAAGTCTTTTCAGTCTCTCTTCATCTGAGTTTTGCCATGCAAGATCTTGATCATTCTTGTTGCTCTTCTCTGAACAACCTCTAGTTCTGCAATATCCTTTTCAGATAAGGTGCCTGGTACTGCACACAGTATTCCAGATGGTGATGAGTCTTCACCATTGATTTATATAAAGGCATTATTATAAAGATATTATTTTAGATTATAAACAATATATAATACAAACAAATAACTGCTATAGCAAACATCATTGCACATGATACTGTGAAGATAAGTGTTTGAAAGGCTAAATCTGGTGTTTCACAACTTTTAATTACCTTGTACAGAGATCGATTGTCAGCTAGTGACATGCTGCAGGTCAGAAAAGTGATGGAGCATGTTTATGAGAAAATCATAAACCTGGATAATGAATCTCAGACAACTAGCTCCTCCAATAATGAAAAAGCTGGAGAACAAGAGAAAGAGGAGGACATTGCTGTGTTAGCAGAAGAAAAGATTGAACTCTTGTGCCAGGACCAGGTAAGTTGACATAAGCACTCATTTAGGCCTTCTTGCAAAAATATGATGATCAATAGTAAATCATTTGTGAACCTCTAGGTACTGTTCTTAAAATGTGCTACAGGTAAATTATTTTAAAACAGATGCCTTTGAAACTAAATTTTATGTTATGAACTCAAATGTTAACTGATAGTACTATTTTGCTTTTTGCATATAAAGCATGGGTGGTGTGACAAAGTTCCTCCTCTACCTTGGTGAGTCCTGCGCTTATTGGCGGATTTACTCGCCTCAGAGATTCACGGCAGCCCTCAGTTTGGCCACTTTTGTGGCTCAAATCTGCTGTTTTACTCCGATAACCTCATCACCGGCTAGCATGGGGAAAAGGAAGGAGAACAATCCCCGCAGTCTCTGCTGATCCACCATGTGGGTCGGGGAACAGCCCAGAGACCTTCCCCTCTGGTGGAACCCACAGTCCAGGTCAACTCCTCCTGTGTCTGATCAGGAGTTGGGAGGTTTGGGGGGAACCCGGGCCTGCCCTCTACTCCGGGTGCCAGCCCAGGGCCTTGTGGACTGTAGCTGTCGAGTGTCTCCTGGAACCACTGTGCGACAGCTACAACTCCCTGGGCTACTTCCCCATGGCCTCCTCCCAACACCTTCTTTATCCTCACCACAGGACCTTTCTCCTGGTGTCTGATAATGCTTGTACTCCTCAGTCCTCCAGCAGTACACCTTCTCACTCTCAGCTCCTAGTGCCTCTTGCTCCCAGCTCCTCGCATGCACACCACAAACTGAAGTGAGGTCCTTTTTAAACGGAGGTGCCCTGATTAGCCAGCCTGTCCTAATTGATTCTAGCAGTTTCTTCTTAATTGGCTCCAGGTGTCCTAATTAGCCTGCCTGCCTTAATTGGTTCCAGCAAGTTCCTGCTTGTTCTGGAACTGCCCCTGTTTCCTTACCCAGGGAAAAGGGATATACTTCATCTGGGACTAATATATCTGCCTTCTAACACTCTCCGGCTCCTTCATGGGGCTGTGAGCACGGGCATGTACTTGGCGCGGTTTACCACTGTCCCTGAAGCCTGTCCCTTCTGTGGCATGAGGGAGACCCTGGCGCACGCATACCTTCAGTGCGCCAGGCTGCAGCCCCTCTTCCGGCTCCTCCAGAACCTCTTATTGAGGTTCTGGCTGCACTTTTCCCCGCACTTATTTCTTTATGCACTCCCGATCCGAGGCCTCACGAAGTCACGGGACCACCTCGTCAACCTCCTCCTAGCCATGGCCAAGGTGGCCATTCGTAACACCAGGGAGAGGAGGTTGGCGGGCGTGGGGGGCCTGCGACTGTGGGGCCAGTTTTCATTCTTTCATCCGTTCACGTATCCAGGCAGAGTTCCTCTGGGCAGCGGCCACCGGCTCTCTCGATGTTTTCGAGGAGCAGTGGGCGCTGTCTGGGGTTCTCTGCTCGGTGTCCCCTTCTGGTTCCTTAGTTTTGGCCCTTTAACCCCCATGCCTGTTTGTTGCCTTTGTTGTCCCCTGCACTCAGTTGGGCTCTGGGTTTAGTAGCCCCTCCTTAGGCTGGAGGAGTGGCTTTCAGCAGTGGGCGAGCTAGTGCTCACCCACATCCCGGTACTCAAAAGGAACACTCTCCGGCCCCTTCATGGGGCCGTGAGCAAGGCATGTACTTGGCGTGGTTTACCCCCGTCCCGGACACCTGCCCCTTCTGCAGTGTGAGGGAGAGAGACCCTGGCGCACGTTTACTTGGAGTGCGCCAGGTTGGAGCCCCTATTCCGGCTCTTCACAAATATTTTGTTACGCTTCGGGCTCCACTTTTCCCCTCACCTCCTTATCTATGCACTCCCCATCCATGGCCCCACAAAGCCACAGGACCTCCTGGTCAACCTCCTCCTGGCCCTGGCTAAAACGGCCATCTATAAAACCAGGGAGAGGAGGTTGGCTGATGAGGTCTCCTGTGACTGTGGGGCCTATTTCCAATCCTCCATCCGCTCACGCATCCAGGCAAAGTTCCTCTGGGCGGCGTCCACTGGCTCCCTTGACGCCTTCGAGGAGCAGTGGGCCCTGTCCGGGGTTCTCTGCTCGGTGTCCCCGTCAGGTTCCCTTTGTTTGACCCTTTGACCTCACTCCCGTCCTTGTTATCTCATTAGTTGTCCCCCATAATTATTTGGTTTCCAGGCCCTGTGAATCCTCCCCTTAGGCTGGGGGGGGAGGTCCTTAAGCAGTGGGCGGGCGGCCTGGTTCCCAATAGGAACACTCTCCTTTAGCCATCTGGCCTGACCCTGTCACAGTGGATAAATTGCATTACCAAATGTCTAGATCACAGAATTTTGGTTGTTGAACTGTATTCTCTTTTGGGGCCTAATACTCCAAACTCTTGCTCATGCTAATAATCATATTAACCATATACTAGCTATATTGATATGAATAGTAAACACAGATGACAGTATTTTGTTATTCTCGGAGATCACAGGCTTTAAAGAAGAGTTCCATTGAGGAGGGCCTTAAGCTATTCATGTTTGTTGGATGCCAGTGTTTAGAGTGTTGTGTAGAGTATACTTCTCTTCCAGACAAAATTATTTAGAAAGCTGTAAAACCAGACTAGGAACAAATTAGTTTTAAAAATCATTTCACATTTTCATCTATTGTATGCCTCCTAGAATTTGATATCAATCAGAATGCTCATCTGCAATAAATTGTAATCGCACTTCTGTATAACATCATTAAGATTAACTAAGCAAATAAACTATGGGGTTTAGAATATTGTTACATTTCTAGTCATGTTCAAAATCTGTCTAACTTCAGAGCATATTTTTATATTGCCTGTTAGGTTTAGTAGTAAAATTATTTAGTGGCAATATGTGCAATAGCACAGCAAGAGGCATTGCTACTTTGGAAGCAGGTTTCAAACTTCCTTGGATCACAAGTGAAAGGAGTGTAATAGTCTCAGTTATGGGGGGAAGACAGTAGATGTTCAGATTCAATAAGTTAAAGTCACCTAAATGGCACCCCTGTTCCAACTCCACTAATACCAGTATTACAGTAGATTTTATAGACAGTAAGGTGGGACTCAAGCAGCAGCATTTTTCTTATTTGCCTATCTATACATTTTGATGTTTACTGACATTTACTGATGATCATTCCAAGCCCATATATGCTGCTGTTGGTGCTCTCTAATGTATGTTAGTCCATTGGCACCAGTCCTCATTAGTATGGTGTACCACTTGTCAGCCTAGAATATGCTTGTCTGAAAACCAAAACTTCCAGCATCCAAAGATTTAACATATCTACCAGTCTTCTGCAATAAAATATAAATTCTCTTACACTGCAGGTTTTGGATCCAAATATGGACCTTCGAACTGTTAAGCACTTCATATGGAAGAGTGGTGGTGATCTGACACTTCACTACCGACAGAAATCAACGTGAAAGGAATGATGGACTCAAATGGTTGTTCATTTACTTGACCTTACTGTACTGGTTCCAAGAGTAGTACTATAGAAGCCCACTGAACCCTAAGGTAGATGAGACTTCTAATGACTCAGTATGGACCAGAGAGTATACATTTAATAATTGAAGTGACTAATAGATCTGTAATATAGAGGAAAAAATCTATATGACTTAAACTAAAGTCTGTCCTAGTTCAGGCACAGCAAGTGAAATGAGAAGTCCCTAGTGGTTCATGTTATGTGAGGTGTACAGAGAACAGATGATGATCCAGTGCAGACTTTTGCTTCCTTCTTGTTTTGTTTTTTCCAGAGCATTAAATTTTCATCTGCTCGGGCTTGATATGAAACACTGTTTTGGCCATATTAGTCACTATGTTCATAATGCACGCATTGTATTTTTTTTAATACATTCCATTCGTACATTACCTACAATGATTTTTCACAGGTTATTCATAAAAATAATTTTTACCACTTAGAGAAATCTCAAAAAACACCAAACACTATTGCACACTTGAAAGTAGTAGCCCATTTAATTGTAAGTCAAAAGTTAATATAATTAGAATTGTTTTAATACTGCAGTTCAAAGGTTCTTATAGAGAGCTCTTGACATTCAGATTAAGAATACTAGAGAAATATTATAGCAGGGTCAGTCCAGTGATGCTGTGCATCATAATAGAATAAACATGTTTTGCAAAATTTAATAGATTTTTTTAAAAAATATAATTCTTCCTGCACTGTGTCCTTGTTTTAAAGACACGCTACTTGGAATTCCAAGAAACTGTGCTCTCTACTTCTGTGGCATTTTGTTTAAAAAAATTAAGACCATTCTGAAAATTTTAACTTTATTTGTTGATGTCAGCAGCAAATTTCATATCCATGATATAAAAGCATTTGTGTTCTTTTTTTCCCCAAGTTTTATATGCAGATTTTGTTGTTATAGTTGTACACATCTTCTTTTCATGTTCTTTCTAAAAATCTAAGTCTTTCATATATTCATAGTAGCCTTGTATAAAGTTTAACTTACTGGGGCGGGAAGCATTTCAGCTTTTGGCAAGAAAATTTGGGACTGTCCCAAAAGACTATTTGTAGCCAAAACAAATTAAAAATCCTCACCACAAAATTGTGTAAAATATTATTCTTGTCTGAAATAGAAGCACAAGTGCCTTCAGAGGGCAGTCTATTTATTCAAGTTTCTTCAGGAGACATGTGCTCTTGCCCTTCCTGTGTTTTGCTATCAGGATTTAGGCTGGGGCCTACAGAAAGTCCCAGATACATTAGTTTACTGGGATTTTATAGTGATCAAATGACAAAAAAAAAAATTCCACTGTCATATGTTGTTTGAAAAATATCCAAATACATTATGTCCTGGACAAAGTCACCACTTAAACAAGAGGGTATGGTTAAGAATTAAGCTAGCATATCTTTTTCCCTTCCTTGAAAGAAAGTCAAATTTAATTTTTAAGCCCCATTTCTGTGCATACTCCATTTGACACAATTGTGCTATATTGCACATTTTTAGTGATATTTGTGAATTAAAATGTTTAGCAGAACTGTGTAACTTTTGTTACTAAATTGTCCTGAATTGTATTTATTAATAGCAGAGGTCTATGCTTTGTTCTAATAGACAGTGATTCTTTCTGGTTGTCTTGCTGTCCCTTTGTATACATTGTAACTGCTCCCAGTTCCTTCGTTCATTCGTTCTTTTTTTTTTTTTTTTTTTTTTGTCTGAAATCAGCCAAGGTTACACTTCCAACCATCCCAATAATGCAGTTTCAGGAAAGATTGAAGGGAGTCTGCAATGCCAAAAGGGTAAATGATCTGTATTTCACAGTTGTACAGAATAAAAGGCTTTAGTTAAAATATTTAAAGGTTGTTTTGATCATTCGTTGGTTCACTTATGCAACCCTGGGGTTGTCATTTTTTTCACCCTTTTCCCAAAGGACGTATAAATCCTTTTCTAATTTTTAAAGAAGTTGCTCAGTCGGGTTCCCAGTAGCTTAAAAATAATTGCAGTGAAATGCACACAGTAATTTATGCAGATTTTGTAATGCAGCATAAGATGGTTGAATGAGACTACAGGAAAAAATATATGTTGTTTCTCAAGGGATAATGCTTGCAACAAGAAAACAAACTAAGGGAACATAAGCAGGAAAAAGTGGAAAAGACTCCTTAGCGTGTGGTTCATCCCAGGCTTACTGACCCTGGGAGCAGAGCTCTGTTTTCCCAAAAACATTGTCCCTACTCTGTTGCCAAAGTAGCCCTTTACCCCGAGCATCTGTACAATGGGAGGCGGCAGCAGAGCTGAGTTTAAACTCTCCTTTACCCAAGAATACGTTTACAAACAAGTTCACTTGCTATAGACCCTGATGGAGGGTGGGGGCCCTAGGGTGGTACTGTATTGTAATTAATCACAAGTGTTTACCTTCATTAAAACATGAGTTGTAGCTCATTAAACAAGCAATTCACAATCCTTTTGCTGTCGGCATTCATATTTTCACAAACTAAAGTTTACAGACGAGTGGCTTGTTTTAATTTCCTAGACAGAGGTTCCCAAACCCTGTTCTTTGGACCTCTGGTGAGCCAGCAGAGCGGACTTGGTCACATGTTCCCATTTTCAGTTCCTAAATTCCACTAAGACATCTACAAATACACTAAGGTCTTCACCTTTTTCATGTAAGCAATGGCTATAGTTGCTGCTTGCCGTGACTAGAAAAAGACTTCTACTTACCTTATAGCAACTGTACTTCTTCAAGATGTGCTGTCTAAATGTATTCCACTCTTGGTGCCCAACACACTTGAATTAGGAATCTTTTGCTAGAATTGTCTTTTGGCTAGCACTGAGCCCTGAATGCCCTTGTGTCCCCAACAGCATAAAGCGCAGAGCGAGGCCAACTGTCTCACAGTGCCTTCACAAGTACAGAATCCAGGTGTTGTCAGATTCCGTACTAGTGGGAAAAGAGCATGGGCCATGGAATATATATGGACAACACATCTCAGACCTTACAGTAATTGTAGTTAAGTAATTGTTTTTTATTCAAGTGATTATCCATAGGTATTCAACTCTTGGTGACTTGCAAGCAATAACCTAATGTACAGAAGGTGCATGCTCAGAATCTAAATAACTAAGATGGCTCTGCCAAAACGGGCATCCAACCTAAATGCCTCTACAAGGGAATAGGGTCTTGTACAGGTATGTGTTGATCCCAGGTAGCTGCCCTACACATTTCAGAGATTGGAACACCTCTTCGAGAAGCCACGGATGCTGCCTGCACTCTAGCTGAATGAGCTCTGACCTGACTTTGATGGGGAGATCTAAACTGGCTAGATAATATAGTTTATTGCAATTGGAGACCCATTTTGAAAGTCTTTGGGATAATATAGCCTGACCATTAACTCTATCTGCAAAAGTAGTAAACACTCTAGGTAAGACCCTGAATGTTTGGGTTCTATCAAGGCAAAAGGATAGAGCCCAGAGTACATCTGAAGTATGGAGCCTATCCTCCCGTTGATTGCCATCTGGCTTAGGGAAGAAAACAAGTAGATTATCTGGTTCAGATGGAAGTAGATCTCAAGATACACAAGGATGGGTGCTAAGGGTAACTTTGTGGAAGACAGTGTATGATGGCCTTGCTGTAAGTGCCTCATCTCCCCTATGCTTTGGGATGATGTGATTGCCACTAAAAAGTCTGTCTTCATTGAAAGATGCTGTAGCCAGCATGATGCCAAGGGCTCAAAGAGGGGGGAGAAAGGGAACCTATTTAGTTAAAAATCACATTAACATCCTAGGAAAGAGGGAATCTTAGACTGAAGGAAATACATGAACTAGGCCTTTGAGGAACCTAGCTACTGGTGGATGTGAGAATATCATGTGACCTTGACTTGGAGGATGGTGGGCTGATACTGCTACCAGGTACACTGTGATAGAATTAATAGATCAGAGTTAAGATGATATAGTCCAAAACAAAGGGGGTCTGAGTCTCCATGGGAGAAAGGTGATACTGCTCTGCCCAAGTAGGGAAACTTTTCCATTTAACTGTATGTCAGTCATGTGGAGTCTTTTCTGCTTTGAGTTAAAATGTGTTGAGCATGAGCATCTTTCCACCTCTGTTAGCCAGCACCCATGCTGTGAGATGCAATGAGATTGGGTCAGGATGAGGGATCTGTCTATTCTGGGAGATTATAATCTGAAGCAGTGTTACTGTTGGATGGATGGTCTTTTTAGATCCGGACATCAAAATAGTCTGGGCCAACGTGGTGCTATCAGGATCCTTACCACCATGTGGTGCCTGAGTTGTTTTTTTTCAAGACCTTCAGTAGTAAAGAAATTGGCAAACATGCTTATGTTGTCCTAGCATGCAGGGAATGAGGAAAGCATGTGAGCCAGGGCTTGCATGACTCTGGAGCAGAAGTTCTGACACCGCTGGCAAAAGGTTTCCGATCTTGAGCATGTGGACTGTGTGCGCACCAAGACTGGAATATGTATGAACAGTCATTTAAAATGAGTTCAAACATGATTCTTAACAATCAAGTTAGAAGATACGATGCTGACCACGTCTGACTACTCATAGTCAAGCACAAGTTGTTGGTAAACTTTGATCAGCATTTACCAATGAGCAGCTGACATGATGCTGAACTTGTTCTTGTCTACACAGCTAGTCAGTCATGATCTGCATGCTGCTTACCTAGACTGTTAAATGTAAGTATTTAAATGAAGTTTCCCAGCGAAGATAAACCTTAACATGTTATTACATCCTGAAGAGGGAGGTGCTCATGATGCAGACTCAAGCTATGATCCACTGTATGGAAAAAGTTTGAGTATCTGTCCTAGCTGAATTTGGGAAGTTAAGGGAGAGCAGTGAATTATATGCGAAGGGAGCATAAACTCTGTGTGCACTAGAAATCCCTATTTTGTTCCCCTTCGTGCCTCAGGAAAATATTACTGAACTATTCTGAGGTAATGGAAGGAAAGACATATTGCAAAGACATGGGCTTTACTTTTATGCTCCAATGTAGCAAGATTCAAGCACATCCTGATCTCTGGTGAAGTAAGTTCCATAGTCTGTTACCTTCCATTGTAAATTCCTAGCCTGCAAGAGCTTCAGCCTGGTCTCTGTCAAGTGAAAATCACAAGTCATCTCAGTTGCTGCCTTAGATTGAGAAAGAAGTGGGATCTAAGATAACCAGGCACAGACCATCAAGGTGAAATCATCAATTGGTGTAAGCCAGCATAGCTCCACTGTAAAGGAGACCTGGAACAGGACAGTGTAGTACATCACGCTACTGTTCTTCCAGCATTCTGCCCTTTCCCTGGGTCTCACCAGCATAGCGGAGTATATTTAGCAAGGAAACTCTGGAAGACCTAGTATACTCACAGGGTTAACATTAGCTTCTTGCAACCCTGCAAAACTCTACTTGTCTGGGGGGAGGGGAATAATTTTGATAGTAAAAATAACAGCATTAACTTGCCTCATTATCTATTGGTGTAGGTGGCTAAACCTTGCCTGGGCTGCTGAACTTTAATGAGTTTTGCAAGGCTGACTTAACTAGGTATGATTCCCTAGGAATTTGTGCCTATCACTGTATCTTGTAATATCCATTCTTACCAGAATCAGTTCAATCTGGGTTAAATTTGAGTCTCCTTTTCTTTGTTGCCATATCTTAGGCCTCAAAGGGACCACTTGCTATGAGACAAGCCCCAATTTTGTATCACTAGTTGAAGGGATTTGATAAACACTCATAGTAAAGGTAGCAAACATAACTTACAGCAGGGCTCAAGCAAACTAGAAAGAGTAATGGCTGGAAGTTGAATTCACACTGGGACTAAGATACATATTTTTAAGTGAGGGTAACTAACCATTGGAATTTACCAAGGGATGTGGTGGATTCTCCAGCACTTAATTTTTAAATCAAGATTGTGCATCTGTCTAGAAAATACTCTAGTTTAGCCAGCAGTAATAGGCTTGATGCAAGAATTACTGGGTGAAGTTCTATGGCCTGTGTTAAGCATATCCAGAAGGCCAGAAAGGACTATAATTGATGAGCAAAAAAATTAAATGCTGCTCTGAGAGGGAGCTAGTCAATGTCTGCACCAACACTTCCTGCAATATTTGCACAGTTTTTCTGATTTTGTAAGAAGTGACATCTGATAGGGAACACCATCTAGAAGCCTGTACCAGGCAAAGGGGGAAGAGCTTGTGCTACCTGTAATTTCTAATGGGGGACTGTGACATACCAGGAGTGCAATTCAGAGTAGTGGGGGATTGTCCCCCCTGCCTTGCAACCTTGGGTGCCTCACATTGCTCTGTTGTAGCTCTCCATCTGGGCTGCTCAGAAACAGCATGCAGGTCACACGCTGAGTGTCTGTGTATAACTGCAGCCTGCCAGCTACACGCTGGCTCTCAACAGCCTTGGTTATACTACAGGGTGACCCCAACACACACCCAATCCCAGATCTTCCCCCAGAAATATGTCCTGTACTTCCCAGCCCCTGCTGGACAGTACAAATATATTAAATCCATTTCTTCAGGGGAATAATATGCCACTTTATCTTAAAGAGCTACACTTCAAATTAAACTCACTGAATTAGATAAAACAAAACAAGTTTATTAACTATGAAGAGATTCAGTGCATATAAGTAATGAGGCATAAAAGTCAGAAATGGTTATAAGAAAAATAAATGCTTACTAGTATCTACTTAAGAAACTAACTTAATTGTAAAGTAAACTCTCACCCCATTTCGAGCAAGGTTACTGATCAAACTCTTCAGGTCAGGACACTGCCCCCAGAGTCCAACAGCTGTTTCCTTTTGTCTTCTCAGGTGCAGAGAATGAGGTGGGTAGGGAGAGAGGCATTTGTCTCTCCTTTTTATAGTTTGTCCCCCTCTTGAAAAACATTGCCTGGGGCTTGTCTACATTACCCGCTGGATCGATGGGCAGCGATCAATCCAGTGGGGGGTGATTTATCGCGTTTAGACTAGACGCAATAAATCGACCACCGAGCGCTCTCCCTTCAACTCCGGTACTCCTCCAGGGTGAAAGGCGCAGGCGGAGTCGACGGGAGAGCATCAGCCGTTGACTTACTGCAGTGAAGACACCGTGATAAGAAGATCTAAGTATGTTGACTTCAGCTATGTTATTCATGTAGCTGAAGTTGTGTAACTTAGATCTATTTCTCCTCCTCCCCAGTTTAGACTAGGCCCAGCTGTGAGAACTAAAAGACAAAGAGTGGAGGTGGAAGGGTATTTGCTGCTGAGTTTTATTTAACCTGTTTGAACTTCCTTTGTTTTCCCTTCCTGCTTGATGACTGTTTACTGCTTAAATGCAAATGGAGGCAAGCACACATTCCTTTGTTTAGCACAGACCTGTTTGCCAATGTCTGCTTGGGCAGGGCTGTGGAGTTTGGAAGATGTGTTATTATTCAGAGGAATCTTATAACTTAAAATGTGTATAGCAACACTGTATGTGACCAGGACAATACTGACCAGCCCATTGAGTTTTCAAATGATAGTACAAGGTATGCATTGTAAAGTAAGATTATTACAATAGAATGCGAATACAGAGGTGTGTTCCATCACAGGGACAAAAGCCTCTTCTGTTGGTCATTAAAAACTTAACATTTCCACAACATTTACCACAGCCAGGCTTATTTTTAAAGCATGATTCTTCAGGCTAAGGTCTATCTCCAGAATGAAACTGACAGAAGGAATTACAGCAGATGCGTCTCTGAGGGTACGTCTATACTTACTTCCTGGTCCGGATGTAAGCAACCGATCTTCTGGGATCGAGTTATCGCGTCTTGTCTAGACGCGATAAATTGATCCCGGATCGATCCCGGAAGTGCTTGCCGTCGACGCCAGTACTCCAGCTCAGCGAGAGGAGTATGTGGCATCGACGGGGGAGCCTGCCTGCAGCGTCGGGACCCGCGGTAAGTTCGGACTAAGGTACTTCGAATTCAGCTACGTTAACGTAGCTGAATTTGCGTACCTTAGTCCGAAGTGGGGGGTTAGTGTGGACCAGGTCTGAGAATACCATGGTTTAAGACAGGGGTGGCCAACCTGCGCCTGAGAAGGAGCCAGAATTTATCAATGTGCATTGCCAAAGAGCCACAGTAACATGTCAGAAACCCCCCGTCAGCTCCCCCCACCCCTATCCCCAGTGTTTCCCACCCGCCAGCAGCACCGCCAATCACCCTCCATCTGTGCGCCTCCCACTCACTGCAATCAGCTGTTTTGTGGTGTGCAGAAGGCTTGGGGGGCGGGAGGGGAGGAGGAGGAGCAAGGGTGCAGTAGACTCAGGGGAAGGGGCGGGGGCCTTGGGGAAGGAGTGGAGTGGAGTGGAGTGGGGCCGGGGCCTGGGGCAGAACCAGGGGTTGAGCAGTGAGCACTGTGTAGCATTGTGGAAAGTTGGCGCCTGTAGCTCCAGCCCTGGAGTTGGCATCTATGCAAGGAGCCACATATTAACCTCTGAAGAGCCGCATGTGGCTCCGGGGCCACAGGTTGACTACCCCTGGTGTAAGACAAAAGCAGAGCTGGAGAGTATTTAAGGATTAGTGGCAATATCAAAGGTAGTCAGACTTGCATCCATTGCATGTTACCTTTTATTTGGTGAGTGGCAGGAAGGTTGAAGCTGTATAAGGGAGGAAGGCACAGCAAAGCAGACCACCACTGCTTGCTGTAGCAGACAAAAACCACTGCTAACTCTAACTTCAAATCCAAGGAAGAAGTTTGTTGTAGCATAGGTACAGAATGCCAACCCCCAGTGATCAATTGAGGGTGATAGGCCAATGGAGTGGTTACATGTACACAAACAAGGTTAAGTCTCAGTACAATGTTTTTATACCCAAGATGACCCCCTACTTTTATCCCTCCCCCCCGATTCATTATATAATAAATTATGACCAAATATGAAAATCTACATTAAACATGTTATATAATCTAGTGTGTATCTACTTACTAGCAATAACAAGCTATTAATCTCATTATCTGACAGGGCCTTTCCTTGTTTATCCGCCTGGCAGGTCACAGTAACTTCATCCTTGTCCTGTACCCAAATCAGGGACATTCTAAAAACTGAACAGCAGCGTATCTAGTAAACCAAAAAGGTTTTGTTTGCACTCCTTTCCCCAAACAGTTATTCAAAGATCTTATTAACCACACTAAAAACACTAACACCCCTTTCCCCCCCCCCCCAGTTCTCATGCACTGGCACTGTACAACAATGTGTTCCAAGATATTGCAGCAGATTAACTGGGTATATGTTTCAGAAGTTTAAATTTATACAACTTAAACACTGGACCAAATTCACTTGAATGTCTTCCCCTATCCCCTTTATATAATATAAAAAGCTGGTTTTTCAGGCTTAGGACACAGAATTATACTTTGAAATCATTACTTATTGTAACAACTCCTTCTGCCTTCATAATGAGTTTTAAAACAGATCACTTGCCCCTAAGTACTGTGAATTTGAAAATGCATTCCAAGCAAATGATCAAAACTGCAGCCCAACCTCTCTACAGTCTTCCTAGATTGGCTTCATTTCACACATCCTCCTAAAACACTGCAAAGCAGAGTTACCCACACTAATTTAGCAACACAAGGCATTTGAATAAATCAGTGACATGAAACTTAGATATTTATAAAGGTTTTACAAGAACATGAAAAACAGTCATTAACCAAAACAGGAGAAAAATAAGTGAATATTTTAGACTGTTTAAAATGTGCATTATAGCAAGTTTAAGCCACCAACCACTTCAGGTGTCATACTTCTATTTTTAGCATCCATATGAAAGCAGTTCCCCATTAGTGCTTCTATACACTTAAAAAAAATCAGAAGCATTAAAACACTCAGTTGTTCTTTGAACCAACCAACACAGTAGGGGAATATACTCATGAATATGTGTGGTGTTTGCTTATTCGTGTAATTCAATATCTGGAAGGAACTGCTGTTGTCCTTAAGTTAGTTGCTGTTGGAGCAGGTGTGTCTGAGGTTTCCCTAAAGTCTGATTCCTCTGCAGAGCCTCATGTACTTCTCCACCTTAGAGTCCTGCTGCTGCAGATGGCCATGGAAACTCCCAACAGCTAAACAGGAACTAAGGTGTTGGGAGAGGGAATTCTGAGGCTATGTCTACACTACAGAATTAGGTCGGATTTATAGAAGCCGGTTTTATAGAAACCGGTTGTATGCAGCCGATTGTGTGTGTCCCCACCTAAAATGCTCTAAGTGCATGAAGTCGGCGGACCGCGTCCACAGTACCGAGGCTAGCGTCGACTTCCGGCGCATTGCACTATGGTACCTATCCCACAGTTCCCGGAGCCTCCGGCGCCCATTGGAATTATGGGTTGAGATCGCAATGCCCGGATGATGCAAAGCAGTGCCGCGAGGGGTTCTGGGTACATTGCGTCAGGCCCCTCCCCCGCCGTCACAGCAACGGCAGACAATAGATTCGCGCCTTTTTACCTGGGTTACCTGTGCAGACAACATACCACGCCAAGCATTGAGCCCGCTCAGCTCAGCTCACCGTCACCATATCTCTTCCGGGTGCCGGCAAACGTGGGACTGCATTGCTAAACAGCAGCAGCAGCTTACTGCCTTTTGGCGGTAGACGGTGCAGCATGACTGGTACCCTTCATTGGCGATCTGGGTGCAGGCAGCCGTGGGGCTGGCAGCCGTAGGGCTGCATTGCACCAGCCCCTTGCCTTTTGGTAGAAGATGGTATATTACGACTGGTAACCGTCGTCATCGTACTGCAGTGGCTGTCGATCATGGGCACCCGGGCAGACAATGATGGTTATCAGTCGTAGTATGCTATTTTCTGCCAAGTGCCCAATATTGTCTGCTAAGCACCCAGAAGAGGCCGAGGGCTATCTGGGTGCTGGCAGACATGGGGCTGGCAGCCGTGGGGCTGCATTGCACCAGCCCCCTTGCCTTGATGATGATGGTTATCAGACGTAGTATGCGCAGGATGGGGCAACATTGCTACACAGCAGCAACCCCTTGCCTTTTGGGCAGTAGATAGTATATTACGACTGGTATCCATCGTTGTCATACTGGGTATCAGATCGTGCAATAGACCTGAAGGCTAACTGCCAAGCGCCCAGTATTTGCTGCCAAGCACCCAGAAAATGCCAAGGGCTATCAGTCATGCTGCACCGTCGTCTTAAGATGTAAAAAATAGATTTATTCTGTATTCATTTGCTTCCCCCCCTTCCTCCTGCTAAACCCAGGCTTTTGAGTTCAATCTTTGGGGGGGGGGGGCATTCTGTGTGACAGTTGTTTGTGTTTCTCCCTGATGCAAAGCCACCTTTCTTGATTTTAATTCCCTGTACCTGTATGCCATGTCGTCACTCGCCCCTCCCTCCCTCCCTTCTTCCCCTGGTCCGTCAGATACTACTTTCGCGCCTTTTTTCAGACCAGACGCCATAGCCAGCACTGGGATCATGGAGCCCGCTCAGATCACCGCGGCAATTATGAGCACTATGAACACCACGCGCATTGTCCTGGAAAACATGCAGAGCCTCCTGGACATGCCAAAGCCAAACCAGGACCAGCTGAGGAGGAGGCGATTGCAGCGCGGCGACGATAGTGATGAGGAAATTGACATGGACCTCTCACAAGGCACAGGCCCCAGCAATGTGGAAATCCTGGTGTTACTGGGGCAGGTTCATGCCGTGGACCGCCGATTCTGGGCCCGGGAAACAAGCACAGAGTGGTGGGACCGCATCGTGTTGCAGGTCTGGGACGATGCCCAGTGGCTGCGAAACTTTCGCATGCGTAAGGGCACTTTCATGGAACTTTGTGACTTGCTTTCCCCTGCCCTGAAGCGCCAGAATACCAGGATGAGAGCAGCCCTCACAGTGGAGAAGCGAGTGGCGATAGCCCTGTGGAAGCTTGCAACGCCAGACAGCTACCGGTCAGTCGGGAATCAATTTGGAGTGGGCAAATCTACTGTGGGGGCTGCTGTGATCCAAGTTGCCAGGGCAATGAGAGACCTGGTGATATCAAGGGTAGTGACTCTGGGAAACGTGCAGACCATAGTGGATGGCTTTGCTGCAATGGGATTCCCAAACTGTGGTGGGGCCATAGACGGAACCCATATCCCTATCTTGGCACCGGCGCACCAAGCCACCGACTACATAAACCGCAAGGGGTACTTTTCAATGCTGCTGCAAGCCCTGGTGGATCACAAGGGACGTTTCACCGACATCAACGTGGGCTGGCCGGGAAGAGTACATGATGCTCGCGTCTTCAGGCAGTCTCTTCTGTTTCGAAAGCTGGAGGAAGGGATTTTCTTCCCAGACCAGAAAATAACCGTTGGGGATGTTGAAATGCCTATCGTGATCCTTGGGGACCCAGCCTACCCCTTAATGCCATGGCTCATGAAGCCATACACAGGCAGCCTGGACAGCAGTCAGGACCTGTTCAACTACAGGCTGAGCAAGTGCCGAATGGTGGTGGAATGTGCATTTGGCCGTTTAAAAGCGCGCTGGCGCAGCTTACTGACTCGCTCAGACCTTAACAAAAAGAATCTCCCCATTGTTATTGCTACTTGCTGTGCGCTCCACAATATATGTGAAAGTAAGGGGGAGACATTTATGGCGGGGTGGGAGGTTGAGGCAAATCGCCTGGCCGCTGATTACGCGCAGCCAGACACCAGGGCGGTTAGAGGAGCACAGCAGGGCGCAGTGCGCATCAGAGAAGCGTTGAAAACCAGTTTTGTGACTGGCCAGGCTACGGAGTGAAACTTCTGTTTGTTGCTCCTTGATGAACCCTCTGCCCCTCCCCCACCACCCTGTTAACTCTACTTCCCTGCAAACCAACCACCCCACCCTCCCCTACTACCCTCCCCCCTTCGAGCACCACTTGCAGAGGCAATAAAGTCATCGTTACTTCACATTCATGCATTCTTTATTAATTCAGCACACAACTAGGGGGATAATTGGAAAGGTAGCCCGGGATGGGTGGGGGAGGAGGGAAGGAAAAGGACACACTCCAATTTAAAACTTTAAAACTTATTGCTATGGAAATCATCTAGGGTGGAGTGAGTGGGTGGCCGAAGGCCCCCCCACCGTGTTCTTGGGCGTCTGGGTGAGGAGGCAATGGGACTTGGGGAGGATGGCTGCTGGTTACAGAGGGGCTGTAGCGGCGGTCTCTGCTCCTGCTGCCTTTCCTGCAGCTCAACCATACGCAGGAGCATATCACTGATGCTCCAGCAGCCGGAGCATCGACTCTTGCTTTCTGATTACAAGTTGACGCCACCTCTCCTCTTCAGCCCGCGTTTCAGCACGCAACTTCTCATCTTCAGCACGCCACCTCTCCTCTCGCTCATATTGGGCTTTTTTAAAATCAGTCATTGACTGCCTCCACGCATTCAGCTGTGCTCTGTCAGCGTGGGAGGCAGTCTGAAGTTCAGTAAACATTTCGTCACGCGTCCTTCGCTTCCTTCTTCGAATATTCACTAGCCTCTGCGAAGGAGTAAGATTTGCAGCTGGTGGAGAAGGGAGAGGTTGTTAAAAAAGATACATTTTAGAGAACAATGGGTAGACTCTTTCACGTTAGATTTTGCTGTTCACAACATCACACAGCACATGTGCTTTCGTTACAAGGTCGCATTTTTCCTCTTATATTGAGAGTCTCCTGGTTTGGTGTGAGAGATCACTCACGCAGTGCCAGGACACAGATTTCAGCTTGCAGGCAGCCATGGTAAGACATATAGTCTTTGGGCTTTTTTAACCTTCTTAACATGTGGGGATGGTTTCAAACAGTTCTGCCCTCATTTCCCATACCAAGCACCCGTGCCATTTAAAATGGGTTTGCAATGTAAAAGGAGGGGCTGCGATTTCAGGTTTAACATGCAGCACAAACCCAACTAACTCCCCTCTCCCTCACACCCAATTCTCTGGGATGGTCACTTCACCCCTCCCCCCCACCGCGTGGTTAACAGCGGGGAATATTTCTGTTCAGCAGACCAGGAAGGGGCACCTCTGAATGTCCCCTTAATAAAATTGCCCCATTTTAACCAGGTGACCGTGAATGATATCACTCTCCTGAGGATAACAAAGAGCGATAAGGAATGGATGTTGTCTGCATGCCAGCAAACACCGGGACCATACGCTGCCATGCTTTGTTATGCAATGATTCCAGACTACGTGCTACTGGCCTGGCGTGGTAAAGTGTCCTACCATGGCGGACGGGATAAGGCAGCCCTCCCCAGAAACCTTTTGCAAAGGCTTTGGGATTACATGAAGGAGAGCTTTCTGGAGATGTCCCTGGAGGATTTCCGCTCCATCCCCATACACGTTAACAGACTTTTCCAGTAGCTGTACTGGCCGCGATTGCCAGGGCAAATTAATCATTAATCATTAAACACGCTTGTTTTTAAACCATGTGTAATTTTTGCAAAGGTACACTCACCAGAGGTCCCCCCCTGTGTGCCCTCAGGGTCTTGGGTCAGTTCGGGGGTTACTGTTTCCAGGTCCAGGGTGACAAACATATCCTGGCTGTTGGGGTAACTGGTTTCTCCGCTTCCTTGCTGCTGTGAGCTATCTATGTTCTCTCTATCCTCATCTTCCTCGTCCGCCGAACCCGCTTCCCCGTTTGCAGAGAGGGACTCATAGAACACGCTTGGGCTAGTGGTGGCTGCACCCCCTAGAATGGCATGCAGCTCCGCGTAGTAGCGGCATGTTTGCGGCTCTGCCCCGGACCTTCCGTTTGCGTCTCTGACTTTGTGGTAGGCTTGCCTTAGCTCCTTAATTTTCACGCGGCACTGCCGCGCGTCCCTGTTGTGGCCTCTGTCCTTCATGGCCTTGGAGATCTTTTCTAATGTTTTGCCGTTTCTTTTACTGTTTCGGAGTTCGGCGAGCACTGCTTCATCTCCCCAGATGGCGATCAGATCCTGTACCTCCCGTTCGGTCCAGGCTGGAGCTCTTCTGCGATCCTGGGACTGGGACTGGGACTCCATCATGGTTACCTGTGCTGATGGGCTCTGCATGGTCACCTGTGCTCTCCACGCTGAGCAAACAGGAAATGAAATTCAAACGTTCGCGGGGCTTTTCCTGTCTACCTGGCCAGTGCATCTGAGATGAGAGTGCTGTCCAGAGCGGTCACAATGAAGCACTGTGGGATAGCTCCCGGAGGCCAGTAATGTCGAATTCCGTCCACACTAACCCAATTCCGACCCCCTAAGGTCGATTTTATCGCTAATCCCCTTGTCGAGGTGGTGTTAGGAAACCGGTTTAAAGGGCCCTTTAAGTCGACAGAAAGGGCTTCGTAGTGTAAACGTGTCCAGGCTTAAGTCGATTTAACGCGGCTAAAGTCGACCTAAACTCGTAGTGTAGACCAGGCCTGAGTGTGAGAGGTGGCGAATACTAGGAGTAGGCGACATTGGTGCTTGTATAATGTCTGAGGATGGACCAGAGTGCTGTACAACGTATAATACAGCGGGAGGAGAAATAGGTTTAGCCCTGCTGTTTGAAGAGTCTGAAGGAAAGTGACATGTAGTCCAAGCAAGTAGTAATGGAGTACAATAAAAGAGGCGTTTTAGTTACTTCTCTCGCACTATATATTTGAATTCTGTGGTTTCCCCAGACATTTCACAAACGTGGATACATAATTGGTTAAACAACTGCACACAGAGTAACTATTAATGGAATGATATCAGATTGGAAAGGGGTCTTTCTACAGGGGTCTGTTCTGGGTCTGGTGTTATTTAACTCTTTATTAATGACCTGGATGTAGGAATAGAGAGCATACTGATCAAATATGCAGATGACACAAAGCTGGGGGTGGGGGGTGTTTTCAAACACTTTGGAGGATAGAACTAACATTCAAAGAGAGCTTGATAAATTGGAGAACTGGGCTATAGACAACAAAATGAAATTCAACAAAGACAAATGTAAGGTGCTAAACTTAGGGAGGAAAAACCAAATGCACAAATACAGAATTAGGGATAACTGGCTTGGCAGCAGTGCTGCTGCAAAGGATCTGGGAGTTGTGGTGGATCACAGCCTCAACATGAGTCAACTATGCGATGCTATTTAAAAAAAAGCAAATGCTATTTTGGGTTGCATTAACAGAGGTAGAGCATGCAAGTCAGAGTAGGTGATAGTACTGCTCTACTTGGTGCTGGTTAGGCTTCAGCTGGAGTACTGTGTCCAATTTGGTCACCACTATATAGAAAGGATGTAGAGATGAAAGACAAGATCATCAAAGGGATGGAATGCGAGCCATATGAGCAAAGGCTGAAGGAACTGGATATATGTAGTTTGAAAAAGAAGTTAAGGAGGGGGACATGATATCGGTCTTCAAATACTTGAAAGGCTGCCATAAGAAAGATGGAGAAAAAATGTTCTCTTTTGCCACAGAGGGCAGGACAAGATGCCATAGCAGATTTAGGAAGTTTTTCCTGAGATTTAATCTAACTGTAGGAACAGTAGAACAATGGAACAGACTGCCTAGGGAGGTTATGGAAGCTCCTTCACTGGAGGTTTTCAAAAAGAGGCTGGATAGCCAGCTGTCTTGGAAGGCTTAGACATAACAAATCCTGCATCTTGGCAAGGGTTAGACTAGACAACCCTTGTGGTCCCTTCTAACCCTATGATTCTATGTCAAATCCTGTCCAGGTGTTTTCCAGCATGGTAATCCTGCCAGGCAGGGCAGTGGGATGAGTAAATGTTTGGCAAGGAACTTTTCTGCTGTTACAGAAAAGAGCACTAGAGACACCCCCAGCTAGCACATCCTACTAACTCCAGCATTTGTATTAGCCAGGTGGACACACCTTCTATCTGACAGACCATGCACCCTTGGGACTTGATAGAGCAACAATTAAGTATTTTTCAAACTTGATACTTAGACATAAATTCTATGCTGGAAGAGTTAAAAATTTTGAAGTCATATTCACAAAAATATCAATTTATCTTTCATTAATGTTAGCGGTGCAAAGGGTGTTCGGCTGTTCTCAAGAACGTAATTCACAGTTTATCTGTTATAAGGAAATCACAAAAACAAGACTTCACATCTTTAGAGATCTTTCAGCATAAGTGCTTTACAAATGGTGAATTTAGCTTCAACCCACAAATTTTTACAGATGAAGCGCCTGAGGCAGAGGCTAAGATAATCAGTCGTTCAGAATGCTAGGGGCTACAGTCATCTACAGTCAAATAAAAGTTTGGAGTAGGTCAGACATTTTCAAAATTCACATTTTAGATAATTTTTCATCAAGAATGAGATCTTTGTAATTATCACAAAAAAGTTCAAATTCTGTTTTTCAACCAGTCCTAGGTTAGCTAATGTTAAATGCTGTGAACACCCAAAACACCATATAAGTAGCTAAGCTATTTATTACTCTTATATTTGAAATTTAAGATTAGGGTTGATATTTCCTGTTCTGTTTTGGAATTCCTAAAAAGGGACCTCTTGCTATATCTAGGGTGCCAAGCAGTAGCTCTAGGTTTGTGAAGGACCTAAAATCCCCACCACTCCTTTAGCTGAACTGCCATTAGCTTAAAAAAAAAAACAAAAAAAAACCCACAACCATAACTCCACTCCACACCTGTTAATGAGAACATGATACTTGTCTACCTAGATCCTCCTTTACGTAAGGGTGGCTAGTTCTTTCACCACGCTCTGAAAACAGAAGGACTGGACAAGAAAAATAAATTGACCAGTAGCTTAAGTTGTATGATTTTTACTTTATAAACGTTGAATATTCACTCATGTGGGCTTTCATTTTGCAAATACAGTATCCTGGTAATATAATGGAGTGAGAAGCAAATTACGCAATGCATATCAAACTATAACTGCAAATATTTTAATTGCAAATCCCCTGTACTTAATGCTTGATATGTTCTTCTCTATAAAGGGTAAAAATATGTTGGCCATCCTGTTTATACAGATACCAGATGTCCTGTCAAACTAGAGTTTAACAAGAAATTGCACAGTGATCTAAGGAACCTTGCAGAGGACCCTCAGCTGATGCAAGCTGTCATAGCTCCACTGTGGCTATGACAACCTACACCAGCTCAGGATCTGCCTCCTTGTGTTGTAGCTTCAGCTACAAACACTCTTCTAAATCCTGATTACTACATGCAGACAAAGCCAGCTGACCAATGGGGGAGGGATAGCTCAGTGGTTTGAGCATTGGGCTGCTAAACCCAGCATTGTGAGTTCAATCCTTGAGGGGGCCACTTAGGGATCTGGGGCAAAAATCAGTACTTGGTCCTGCTAGTGAAGGCAGGAGGCTGGACTCAATGACCTTTCAAGGTCCCGTCCAGTTCTAGGAGATAATATAAATAAATGGAGATATCCTAAGACAGCCTGGCTCAAAGACATTATCCTAAATATACTGAAGTCTATGAAATACACAATATCTTATGTAGGATGGTGGAAAAATGCCAGTTAACATTTTCCATTGCTACAAACTGTTTTCCAACTAGGATGCATTTTAGACCTCACTGGACCTCATTCTCTTCATTTATATTGGATTTACATCAGCACAAATGACCACAGTGAAGTTATTCCCGATCAACACCTGTTGAGAAGAGGATTAGAACCACTCCATTGTACTTAAAAATGTCAAAGAAGTTGCCACCTAAGTAATGAGAAGGATCCCCTGGTGGTAGCTTGACAATTGGCTGAACAGTAATAGCAAATATTCATAAAGTAAGGTAAGTGTTTAGAAGTATAGGAAGTGTTTGAAAACAAAACAAAATCTATAAAAGCAGTACAGATTATTACATAACATGTTCTATTCCAGTGTTTTACACATAGATTTATATCAAAAATAGTTAAGAAATGGGAAAATACACAATAGATTAATAAAAATCAGTACCAAGACTATTCACTGTCAACCCATTACCTCTAACAGAATATTCATGTCCATTTAACATAAAATTTTAGTCATCCCAGAAGCAAACCATGTGCTTCATCTTAAAACCATAGTCTGATTAAACAGAAATCAACTTAGTTAATTTTTAACTCCACAAAAACATTTCCCTTACAACTTCTTCATTTAAAAAAGTTCTTTGTAAAAGATCACCATCTAGACCAATGAACAATCTATTGAATGCCAATCACAGCCACTTGCAGTTCTGTGTCACCCAGTATATGTTGCACTTTCTAACGTATACTATTTCCTGCAAAAATAACTTTATGGCAACCAGTAAAATTCACTCCCATTGACTCCCTAAATGAAAGGCAGTGGAACACTTAGTTCCAAAACAAGTTAAATAAAGTTTGCATTACTTTCATGTTAATTAAGACGTCTGTATAAAACAAAGTTTCTTTTGGAACTATATGATCTAAAAATGTGATGTGTGTGTTCAGGAAAATTGGGTCAAGATGTAAAAATTTTCTGGAAAGTCAAAATTATGACTAGCATTTTTCTTAAATGCTGTAAAAGATACCAGGGAAATATAGTCATTAAAATGTAGCTTATTCTTTACATAAAGGCAATTATGCCTTTGGATCAACAAATTAAAAACAATTGTAATAATGCTTGTTAATAGAGGAAAAATTAGTGAGTTTTTCTAATCCCCAGCAGATTATTCAATTTTTAAAAACTGATATTTTTGAAAGGACAAATAGATGCATGATCAATAGACTAATCCGAGTTTGCATAACATTTAAATAAAAGTTCCATCTATCAAACAATGCCAAGAAGAGATAATAAGAGAACAAGTGCTGCGTATGGGACCTGTATACTCTTACAGCATTGCCTATGCTAACAAAATAGAATAGTTGTAGTTATCTCTAGAGATCAAAAAGTCAACATTCGAGATGTAGCATGACAGCATATGGCAGACTGCAGATTGATGACATAAGGAAGTGTCCTTTTTAGTGCTAGTCTTGTATAGCTTCTTTCAGTTCATGTGTCTTTTCATCGCTGTCAAGTTTCAGTGGGTTAGTGGATGGTGAGCCCTCAAGTAGTTCAGTTTCTTGAGCATCAGAATCTGTTCTTAGTGTTGCCTTTGAAGAAATATCATTAGGAAGAGCAAAGGATGGTAAAGGGGACAGTGAAGGCATTAAATGGTCCAACTGTGACGGTGTAACTGAGCCCTCAGCGTATGTGGTTAGATCTGCAGGGACTGAAGCCATGGCAGGCTCTGAGAAAATAAAAGAGTAAGTTAAACAAACAAACCAAAACTTGCCAGACACCTACCAGAGACTAATTTTGTGGCTGTATTTCTATAGCATAAGCTTGGATGCAATGCAGCTGACGGACTACTATAATACACAGCAATACAGTGGGTTCCTGATCTATGACTAGAACTCCTTGGCACTAAGGTAATACACAAGGATTACTTAATGATTCTTCTAAAGCTTTATCATCATCCTTCAGAAATGAACAGCCTTTTGTGTTCAGATGCTGAGCACCCACAACTCCCATTAAAGACAAGTGAGCTGTGAATACTCAGTACTTCTAAAATTCAGATCCCCAGAAGGTACATCTCAATATTTTAAGATTAGAAGACATGCTAAATTAAACATTTTAGTTTACTTTTTTGACATTTCAGCCTCACTACAAAGGGCCCAATTTTGTTTTTATAAGCTAAAATCTTGTCTTTATTCTTGGAATGTTCCCCCCCTCCCCTTAAAAAAGGGAACAGTGTCTTCCTACAAAGAAATTTTCCTTTAAAATAAAAAGTGAAATACTCTTGAATATTTTTAGTTACATTTTCATTCATTATAAATAGACAGCAGCCTTGCTAAAACAACAGTTTTCCAGCTCTGTGAAAATTGGGCTGCTTCATATGAAAATCTCCTTGCAGCAAAGATTTACAAGATCTGTATGTTAATTCTCGCATTGGGAGGACCTAAGCGCTTGAATGGGGATCCTCACATTTACCACACTCTGAAAATAAATGTCTCAAAGAGCAAACTATATTCCTGATATTAAAAAAAAAACAAAAATAAAAAAAACCTATGACATTGGCCTTATCAAATTTGGAATCCACTGGCTTTAGCTAACCCATTCATGCTTGGCTACCATTTTCCTTGTCTTTTATATCCTAATTCTATCTCCCTCTCATTTTAGCTGTGCTTTCTGTATGATTTTTCAGCTAGAAGGAGGTTTTCCTAAGAATAATATATAAGACATCCCCAAAAGCTTGACTCTGTAGTTCAGTCATGAACTCCAAAGTCTCCTGAGTGGTCACCAATATCAAGCCAACTGGCTGACAATTTTAAACAAACTCACCAAAATAAGTAGTTGTTCCATCGTTAGGTATTAAACTTTCAGTCCCTGCCAAAGATTCTGCAGCTGACATGTTGAAGGGGGCAGAGGAAGGTAAGTTAGGCATTTTCGTTAAGTCAACAATTTCAGGAAATGAAACACCAGACTCATCTAGAAAACCTGAAGGAGGAATCAACAATGTTCCTTTAAACACAGTATGAAACTCTAGACCATCAAGAAAAATGACACTCAGATTCCTGGAATCAGTGGATTTTCCCCCTCCTGTACACAGCCTTCCCCCTCCTCCCCCCTGAGTAATTGCAAGCAATAGAGCTATTAAAGCACCAAGAAAGAATTCACAGAAGGTACCATTCCGATATAGGGCTTGCTCCAAAGTCCACTGAAGTCAATGTAGAAACTCCCATTGATTTCAGTAGATTTTGGATCAGGCCCATAATCAACACCTGAGTGTTAAAGTTCTGCCAGATTTCTAGTAAGAACATCAAAGGCCACGCTTATTCTATATTTAAATAAAAAATGGTGGACTGGAGGCTAGGGGAAGTGAGAATTAAACTGCAATTACACATTTAACTGTATTTACTGAAGAGGAATAACTGAAGTGCTTACCTGGATCCATAACTCTCTGGACAGGAGGAGGAGGAGGAGGGAGAAGTGCGTTTTCCATTGAATACATATTCATTTCTTGACCTGTGGATTCATCCAAATTCATAACTTCGTCAGAGCTGTGCCTTTGGGAATTAGGTGCCAACAATGGAGCCTAAAATAACAGAGAAGTTTCCGGTTCATACCATCTCTGGTCAATCTGACAAAGGCCTGTCACTGTGAATGCTCTGCCCCACTGTTCCCAAAAACAAATTCAGGGGGTGTCAGCTTGAGCATCCCAGCAGCTCTAACTGCTGAGTGATAAAAGAGGAGAGAGATGGGTTCCAACATGCCCCAAAACCATAAAGGGCATTAAATAATCATGATCAGCACCTTGGATTGGGTTTAGAAACCATCTGGAAGCCAGTGTATTCTCTGGAGAACAGGTATAATATGTAGCACACAAGATGCATTGCTAAGTGGGCTGAAACTTCTGACAGAATGGTCTTCAGGGGTAGACCCATGTGAAGCACATTAGCCTCAGTCAGATCGATAACTGGTTATGTTTATACACATAAAGAAAGCTCGCAATCTCTTCACCAACTGCAGGTGAAACATGAAGTATTCATAGTACGGTGAATCTAAGAGGATCTCAGCTTGCAATCTTGAGTGATAAAAGGCACAGCTTGATGGAATCTCCTCTGTTGTCATATCCCCCATTCTAGTAGTATCACCTCTCATTTGGCTTGGCCTTCACCAAGCCTACTTTTACTCAAGCCTTTAGCTCATGGAACCTCACCTGTTAGATATTCATAAAACCCCCCAAATAACCTCAGAAGGTACCCTGCAGATATGAACAAATTTCTTATGTACCTCTATGTAGCCATTTGTAGATGGCACAGGGGATCTGTCTTCCAATGGCAAAGGTGAAGGTGGTTTGATTTCTTCTTGCTTCTTCTTTGGCATAACAGGCTGTGTTGGAATTCTGTGCAAATAGCCATATCCAATACCACATCCTAAACTGCATGAGAAAAGCAAAGTAAAAGAAACCTGATAGACTACAGTGTGCTTTTCTACAGCTGACTTTGTAAGTGTTTTAAGTTAGGAATCTCTAAGCAGAAGCCTGGTAGAGATTTAATTTTCTTAACCTATGGGAAGAAATATGGCATTGCAGGAATTGTAGTCATGACTAAGGCCAGATCCACACTACAAATTTACATCGATGCAGCTGCACTGCTGTAGCACATCTGGTGAAGACACTCTAAGCAGACGGGAGAGAGCTCTCCTGTCGGCTTAATAACTCCACCTCCACGAGAGGCGGTAGCTATGTCAGCAGGAGACGCTCTCCCGCCGACATAGCACTGTCTACACGGGGGGGTTAAGGTTGGTATAACTACATCCCTCAGGATGTGGATTTTTCACACAACTGTTATACCCAAATAAGTATGCGTCGTGTAGACCAAACCTAAATGTTGCAATACTGAGGCCACGAAGTACTTTGCAGTTCAGCTTTAGCCTTGTGTGACTCAAAAACCTCAAGAGCTTCATTTCCACCATCCTTACAAAATACAGGAGCTGAGAGCAGGAAAAACCCCAAATTAATTCCAAATGAGACACTATTGCAGGGCATAAAGGGTCCACTCCTGCTACTATTGAAGTCAATGGGAATTTTATCATTGGCTTCAACAGGAGCAGGATTAGACCTACGTTATGCCAAATTCACACTCCACAGCTGCTCTCCATTATTTAAAACCTCAGAGCAGAGAAATTTTATGTGAGAATGTTGAGGAAAATAAGACTCAACTGAAAAGTGGAAAGCTATAACAACTGGTGATGTTATTTTACAGAGGAATTTATTTACAAAACATACCCTATAATCAGGCAAAGACTAATCACAAATCAATACCTTCCTTCTCCACCCCAGGCTCCATTGGGAGTTACGAATAGCTCTCGGCAGGAGTCGGTTTCCGTGTTATACACCATCAGCTTCAATGGCTTCCCCTCATGGGATTCAATCAGTGAGAAGAAATCCTCTGACTGATCACAAAAAGATAGCGTGTTAGCTCTTAAAACAGGTTAGTTTATCCCCAGCTCCCCACTTTGCAGATATAAGCAGTTATCAATGAAGAGAAAGATCACACTCACTACTCCAAAGGATTAAAGAAGACGACTAAATTGCTGGTGACATTTGATCTTGAAAGGCAGCTAATTTCATTGTCTGGTGTAAAGAGGTAATGACTAAGTTGGTCATAAAGAGGTGGCTATCATTGCCTCCTCCCAGAGCTACGTAAATTTGAGGGATGCATAACCAATTAAAGCAGTTGCAATTCACACTTCACAGCATACGCACAAAACTGCAATAGTTAGATCCAAAAAAAAGGAAAACTATGCTCTACCTCCTGAAGTATCTGATCTGATCCAACAATGTAGTCTGTGTGGGGCTGCAGACCAGCTAGAGCTGCAGGGGAAGTGGGTTCTACGTCCTGTAAAAGAATGATACAGGTCACCTGCATTCACAGCTAGATAAACTGTCCAACAATTAGAGTGAAAAATTTAACTCAGGATAAAATGCAAGGTAAAATGATTTGTCTTTAGATTAGAAAAATATCTGAGAATGCTGCATTTAAGTACAATTCTTTGTACCCTGGAGTACTCAAGATTCATAAATAAAGACCAAACTTAAATTTCATCAGTTCACCACCCAATCCTTGTTTTAATCCAAGTGCAATCTCTCGCGAACCCTCAACAGACATCTCAACAAGAGAAGTCAAAGATTACGAGATGAAATTAACTTTTGCTGGAGACCCTTCCCAGACTCTTTTGGCCTACTCCCTAAACCAATATTGACATTTACTTTAAAAATAAAGCTTTTCTGTTGTCTTCTATCTCCATATTATTTGGATGAAGGTCAGTCAAGCTAAAGAGACCAATCCAATTGGAATGCATTTACTTAGCCAGGAATTCTTTACCTGCCAATAAAGTAACAAACAAGAAAAAAAAATATTCAGCATCCAGAAAGAGGATCTTGGGCTAAGACATTAATAACTGCCTACATTCATGTTCCCTAGCTCAAAAGAAGTCTCTCTCACTGAAAAATTGCTGAAAAATTATATTTGCTTAGGCAAATACTTAGGACAGTTCCTGTTCTTCTCTTAGCTGACTTCAATGGCATTAGTGCTTTGGCATGCAAAAATGAACGGAAAATTAAATGTTCCATGTATCGGGAGCACTAAGCTACTAAGTGGATTCTCCAGAGTCTTGAGGCTTCACTCTCCTAACGATAGTCCTATGGTCGCGAGCATATTTTACCGCATCTTTCAGGTTGACAACGACACTCACATTCCCATCCAGAGAATGCTCGTGAAGAAGCTCCTAGCATTTATCAGAACAAGCATTCACTAGGCCCCTAGAAATCAAAGTGGCACGTTTTATCTGAAAGTAAATGAGAAATGATATCACTGCTTTAAAACAATGTCAGGGATTTGCCTTCAGGAAATTTACTCCATCGATGATAACTCTGTGAGAAGGGAAACTGACTATGTCAGTGTCCTGCAGAAAGCTTTAAGGCAAAGGTTCTTTAAACTGTGGAACATGTAGGAATTGATACACTGTAAGAAGGCAGTCTGTCTCCTTTAAGGGGTTGTGGGACCTAGAGCTGACCAATCCGTGTTCTATAGCATGGCCCCTTTAAGGAAACAGGAATTCAATGGAGCAGTAGGTTACCTGGTGTTAATCAGGTAGCTACCTCCTTAAAAGAATAAAATCCAGTTGATAGGTGACTCCCAGGAAAAAAGACAGACTGGAGAGGGAATTACAGGGGAGTATCAAGTCAGGAGAGAGGTTCCCTGGGGTGCAAACTAGAACAGAGACTGGTGGGCTGGGGAAGCCTGCCTGAATTACAGCCCAGCCCCAGGAAGGAGGGCTGAGGAGCCCTGGAATCAAGGAGAAGAAGTGTGTGAGTCCAAGGATCAAGGGAGGCTCCATGGAATCAGAACATAAGAACTGTTATACTGGGTCAGACCAATGATCCACCTAGCCCAGTATCCTGCCTTCTGACAGTAGCCAGTACCAGAGTTTCAGGGAGAGTGTACAGAACAGGGCAGTTAGAGTGATCCACCCCGTCTTCCCCTCCTGTCTTCTAGCAGACAGATTTAGGGTCACCTGGGGTTGCATCTCTGACCATCCTAATAGCTATTAATGGACCTGTCCTCCATAAAATTATCTAGTACTTTTTGAACCCAGCTATACTTTTGTCCATCACAACATCTCATGGCAATGAGTTCCACAGGTTAATTGTGCATTGTGTGAAAGAGAATGGAGCAAGAACTTGGATTCTGGTGGCCTGGGCTGGCGAAACCTGCTTGAATCACAGCACAGACCCATGAAAGGGCTGCGGAATCCCTTAATCAAGAGAAAAGAGTTGTGAGTCCAGGGGCTGAGGCAGGAGGAGTCCTGTGGGAAAGACTCTCCAGAGGCCAGGGGATGCAGTGGGAGTGGCAGAACTCCCTGGCTCAGAGGAAACAGGAAGGACACTGGCCACAAGGGTGAGTTGGTCCTGCTTTGAGCAGAGGGTTGGACTAGATGACCTCCTGAGGTCTCTTCCAATCCTAATCTTCTATGATTCTATGAATTGAAGCTGCCTGGTGCCCAAGTTACACAACCTCCCTCCCCACCGACCCATGCAGGAAATGTTTTTTCTGTCTCATGAAACTTCCGCATCAGGACAAAATGGAGACATACATTTTTCCACCTGGGGAAAAGACGCGTGTGTGTGTGTGTGTGTATGTGTGTTTTCGTTCTGAAGCAGGCACAGCAAGGACTTGAATCCATGTCTCTTAAAGCTGGCATGTTCCAGTTTCAGTTGAAAAATTCCCACTCTCCTTTAAACATCATGTCCTCTAACCTTCCCACCTAGATTTTCCCAACCAGACTCCCTTCTCTTCTAACTCCCCTAGGCAGAACTCCACCAGCCAAATTCAAAACTTATTTTACTCTGAGTCCATAAATATTTAAGTTAAGCCTATTAAAGCCTAAAATAAATATGCACAAAAAGGAGAAATATGAATGAGGTACTTTAAACATTAAGAACATTTGGGAACTGCTGCATTAAGGCACCAAGTTTATATGCTGAATTGTTTTCATAAAGTAAGTTGTTCTTCAAATGAGTGCACATATCCATTCCACTTCAAGCATGTGTGTGCCCAGTGAACCTGGGCTGGCCTACACTGGTGCACTGGGTGTGCGCACACCTGGAGTGGAATGGACATGCACAACACATCTTGAAGAACAAGTGACAGAACAGGCCAGTAGCCATTTTTACTAAGCTAAAGCACACAGCCTGAGTACACAGATGTTTCTCTTGCTCACCAGAACATGCCACACGTGTTCATGGGCTCCTTGGAAAGTGCAGAACCTCACACTGGCTCCGAGAAGCCCTTGCCCGCCCCACATGTTGCTAGGGATCACCTCCACCTCGCGCACTTTCATCGATTTGATGTTGTACACCTCCAGCTTCACTGCCTTCTCAGCATTTGCCTTCAGCAGATCTTTCAACATGGTGTTTTCTTTATTCTGTGAAACACAGGAAAGGAAAGATTTGTTTCTGACAGTGTCTAGCTGGATCTGGAATGCAAAAACATTAATGAAGAGGCAGAATTTCAATATCTAGAACAAACTAAGGTGGGGACCTAACTTCTACCCTCCATAACAACCCCACCAGCATTACTTCCTTTGGATGCATGAACTAGTGTAACTGATTTTAATCCTGGGTAAGGTTATTCACTACTCGCATCCATCAGTGTCACTCCCGCAACCCCTTTCTTTTGTAATGCTGTTATAACAATTTTGGTCAATTATACTAGTTCTGAACTGTGTCTACATTACAATAAATAGCAATATTTTATATAGTGACCTTGATCTTTTTCCTTACCTCACTAATGCAACAATTTTGGAAGTCTTGAAGTAGAATTCTTAAAAGAAATTAGTAGTGACTAGTTATAACAGCTAAATGTTTACTATAGAACAGGGGTAGGCAACCTGTGGCATGCGTGCCGAAGGCGGCACGCAAGCTGATTTTTAGTGGCACTCACACTGCCTGGGTCCTGGCCACCGGTCTGGGGGGCTCTGCATTTTAATTTAATTTGAAATGAAGCTTCTTAAACATTTTTAAAACCTTATTTACTTTACATACAACAATAGTTTAATTATATATTATAGACTTATAGAAAGAGACCTTCTAAAAATGTTAAAATGTATTACTGGCATGCAAAACCTTAAATTAGAGTGAATAAATGAAGACTCGGCACACCACTTCTGAAAGGTTGCCGACCCCTGCTATAGAAGAACAGATGGGATTTTTAAGAACAGTTTTTAGAAATATCTACCAGAATTTCACTATTTCCACATGGTTAATGCAGTGCTTGGCCCCTCACTGGAAGGAGCCATTGTACTGACTGTTTCCAATAGAAGATCCAGTCTGATGTAGGTAAGACAGACCTAAAAAAACCTCAGCTTCTGTCTGAATACAAGAAAGCAAAGGATCTTCAAAATTGCGAGGGATTTATTTAAACTTATTTGTTGATTTTAACGGTAAAACTCATTTTAAAAATAGAATTCTCCCCACAACAGCTTTGAAAGTCTCCTCTTTCCTCAGGCATTCAAACAGGAACTGCATTCCCTGCATGAGACTGGCCACATGGCAGCTTCCCACTTGTTAATGATTCATTTTCATGTTCATATTTAACCAAGTGTTTACATTTGTTTAAACAAGTGTCAAGTTCTAACAACCTAAAAACTGGGACTTTCGTCTGGTGCCAGAAAAACAGCTAGAGGAAATGCCAGAGGATACTCTACCAGTCTGCAGGGAGTCAAGAGGCATAGAAGATGGATCCGAGGGGACAGCTAGAATGTCGCATGGGGAAGATTTTTAAATGTTATTTTAACTTTTATGTAGGCTCAGGTTTACAATGCAGTGACTTTGTTAAACAGTTTACTACAGAGGCAGACAGTAGTAGCGACTTATGGAGCTTATAGTACAATGAACTACAACTCCATCTCATAAAGACCCCTGGGTGGAAGGACCAAATGAGCACACCATGGAGTCCGAGTCCTATAAAACAGGGAAGGGAAACAAGAGTAGGAGGCTCTCCTGAGAAGTTATTTTTCTTCATTGTTTTAGAAATATCTGATAGCCTGATCCAAGTCCCATTAAAGTCAAAGGAAAGGCTTCCCTGATTTCAGGAGTTCGATCAGGCCTTGACTAAGGCCTGGGTTTGCCTCATGTCGTTCTTCTGACAGTCACTAGAAAAAACAGGTTTCTATAAAAAAACAGCGTAACAAAATAATTCAGGCAAAACTACCCAGTTCCTCTCCTGTTCACAAATCTAGCAAAAATACACAAACATTTTCACTGGTTTCTCTTCTGCTCAAGTGAGGATTGCTCAGTGGAGGAACAGTGATCACTCCTCCAGCATCAGCACATCCATTTACTTCCCACGGCAAGAAAGATTTCACACCTGTCACTACACTGCACCTGGAAACAACTCTGTCAGAAAAAGCAACAGAGATCTGTGCTTTCGAAACAGGAGTATCTAGGTTCTATCCCTATGGCTGACATCAGGTTTCAAGCAGCCATAAAATATGTAGCCTGGCGGGAAGTGGGAAGTCCAAGGTGATCATAGATTTCTTACAATATTTTTACCCTGCGTTTCAGGCTGTATGAGATGTTCACACCAGCGCTACAGTGTTTGATTAGATTTGCTAGTCAAGAAGAGACTAATGAATTCAGAAGAAATGGGGTTGATGGTCTCAATCTAGCTTCCCGTGGACTTGTGTCCACATTGTGAAAAGCAAACATATTTGCATCAGTTGGCACTCTCAGCATGAAGGCCAAGGATGGAATGAGCCTTCAGACCAAACAATAACTTCACCCACAGCTGATCCCTCTGGGTCAGGGTTTCGACACAGTGGCAAGAAAGTGTAGGGAAGCTTGCATGGCTGCCATTCTGACTAAAGACAGCATCAATCTTCCAGAGTCAAGTAGGCCAGCTCCTCTTAAGAGCACAAAATTAAAATAAAACAATTAATTACTTCATTGAAAATGACTTGTCTTAAGCCACTTACTAGCCTGGTGTGTCCTATTGTGATGATAAAGTCAAAGAAAGGTTCCAACCCGGCCTGCTGAGCTGGAGAGTTTTCTTGAACCTGCAAAATTACACATTTTAAATTACAGTAAGAAAAATCTATAATAAATATCACCACGTGACAGTGTTGTAAATACTGGATTCAAGACTAAAGTACATTCAGGATTGAACCAAATGTCCCAATTAAGAGACCTTGGAAGGGTTCTCAGAAATTTGAATTCCCTTTCCTCAATTGTCTGAGCCATGAAATCCATATGTGCCATCTGTGGAATAGTCCTATTAGACAGCAGGTGTCAATTAAACCTCAGCAGGTGAAACTGAGACATTGTATTTTCTACAACTTTAATGGCACTGTACCTGACAAAGCGCAGGTATATTCTGGCCAGCAATCTTCTACGGTGCACTCTTTAAACCGAGGGAATGAGAAGATACACCAGGTACTTTCCAGCACTGGATAATGTTTCCTGAATGTACCTGGTACTATCTGCTGTTTGCAGTGAAACGGTTAACAAAGTGCTGAATACAGTGCTGTACACACTGCTAAATGAATCCAGTTCTTTGGCCTGTGTTGAGCAGGTCAGACAAGATGATCTACATTCCTTTTGGTCTTAACATCTATGAATGAAATAACCTTTTTGTAGTATTGATATCTCCACTCACTCACTGCTTAGGACAACTACATGTTAAGAACTGCAGAACCGACATCAATATGTTTAAGTACTGTTAGCTGTGTGTGGTGCTTTACAATTGGGTAACATGCCATACAAAGACAGAAACCCTGCTCTAAGAAACTTACAAACTAAGGCCCTGATTCTGCAACTGGATCCCTGTATCCATGCAGGGACCCACTGAAGGCAAGGGAGTTCTCAACAGGGGTTTATCTGCATGGAGCAGGTTGCAGGATCAGCACCTAAGGGCCACTCCTCCAGCCACTAAAGATACAGTAACTCCTCACTTAAAGTCATCCCGGTTAACGTTGTTTCGTTTTTACATTGCTGATCAATTAGGGAACATGCTCGTTTAAAGTTGTGCAATGCTCCCTTCTAACGTCGTTTGGCAGCCGCCTGTTTTGTCCACTGCTTGCAGTAAGAGCAGCCCATTGCAGCTAGCTGGTGGGGGCTTGGAATCAGGGTGGACCGGCAGCCCCCCCATCAATCAGCTCCCCGCTTCCCTAAATTCCCTGTGCAGCAGCTGCCCAGCAGGCTAGCAATTGGTCCTGCCATGCGGGCAGGGGACTGGACTCGATGACCTCTCGAGGTCCCTTCCAGTCCTAGAATCTATGAATCTATGAATTGCAGCTGTCCCTCCCCCCACTGCCATGTGCTGCTCGTGCCCTCTGCCTTGGAGCTGCTCCCCGAGACTCCTGCTTACTGTGCGGGGGGGAGAGGGGAGGAAGAGGGGGCTAATGTCAGGGTGTCCCCCTCCCTCCTGCTCCTGTGCCCCGCTTACCCCATCTTCCATAGAGCGGGGGGGACACAAGACAGGGCTCAGGACGGAGGGAGCTTGCTGGCAGCAGCTGAGGTCTCAGCAAGTGGATCTAATTAACAAGGAACTGTACTTAAAGGGGAAATGCGCATCTCTCGCTCTCTCTCACATACACACACACGGTATGTGTCTCTGTCTGGGATGCTGTCTCCCCTCCCTCCATTCCTGCTGCCTTGTAGAATGTGAGCGTTAACCCTTGAGGGCTCAGTCAATTGCTAGTTCATCATTTAGCAGTAAGGCATTCCCTGGGAAATATCCCACCCTCTGACTCCTCCACCTCAACCAAGCTTCACAATCATCATCACTGTGTACCAGTATTAAATTGTTTGTTTAAAACTTATAGTGTGTGTGTGTATATATGTATATATATATATATATATATATATATATATTAGTCTTTTGTCTGGTAAAAAAAAAAATTCCCTGGAATCTAACCCCCTTATTTACATTAATTCTTATGGGGAAATTGGATTCACTTAACATTGTTTTGCTTAAAGTCGCATTTTTCAGGAACATAACTACAATGTTAAGTGAAGAGTTACTGTACCAAGAGCAGGCCCTTAAGGGATAACAGTACAGTATACAGAAGCGTTGCAAAGGGGAACGAGTGGTACATGGTCACTGAACACTTCACAGAATAGGTTGATGTTCAGTAGGTTTTTTTTGCAATTAATAGCTTGTGTGAATTAAAAAGTAAAAAAGTCATTGTCATGTTCATTCAGCTTTAGATTAGAAACATGGATAAGGAGATGATCATGGACACATAAGCGCTCATCAGTTCTGACCCAAAGAAGTTAATGAATCGCTGTAAGCTATATTAAAGCATGAAAGAAGCACAGCGTGTTGATTTTCAACATCTGTACATGCGAGAGAAGAAAACAGATTTATAATATAAAACAAAAGCTCTATAGAATATTTATTAAAATGCAGTTCAGACAAGGATACAAAAGAGCACAAATTGACATTAAACGCAGCATCAAAACCTAGAATATATAGGTACATCGGATTGAAAAAATGTTTCCACTTAGATGTATGATTAGTTTAAGGTAAAAACGCAGTGTCATATCAAGGTTGCCATGGCAACACTGCTTATAAGTGAACAGAAAAGTAAACAGAGAGATAAGTCACATGTGCCCCGTTGATTGTGAGGTCACAATTCCTCTGGAACAAAAATAACTGCCACCCTCCTTACTTTACATTACATCTAAGGCCTGTGAAACCATGATAGCTCTATTTCCTCCCTAAAACAAACGCTACCAGGCTGCTTACAGTAAAACTTAGCTCTAGTCCAGAGGTTCTCAAACTGTGGTCCGTGGACCACCAGTGGTCCGTGAGCTTAGGGTGACCAGATGACCCAATTTTATAGGGACAGTCCCGATTTTTGGGTCTTTTTCTTATATAGGCGCCTATTACCCCCTACCCCCATCCCGATTTTTCACACTTGTTGTCTGGTCATCCTACGCGAGCTCCATTCAGGTGGTCCACAGATAGTTCCCTGTAAGGTGCACGCCTGGGCGGCCACACGCAAGAGAATGAAGGGCCACACACCTAATTAGTGGAGCCGCGCAGGCATGGTTCCACTAATTAGATGCCTGGACCATGGAGAAGATGCACATGTAAGGTGACGCCTTGGGGGGAATAGAGGGTAGGTGGGAGGGGGTAGTGGGGTGAGAAGAGGGGGTGGGGGGAATTTGGGATGTGCAGGGCTGCGGCGGCCAGAGAAAGAGGTGACTTTCCCCAGCTCCAGGGCTGTGGCGGAGACACGGTCCTCCTTCCCAGCCTCAGCTCTGTGGCTGCTGTGGTGGGGGAGAGACCCCCCTCCTTCCCAGCCCCAGCTCGGGCGCTGCCATGGCGGGGGAAAGACCTCCCTCCTTCCCAGCCCCAGCTCGGGGGCTGCTGTGGCGGGGGAGAGAGGGCACATCCATCGCATTAGAAAGGTAAGACAACTGATATTAAAATATGAGTTGTGTGCTTTTATTTGTAGCACAAAAAAGTTTATTATTATTAAGGTTTTTTTTATATAGCTCTTTTATCCAAAGCACTTTACAATAGTTAGCTAACGGTACAAACAACATTTGGAAAGATCATTAAGTGGCCTGCCAAGACCCTCAGCAATTTTCAAGTGGTCCGCGAAAAAAAAGTTTGAGAACCACTGCTCTAATCTACACTTAAAAGTTTTGCAGCTTTAATTATGCTAGCATAGTAGATGCAGTGATACCACTACAGAAGTGCTTATACAGGTAAAGCTTATTCCGGTTCAGTATAACAAAATAAGCTGTACTGATATAAAAGCACCTTATGTAACTTGGATAAGTGAGTCTACACCAGGGCTTTTACTGGCATAAATGTCACTAAAAAAACCAAGCCATAAGAAACATATATTTTGAATTGATGGCACGTTTGTTGGCAGATAGACAACTCAGGGTTGTGTCCCCTAGCCTCTGTGGATCAGCTCTCTCATGCCTCTGAGAACACCCACATGAACCAAAAGATCCTTCAGTTAACACAGGATATGTTGTGGTCACAGGCAGTTTAACTTACATTTTTACAGTTAGGGCTCCCAATCCTGCTTCTGAGGAGCGCAAGAACAAACAGCGTGCCATCTGGTAATGGATCGCCCTCTTTAACATCTTGATGGTGGATGGATACGCTTGATGTTTCCGGCTGATGCTGCCAGGGTAGAGTGGCTACATCATTTACCTGACATCTAATTCATTGCTCATGCTGTCAGTAGCCATATACCAGAAGAAGCAGCAACACAATTATGCCAGTAAAACTTTTTAAGTGTAGTTCCCGGCCTTACAAATATGCAATAATTAGCCAAGGTATGTCACTTTTAGCCACCATGACAGCAAAGGAACTAGCAGCCTTCACAATAATGTCAGGGTTTGTGTACTGCTGAAGTGGGCAAGGCTCTTTATCATGAGGGGTTTAAGTTCTAAATACAGTATAAGGAGTCTTTCAATTAAGGCCCATTCAGCTGGTGTCATATGCTAGCTATTTAACAGTACAGTAAACGCCAAGATGCGCACAGAAGTGAGTAAATGGAAATTTACACATTTCAAGATGCACTGTTCAGCCTGTCACTTAATGACAAAACTCTACAATATTTATGGGTCAAAAAGGTGCCATTGTAAAATATATGCCGGTCTTTTTGCTAAAGTTCTGTATGTCCAGCTAGTAGCAGTCACATCAGTACATAGACCAGTGGCGGCTGGTGAACTCTGGGGCCAGTGGGGTGATTTATCAGATCAGCAGGGAGGAGCTGGAGGGATAATAGAAGGAGCTGGGAGGAAGATCTAGGCAGTGGAGGAGCTGGGGGATGCCCAGAAGAGCAGGGGCCACCCCACAGAGCCCATCCTGTTCCCATCTCCTCCTCCACTACCTGGCTTCAGCTCCACACCAGGCTTCCAGCAGCTTCGACACCCACATTCCCCTTCCTAGTCCGGGTTCCCTCTGCACTGACCCTCTGCTAAGTGCCCCCTGCCCAGGCCCAGCACAAGGGACTGGGGGGAGTTCTCAGTCAGCCCGAGCCTCTCCAGTGGAAGGGGAGAGGAGGGCAGGGTGAAGTCCCATCTGGGTCCTTTCCCATCAGAAAGACCAGGATTGGATGAGACCTCCACCCCACCTCCATGCCTGCTATGGCCAAGGAGGGGGCCTGCCTCACTCCCTTTGTTGTACCACTAGATCCACCTGTACCATGAAGTCTGTGCTGGTGACTGGACTGTGTACATTTACTCCTGAGGGGATTCTGCACCAAAAAAATAAAAATTCTGCACACAATATTTTAAAATTCTGCAAATTAAATGTGGAGGCTCTAGCATGGCAGGTAGCACAGGCCACTGGTTGCACTGAGGTGGGAGATCACCCTGCACCCCCGGGACATGGACTCGGCGGTGAAGCTGTACCCAATCCTGACACAGCGCAAGGGCCAGGCCTGCCTCAGAAACTCCCCAGGGCCGTATCCCTCTGCGCCAGGAACACCAGGTGTGAGCTGGCAGGCTCAGCCCAGCAGGATCCAAGTGTAGAGGGGCTTAGTGTGGGGAGACCTACATGTGGGGTGAGAGGGTTCTGTGTGGGGCAATCTGGATGTGAGCAGCTCAGTGGGGGGTTCCAGGTGCACAGGCAATGGGACTCTGCGGGGGAGGGGGTGTCAACGTGAAGGTGACTGGAGCTCAGCAGGAGGGGGTCTGGGTGTGGGGGGATTGGGCTCTGCAGGGGATCTGGGTGCTGGGGAAGTGGGGCTTGGTGGGGGGGGGGTCTGAGTGCAGCTGGTTGGAGCTCATCAAGGGGTGGTCTGGGTACAGGGGGGCCTGGTGCAAGGTGGTAGGGCTCGAAACGGGGGGCCTGGAGGTGTGAGGTGGGGCTTGGCAGGGGGATGTATTTAGGAATGGGGGTCCGGATGCACAGGGGTTGGGCAGACAGGGGAGCAGCTTCCCATACAGTGACCCCTCCCTCCTGTGGCTGAGGAGTGATGGGGCAAGAAGGAGGGGGGGTGCGGAGCCAGGGGAGGTTTCTGAGGAGTGGTCTGACCCAAACCCGGCCCCTCCATGCAGAGGAAGTGCACTCCTTCACCATCCCCCAGCCCAGCCAGGACTAGCAGCTGAGTCCGGTGCAGGATAGGAACCACTGGCCTAGACATCCCCAGCCCTGTGTGCGGGACACTTTACCATGTGCTACATTCACCACAGCCTGCAGCTTGGGGTGATGAATTCTGCCTGTGCCTCAAGAACATCCTGCTGTTAAATATAAATCGCAGCATATTTAGTCTCGCGCTCAGTGGTTTGAGCATTGGCCTGCTAAACCCAGGGTTGTGAGTTCAATCCTTGAGGGGGCCACTTAGGGATCTGGAGCAAAATCAGTACTTGGTCCTGCTAGTGAAGGCAGAGGGCTGGACTCGATGACCTTTCGGGGTCCCTTCCAGCTCTATGAGATAATATATGGAGATATACCTATTTTATTATTGTACACATTTTATCTATAGAGTATGTGTATGTCACTAAATACACTGTGATTCACATGTACACACACACATCCGTATATATACACAAATTAAAAAATACAAAGTGTGCACTTGCCTACTTTGTTGGGGGCAGTGCCATAACACACTCTATACACCAGTCACCACTGACACAGACTATTCACAATAAGAAGCCCTCCTCTTTACCTACTCTAGATGGTAAAACAACATTGAAAGTTCTGCTCTATTTGTTTCTTGGGGGTAGGGACTGCTTTTGTCTCCTCTACAGGGGAGAGCACTTTGTTAATGATTAATAAATGATAATCATGTTTGAGATCAGGAGGCTAAGAATCACGTTATTCCTGATATAAGGAGGAGTTGAATAAATATACATTTGTTTTTATTCCATCCAGAAATGTGCTTCAGGAGCCAAGGCCCCTCCAGACTCCATAAACACAGCAGAGGACAAAGGCAAAGCAGATTACATACAGATAGTTGATGCACTGGCCTAAAACTGTACTCTATTCTTGTGGATACTGTACAGCTTCTTTACTGAAACACGTGAACAGCTGATTAACTGTATAGAAGCACGTAGCAATAATATGTGAACTCTTATATTGTGAGGTTGCCATATACCAAGAGTTAAAAGACAGGTGCAGCGTTATGCAAATTAGCCTATCAACAACATCTTTGCCTGACATTTATGCTCCAAGACACACATTCAAAACAACACATGTGCTGGCATCATGCCATATAAAATAATTGTTAAGGACTGCCGGGAGAAACCAATCTCCTCAAATGTATTATCTTATGGTCTGAGCAGAGATTAATTCCTGTCTAGAATGGTGCATCTTTGTAATGTTAAAAAGAATTAATGCCACTTAATGACTGATTCTGAACACCATGACAAGAGGAATGAAGAGGATATTAAATGACTAGACAGAAGTCAAAGCTCATATCAAGGTAATTTTTAAGATTACCTGTAACTCAGGAACCATTTGAAGAAAATTCATCAAAATTTACGTAAATATTCTCCTTCACTTTCAGTGTAAATCCAACAAATTTCAGGCCAAGCCTGTTTTCCAATCCATAGTTATAGGAAAGCAAAACTAGGTTTTTATAATTAAAGTTGATTGCAAGGATAATGGGGAGACGTTACTGCCCCTCGGTGTGTGTGTGTATATATATATATTGTGCATCACAAAACAATTAGGATGTCCTAATTTTGCCTGGAGAGTTAAATAGGAAGATCAGGCCAAACCCCTCCTTTAACTCCAATAAATTTAAGGTGTACAAACATCCAGCTGATGCCTTAAAATTGAGTTAAATGATTGCCATGCTGTTCTTCCAGAGGAAGAAGGGAACAGGTGGAGGGTCGGAAGGGGGGAGACACCAGCACAAGCCAGTATGGCAAATATTTAACATGTCTGCGAAGTCTGACAACATTTAATGCTCAGTAGCGTTTTGGGGTGGAACCTGCCTGGGGTATTTCCATTGTCCACTCCCCCCCCCCCCCCCCCCCGCACAGTCCTGTATAACGTAAGAACATAAGAAAGGCCGTACCGGGTCAGACCAAAGGTCCATCTAGCCCAGTATCTTGTCTACCGACAGTGGCCAATGCCAGGTGCCCCAGAGGGAGTGAACCTAACAGGCAATGATCAAGTGATCTCTCTCCTGCCATCCATCTCCACCCTCTGACAGACAGGGGCTAGGGACACCATTCCTTACCCGTCCTGGCTAATAGCCATTAATGGACTTAACCACCATGAATTTATCCAGTTCTCTTTTAATCTCTGTTATAGTCCTAGCCTTCACAACCTCCTCAGGTAAGAAGCAACAGAGGGTCCTGTGGCACCTTTAAGACTAACAGAAGTATTGGGAGCATAAG
>NW_020664462.1:10417029-10497932 GCF_002925995.2 Terrapene triunguis | reverse complement strand
GGTGCCTGGAGCTGGCCCTGTGTGTACATGCATGGCTAGCCGGGCAACTGTCTAGCTAATGTGCGCACACAAATCCAAGATTTGCATCTATAGGGCCACATGAAAAGTAGGCCTGTGTTTGAACACATGGAAATGGTCTTCTGGAAACTCACTGTGCTCACCCTGAACATCTTCCCACTCTTCCTCTCTCTTCACTATAACAATCATTTCCCTTGACGTTACAAGGGGCTGGCATTATCAAGGGACCATTGTAAGCCAATGCATATTGTTGCCCCTTGACCTGAGCAGCTGGCCAATATTTAGGGTCTTGCCAGGTTGTTTCCATTAGGAGGAGAAATTGGTGATGGAGTCAGATATTTCTTTGGTGCAATGCTGTTTATTTACAAAGAATGTACGAAAAGTCCTGCTTCCCAGAACACAGCGGGAAGTTGCTCACAATTTTCAAGCCTGCCTTTCCAGCCATTTCTGTACCCCGAGGTGCTCTGTCTGAGCTCCCACTCAGGGCCACGCACACAACTGCTTCTCTGGCTTTCTGCTGGCTTTCGCCTCCCTTTCCGACTGCTTTCTGCCTTCACAGACAAAACACAGCTGCAACCAATCAGTTCCTCAGCCCCTGCATTTCCAGTCCTCAGGGAACCCTCTCTTACTTTCCCTGAGTTAGTTCTTACTCAGGCTTTCTTACATGGTGCAGTGTCTTGGGAGGTGGCTTCTATTGTTTCAGCTATCTTACTCCAGAAAGGAGCTTAATTGCTTCTCCCATGTAGCCTGAATGAAGGGTGACTAGCATGGCCATCAGCTTTAACCAGGTCTGTGATTGCTTACATGAAAGACATGATTGTTGGCGGCTATTAAAACCTTCCAGCATAACAGTATTGTAAACACAGGTCCCTTTTGTGAGAAGCGTAGGCGTTAGCAGAGAGCAGAGAATATGGTGTCTTTAAGATCCTTTCAGTCAGCCTGGAACTGTATGTACCCTAGGGTTTGTCTACACTTCACTTTCACAGCCTAGCTAAACCGGTAGAGCTATGGCGGGAGAGACGTCTAGTGGAGACGCAGTGTAAGCTGAGAAAAGGAATTCCTTTGATAGCATCGCTACACCACCTCCCTGAACTACTTTCGCTAAGCTGACAGAAGCACTCTTCTGTGTCAGCATAGTTGCGCCTACGATGGGGGCTTTGCTGCCATGGCTACGCCCACTAGTAGGTGTGGTTTTTTCGCATGCCTCGCTGACATAACATAAGAACATAAGAAAGGCCGTACCGGGTCAGACCAAAGGTCCATCTAGCCCAGTATCCTGTCTACCGACAGTGGCCAATGCCAGGTGCCCCAGAGGGAGTGAACCTAACAGGCAATGATCAAGTGATCTCTCTCCTGCCATCCATCTCCACCCTCTGACAGACAGGGGCTAGGGACACCATTCCTTACCCGTCCTGGCTAATAGCCATTAATGGACTTAACCACCATGAATTTATCCAGTTCTCTTTTAAACTCTGTTATAGTCCTAGCCTTCACAACCTCCTCAGGTAAGGAGTTCCACAAGTTGACTGTGCGCTGCGTGAAGAAGAACTTCCTTTTATTTGTTTTAAACCTGCTGCCTATTAATTTCATTTGATGACCCCTAGTTCTTGTATTATGGGAATAAGTAAATAACTTTTCCTTATCCACTTTCTCCACATCACTCATGATTTTATATACCTCTATCATATCCCCCCTTAGTCTCCTCTTTTCCAAGCTGAAGAGTCCTAGCCTCTTTAATCTCTCCTCATATGGGACCCGTTCCAAACCCTTAATCATTTTAGTTGCCGTTTTCTGAACCTTTTCTAGTGCCAGTATAACGTGGGCCACAGGGGCAGGCTTATTCCCCATGAACCCTTAATGTGGGGCTGAGCCTTCCTGATACAGAACGTATGTCCAAAAGGGCACTGCATGGCCGGGCGGTCGGACCCTGAAGCCTCGGGGGCGGTGATGCGGGGACATTTCCCAAAGATCCCCGTCATCGAAGCCAGGGAGAGTCCTCATCTCTTTCACCCCTGCCCCAGGGGCTGCACAACAGGAGGGCCGTATCACAGCACGGATCTCCATCCCCTCGATGGGGCTGTTCCCCAGGACGGAACCCATGCTCCTCAGGGTCTTACCCCCCATCCCCTTGGGATGGGTCCCGTCCCAGTCCCCCCAGCCCTTCCCTGGCGCCAGATCCCGGGTCCCCCCCCAGCCCCTCCCCGGGGCCCGGTCCCGGGTCCCCCCCAGCCCTTCCCTGGCGCAGATCCCCCGATCCTTACCCCGTGCACATGAAAGCCCTCAGCGCCCCCGTCGGGGATCTCAGAGCTAGAGCCCAGCCCCATCGCCGCACTCCGGGAGCAGGGGGCGCGCAAGGCTCCGGGGCCGCCACCTCCGCACTGCCAGCACCACAGACCCGATCAAGCGAGTGCCGAACCGACCGATCTGAGCGGCTGCTCAAGCCTGGGTGGAGGGTGGGGCTATACTCTGGTCGCAGATAGGCTACGACCTTGTCACGTGACAAGAGACGCGCTTAGTAACGGGGCGGGGCTACTGGTAACTCAGGACGCGGCTGGTGGCGGTTGGAGCCGTTTAGTTTCAGTTAGTCTCACGCGCCCTCTGGGAGGCTGGCGCGGGGACCGCGGAGCCCCCCGCCCCGCTCGGCTGCCCCAGCGAGGCGCCCGAGCCGCCGCCATGACCGAGCGCGACCCCCAGCCCATGGTAGAGACCGCGCCCCGGGCCGCGAGCGATGGGGACGTGGGAGGGGTCGGGGGCCGGCAGCTGGGGGGGAGGGGAGCGCTTGCTCCGGGGCACGAAGGAGGCGCGGCTGAGAACGAGAGACAGGCAGGGGCGCGGGTGATGCCGAGCCCCGTGTCCGGGCGCTCCGCAGAGGGAAGCGGGAGATGAGGGCGGGTGTGGTACGTGGGGGCTCGGGTGGGTGCTCATAGGCATCGATCTCCGGGCTCTTCCTCCCTCCCCCATCCGAGCTTCTTCCGCCCCCAGTCTCGCCTGACCTGACCAGCCCTGCCGGTGTGTGCTGCGCACCCGTGTCACTCCGGTCTTGAATCCCCTCCCTGGCCAATTCATGTTCCTCAACCCCACCTATAAACTTGCATAATGCTGCGTTCCGTCCCCCCGCCCAGCCCCACTCCTCTACTCCATCCTGATTCCACAGGGCTCGTCTCTTCCCTCCCCCTGCCCGCCCGCAGCTGCAGGCTTTCTACCCTGCTGCCCCTAGGCCGGGGAGAGTGGCTCTGTCTCATCTATGTACCTCTCTGCTCCCTTAGCTCCTCCAGTTCAGCCACCCTGGTCTCCAGAGTCCATACACGGTCTCTGAGGGCCAGGAGCTCCTTGCACCGAATGCACACATATGCCACCAGTCCATAGGGCAAGTAATCATACATGCTGCATTGGGGGCCATAAACTGGGTAGCTCCCACTCTGTTGCTGGACTTCTGCCTGCATTCTCTTTTTACTCCCGAAGCTCGTTCCCTTGTTGGTGCTTTATTTTTATCAAGCGGTGTTTTGACCTTTAAATGCAAAGAATGTTAGGTGTATCTAGCCCCTGCTCACACTCTCCCTGTGAACTCCCTCGCCAAACTCCCCTATTAGCCACTCCTGTTCGCTAGCTCCTCTGGTCGCTTAGGAGTGGCTTTTTAGTCTTCTTGTCTCCAGTCAGTCTTCTTGTCTCCAGACTAAACAAACCCAGTTTTTTCAATCTCTCCTCCTAGGTCATGTTTTCTAGACCTTCAATCATTTTGTTCCTCTTCTCTGGACTTTCTCCAATTTGTCCACATCTTTCCTGAAACATGGTGCCCAGAACTGGACACACTACTCCAGTTGTGGATTTATCAGTGTGCAGTAGAGCGGAAAAATTAATGAGCAATTCCATTTACACGCTGAGAGCTGATTAGCTAGCCAACAGAGGAAACTGATGACTTCAGTAGAAATAAATTTAGTGATTTCTGTCTGGCTTCCAACTGACAGGTGTCATGAAAACCAACACATTTACACTGTTAGGCTCCTTTTTTGCTAGACTGACCAGAAACATCAAGGATTAAATGGGCCTGAAACTCAAATATATCCTCATCCTGGAGCGGGTTTACAATCTGAGAGCCTGATCTAGTATCCATTAAAGTAGATGGAAGGACTCATGTTGGCTTCAGCAGCGCTGGATCAGGCTTTAAGCCCACAAACTGATATAATACAAACTGGGGGGGCGGGAACAACACAGAGCAATAAGTGTCTTTTGGGTTAGCATTTAGCCTTTCTTGTGTTAACAAATTATGTAAAGTATGACTTTTACAAATATTCTGTGCCTTTTGTAGCCATCTCTCTGCTGTCATACTGATACCTTAATATCTGGTTTTCAGTTTATGAATTAAGGATCATAATATGATGAATAATCAGCAGCAACTACCTTTCTTTAGTGAAAGAATTTCCTCATTTCAGATATTTTTCAAATTAAAAAGAATACAATTACTTAAATAAAAAATAATTTTCCTGCTCTCTTCCTCCCTCCAGGCTTATATTATATATTATGCTCAAGAAAAATATTTCAACCATGTAAGGCAATTTGCAAATTTAGAACTGGACAAATACATCAATGATCCAGTGTTTCAGTTTTTCAAGGCATATGGAACCTTACATTTAGGTAAATACAAAGAAGAGGTGATTGTTATATTGGTAAGGAAAAGCAACAATTGAACTTACTTTACTTTCCACCTGTGTTTTTTTTATTCTCTTGTTTAAAACGGATTATTTTACTTTTCAATAACAGAAATGTTTAGGAAGAGATAGATGGCCCACTAGGTTTAGCTTAAACCACTTCTAAAGTGATAAACTAAACTAGAAAAAGGTTTATCATAATATACCATAAGGTATACCATAATAAGAATGTCCACGTAGGGAGTTATATAGGTATAACTATAGTGGCTTAAATACACACATTGCCTTATATTGGAATATATTGCCTTCCTGTGTAGACAATCCCTAAATCTCAAATCCTGTTTCCAGCACAGTTCCAAGCTGGTATAATTGGGCTGGACATGTCAGTGGGGTCAGGAGAGAGAACATCTTCTCCCAAGACAGTCAGTCTGCAGTTGCAACTTCAGCCTCCCGGCTGAACGAGGCTCTGTGGTTTCATATATGCGTGGTTTGAATACCAGCTCGTCCATATGGCTCCTACTGTTTCATACTGGTACTTAATAAAGAGCAGATAGAGAAGAGAGATCAGGGCCGGCTCTAGGCACCAGCAATACAAGCTGGTGATTGGGGCGGCACATTTTTAGGGGCGGCATGGCCAGCGCCAGAATGCCGCCCCTAAAAATGTGCCCCGGCCGCCCTAGCTCATCTCCGCTGCCGCTCGCGCGCGCCACTTCTCCCCCTCCCTCCCAGGCTCTCAAGGCTGGGAGGGAGGGAGGGGGAGCAGCGGCGCGCGAAACACCTGTTTCGCGCGCCGCGGCCGCTCGGGATCTCCCCCTCCCTCCCAGGTTTGAGAGCCTGGGAGGGAGGGGGAGACTCCGAGTGGCCGCGGCGCGGGCGCCGCCTCTCCCCCTCCCTCCTAGGCTTGAGAGCCTGGGGGGAAGGGACGGAGTTGAGGCGGGGCCGGGGGTGGGTTAATTAAAAAACGGGGGGGGGGGGTGGCCAAAATTGTTTTTGCCTTGGGCGGCAAAAATCCTAGAGCCGGCCCTGAGAGAGATACTATCCCCAATCAATATTAAACATTTATGTTACTGTATCAGACTCTAAGTTTCTTAACAGTTTATTAGCTGTTTACACTCTTAAGTCATTTCTGTAACTAGCCTTACCCCATACAGAGTTCCAGGTGTTATTAAAGGACCCAGGAGCCTTTTATAATACCCTTCCCAATATTATCTCTGGGACAAGCTTGCAGGTCTTCACATATATATCCAAGTTATTGCTCAGTGTAATATAAGGCACCAGAATACAACAAAACAGTTCTATGAGCCAGCAAAAGACAAAACTATGCTAATATTCAATCATATGCATACCGCACTCATACCAAGTTTCCTGCTACATGTACTGCATTATTTATCCAAGAATCAATCAGATAATTTTATTGTATCTTAATTTCCACCCTTGCAAAGAAAAAAAAAATGAAGGTGTGTGAGTAGGAAGTAGGGAACTGCTCAACTTGGAGCAATTCTTTTTTCCAGAGCCTCTTGTATAACAGCTCCTCCTGGGGGCATTCTGCACCAAAAAATTAAAAATTCTGCGCACAATATTTTAAAATTCTGCAAACTTTATTTGTCAAAATAACAGTACATAATCACTCCAGTTTCAATTATTTGGGTAATTTATTTCAACATACCTGTCAGCAAGTATGTCTGTAACGATACAGACACACACGAAAATTCCCCCAGGAGTAGAGAGTTAAGAAACCCCTATGACAACCCAGTTCCTATTTCTCTGCCCCCTTCCCGCCTACCCCAGAGCCCAGCTAGGGGCCCAGACACCCACAACCCCTCCTCCCCAGTCAATACACCCAAACCCACTCCTCCCCAGAGCCCACCCGTGGGGCCCCCCCAGGCCAGATACCCACACCCCATCCCCCCCAGAACCCAGCTACGCGGTCTCCCCAGCCTAAATACCCGAACCTCTACACCCGGAGAGCCCAACTGTGGGCCCCCCACCCCTTGTCCAGACACTCATCCCCCTTCCCGCCCAGAGAAACAGCCTGATGCTGGGTCCCAGGCTTTCACAGAGTTTCCTGCACACCGCTCTCACCTTCCCTCAGGACATGCTGGGAACTGCAGCTGCCAGGAACCCTCTAACTCCCTCTCCCTCCCCCCAGCAGTGTCTTCTATGTGCAAACTGGGCGGGCTCTGCCAAGTCCAGTGGCCCATAGTGGTGGCTAGCAGCACTGCAGCCCATTTCTGTGAGGGAAAGGAAATTCAGTGTGTACAATGTCAATTTCTGCAAACTCTGCATTGCACAGTGGCGCAGAATTCCCTCAGGAGTAAACAGCAAATCAGGCCAGTAATGAGAGACCTGAACCTGGATCACATAATGTACCCCCATAGTACATTATTCCTCAATGTTCCAATGATCCCAAAGCTAGCATGCAAACTAAATATACATATATGAACAAGGTAGCTCCAGTGCCAAGGACATGTAATTAAAATGTACTGCTCAGTTAGCCTGAGTCTCTGAGCTGGGTATACAGCGAATTCTTTGAGTGATCATTAAAACATGAGAATTAGTGAATCTGTTATCTGCATTGTCTTTTCAGGTCAAATACAAGATGCTATCTTACAGCTAGAGAATGCCAGGAAATGCCACTCTGATGTTTCATTATGCTGCCTTTTAGCACTCATTTATGCACACAAAATATGTGAAAATGTTGGTGAGTTTTTCTTATCTGTTAAATGTCATTCATCACAAACTTACAAAAATCAGAAAGTTGACCAAATCAGTAGTCTTGTGCTGCATTCACATATTTAGGTCAAATGAAGACCATAGGGGTAAAGTAGCCTGAAAGTATTTTTATGGAAATATATGTGCCCTAACTGATGTCTTTTAAAAGGATTCTAACTGATAGTTAAAAGGAATAGCACCAAAAAGAAATATTGCTGCATTAATTGCTAAACTGAGTGATGCATAGGCGCCGGAGCACCACGGGAAAAAATTGGTGGGTGCTGAGCACCCACTGGCAGCTCCCCGTGGCCCCGCCCCGCCGCCCTGCTCCAACTCACCTCCACCTCTGCCGCGAGTGCGCTGCCGCGTCCTGCTTCTCCTCCCTCCCAGCCCTTGCGCCGCAACACAGCTGATTCGCGGGGCAGGGAGGGGGGAGGAGGGGGAAGGCTGCGCGCTGGGGGAAAAGGCGGGGCCAGAGCGGGGATTTGAGGAAGGGATCCAATAGGGGCAGGGAGGGGGCGGAGTTAGGGCAGGGACTTTGGGGATGGGATTGGAATGGGGGCAGGCCAGGGGCGGGGATGGGGTGGAGTCGGTAAAAGGGGCAGGAGGGCGCGGGCACCCACCGGCGCTGGAGAAAGTTGGTGCCGCTGCTGACAAGGGCAACCTGCCCCCAACCACTCATTTATCTGCCTGCCAGGCTGTTTTGAGAATTAATTAGTTAGTTTGTACAGCACTTTGAACTTGTAAAGCGTTATATATGTGCTTGGTATTAGAGAATTTGGGGATTTCACGAGGGAACAAGGTGTGTCTTTTATGAAATAACTATCTCATTATAAAATCCTCATGAAGACAAGGCAAACAGTAGTTTTACCATGATGTAGCTAGCTGACATATACCCTGGACAAACCTCCTATGGTATGCCTTGACCAGTTACATTGAAGTAAAACAGTTACTTGCCTTGAATTAGCTTTCTTATTGTGAACAACACATCTTTTTTTACTATTGAAAACAACAGCCTTCAGGACTGGTCTGAGTTCAGGGTGGTCTGGTTGTTTAAGCATTAGGTTGGAAATAATTAGACTCTTCTAGAACCGGGAAACACCTAGAAGTTCCCTACATTACATCCTGCCTGGTTTGACTATACCCTTCACCCTTGTAAATTAGGTGAGTGAGTTACTTGCAGTTTGCGGTGTATGGATCTTTTAGATGAGATCTTAAAACCTATATTCTGTCTGCTCTTGTGGACATTACCAGTCCCATAGTACTTTTGCAAGAGTGGGTAGTTGCCTTGGTTTCATTGGCCAGAATAATCCCGCCCTTCTCGCCACACACACATCCCAACTTCTGTGCAGCATATTGTGCACTCATTATCTGACTAGTAGTTGTCCTCTGACCTTAGAAAAAGGCTATATAATTGCCACATGAATGTAGTTAATAAAGCACTTTGGGATCCTTGGGGATAAAATGTGCTATATCAGTTTTATAGTAGAACATCACTAATTCTCAGTTTATTAATATGCAAAAATAATCAGGGTGGATTTGATTTAAATCGTGATTTAAATCACTAGTCAGGAAGACTTGATTTAATCATGGATTTCTACATAAAAGTGCATTCTTGTTGGTTGTTATAACCTTAATACATATTATTCACAATTCAGAGATAGATGTAGGTTTCATTTTTAGAAGGTACACACTATACATTTTTTAAGTGATTTATTTTGAAAACTTTTCAGATTAGTTTTACAGCTATATCAGAAAATGAATGATTCAAAGGTAAGTGAAGCAGATATTTATGAAGTCATTGGGAGGTGAACTATCTCCAATTCAATAGGTTAATCATTAATATTTGGAGGATTTTCTTGCCATGCTGCATTAGGAGGAGAACATCACCAAACAGACATTTAAATTGTTTTATTTAACTAAAACAACAACATTATGTATTCTGGATTATTTTCTTCAACAGCAAACATATAATATTTTAACAAAACAAGCATATGACTTTTTTTATTTAGTTAAACATTCAAGTTTTTTAAAATCAGGTTTAGTTAAATGAAATATTTAAAAAAACAAAACAAAAATTAAATCGACTGTGTCAGCCAGGTCAACATGAGAAACTTAAAATATTGGCTTCTGCAGCTAACTCAGTTGTCTTCACCTTCATTTTCCTGTTTGTTCATAATCTGGAAAAGAAAAACAAGCTTTCCTGCTTTTTCAGGTCCCAAATGATTTCTCAGTTTGGAATGAATTAGTCCAAAGGGGAAGAAAATATTCTTTCTACACCGGCAGAAGAAGCTACTGCTGTTAAAAGTGAGATTATCACTTCAACAGTCTCTGAATCCAAGTGCTTAAATGACTTCCACCAATTCACTGGTGTGACTTACTTTAAAACTTCATCAGCAAACATATATATCTTGAATGGTTCACCCTTAGCTCTGAAGTTTATTATAGTTGGCATTATGGAGGGATGATTGCAGGATGTCTATGTCATAGCCAACTCCTCTTCTTCAGTTAAGGTTTGACCCTGGTACCGATTATTGAGAATATTTGCAAGAAAATGAGCTGGAGATAGTGCTTGTCCCATTCGTTTTTTTAATGCTTGTAATTTAACTCTGTCATTGCATATTTCTCTTTTTAAGATCTCACTCGGTTCCTTCCAAACTTCAACAGCATCAGCAATAAAACAGCTATTTCCCTGCATTTTGTTCGAGGCTACAGAAATAGGCTTCAGGGTACTCAGCATGTGTTCAACATTTCTCTTAAGCCCAATGTTGAGAACTTTGGCTGTGACAGTGCCATCTATTTTTTCACAATTTTGTTCACAAACGATCATCAGATTAGGCCAGTTCTTGATATAGTGCTCAAAACAGTCCACTACTGAGTTCCATCGCACATCTTGTGGGAGAGTTAGCTTGGTTCCTCCCACTTTTTTCAGAGCAGCTGCTGCAAGGTGGTTGTTTTGCAATTTCAACCACATTAGCCTTTATTTCTGGAACACTGAAGTCTTTGGCTAGGCGATGCATCAAATGAGCCCTGCGACCGTATGTTATTAGCTTGGGACTCTCTTCACTCTCTTCTCATCTTGGATACATTTGTAGCATTGTCTGTGACCAAGCTGCTTACTAGACATTTGAATTTTTTTTCACAGTTTGTTATAGCTTTTACTGCTACTTCTTATAAGTATTCTGCTGTGTATTTCCTGATGTATCAATTGTTTCTCTCAGGAAGACATTCCCTTCTTCTGTTGTCACACAAGCATGTATAACAGGATCATTGTGGACATTGCTCCACCCATCAAGACTCAGGTTAACAATTTTACTCTCTAGACCTTTTGCCTACTGCTCAATTTCTCTTTCATACACTTTATCCAGCAATTTGCCTGTGACATCTGCTCTGTTGGGTGGACTGTATCCTGGTCTTAATGACTGAACCATGTTAATGAAGTGTGGGTTCTCAATCATATGGAAAGGAAAGTTCATTGCATAAACAAACTGGGCCATTTTTTCATATATATACCTATCTCATAGAACTGGAAGGGACCTCGAAAGGTCATCGAGTCCAGCCCCCTGCCTTCACTAGCAGGACCAAGTACTGATTTTTGCCCCAGATCCCTAAGTGGCCCCCTCAAGGATTGAACTCACAACCCTAGGTTTAGTAGGCCAGTGCTCAAACCACTGAGCTATCCCTCCCCCTTTTATCTCTTTTTGTAATCTGCTGATTGTTTCTGGATGATAGTTTTTCTTTTTGCTACAGGTGATATACTGTGGCTATGTGACATACATGATGTGACTGAAACACTATCATTGGCAGATAACTCTGAAACTATAGAAAATGAGGTGATCTTGAAGGTGGATAGTTTTCAGAATCCTGTATGTTGAGGATAGATTCTCCTAAACAAAATAAGTCAATGCAGTTATTTAATTATTATTACTATACTGCTCATTTAGTATTACTCATTGCATTCACTGACACTCAGTACTACTTTAAAGGTGAAATTGTAAAAGGAAGATCTAGCTATTTATTTTTTTATCACAACTGCATCTAGTACTGGAGAGTAACAACTATAGTTTTTGCTCAAACATGAGAATTCAAGAATAGTCCAGAAGGAAGACAGGCAGTTCTTAAGAAAAATGTATGAAATAAAAAAGTTTACCAACCTGAAGATCCTGCATGCTCAGACATCTTCCTTTCATCATCTTCAATGCAGCTTCCTCCTGAGCAGGAACACTTCTCATGATGTTGTTTCATTCGGGAAACCAGGCCTTTCATTTCTTTGTTGCACTGTTTGCATCTTGCAGCATGCCTGTCTTACCCACAGGTAAAGGAACTTCTTTAAAATATTCCCAAATCGGGTCTCTTTTATGGCCTGCTGCCATTATAGGTTTTCTCTTCTAGTGAGAGAATGGTATGGTAGATCTCAAATCAATGGAGGCTACACTCAGAAAGACCTCAAGACTTCTGGAATATACTGCTCAAACAGTTTCACTTTTGTTTCTACTGCCTGTCCCTCCCTTCTCACATTTATCTCCAGACTTCTTCTCCTTGTCCAGATCTATTCCGCCCCCAACAATCTTCTATTCATTGAACTTTTTGAAACTTTGCACTTTTAGAGAGAGGTAAGGGATTGACTCTGTGTATACAAATTTGCAGAGGAACAATAGGGTTGAGGTCTGTTATTTCTCACCTCTATGCATTATTTATTTAAAAAACATTTTTGCTGTTAACAAGCATGTTATCTCTGGAGACACAAATCCACAGTCTGAGAACTGCAAAACTAAGCATCTCTGATGGTATCTTCTAGACTGAGCATTGAGTCCCATTGGGTAGATAGAAAGATTAACCTAAATAATCTATACAGAAGACCCTGGAACCCCATAAAATTAGGTCCCTAATCCATTAACTATTGGAACTCATTTACAAAACTTTTCTTAAACATTACATGAATATATTATCTCATCATAGAATAGGAATTATAAATTCTAATTCTATAGTATGAGACATCTTTGAGCTATAATGTATCATAATTAAAACTATCTTTAGATAGGTTTTTTCCTCAAAAGCGTTTTATCAAAAAAATCCGATTTAAATAAAAAATAAACAGTTTTTTTTTTTAAAAATTTTTAAATCATTGATTTTTATCCACCCTGAAAATAATAATTATCACCCAAATTATCATTTTCATCTGACATCTCAGCAGAGATTTCATAGCAGAATGCAGTAAGGTGACCTCATATTACATAACTATTATTACTGCAGCTACATTACTTTACAAAGCACATTGTTGAATATTTTAATATTATTATTGATTATTTGCATTATTGCAATGCGTGGGAGTCCCAGTCATGGACCAAGACCCCATTGCTCTAGGTGCTGTACAAACACAGAACAAAATACAGTCCCTACCCCTAAGAGCTTACTTTCTAAATGTAAGATAAGAAACAACAAATGGACAGACAGACAGGGGAGCTCAAAGAAACAATGAGACAATATTGGTCAGCATCGTGGGCAGTGGTTTTAGCACACCAGCAACCTAACCATTGTCAAGTTTTTATAGGTCTCACAGGAAAGGAGAGGAGGGGTTTGAATGAGTTAGCTTTGTAGATGTTTATGGGGAGCTTCCCCCAAGCATGAGCAACAGCATGGGAGAAAGCACAAAGGTGTTTGTTTGAAAGTGTAGCAAGTGGGTGATGGAGGCTGACATTAGGGGCTGATCAGAGGCGGGAGTCACCCTTTGGATACTGAATGAGAGATGATAGGTAGGGTGGAGAATAGGTCATGAAGGGCCTTGAAAATGAAGACAGATTAGCTTATGTTTGATACGATAGAGAAGAGGGGGCCAGTGATGGGATACAAAGAGAGGGGTGACATGGTCAAATCAACAGGATAAGAAAAAGATCTTTGCATCAACATTCTGAATGTATATCTGTGGACAAGATTGCATTTATCAAGGCCAGTGAAAAAGGTGTTGTAGTAATTGAGACGTGAGATGATGAGAGCCTGGGTAAGAGTTGTAGCTGTGTGGATGGATACAAAGGGCCATGTCTTAGAAATGCTATGCAAAAAGAACCATCAATATTTTGACATAGCTTGGATGTGAGGACCTAGAGAGAGGTCCAAGTGGAACATGACATCCAGGTTATGGGCTTCAGTGACAGGTAGAATGGTGGTATTGTCCACAGTGATCAAGGTAGGAGGTAGTGAGGAGGCCTTTGGGGCGGGGGGAGATTAAGAGCTCTGTTTTAGCTATGTTGAGCTAGACATCCACAAGGAGATGTCAGAGAGACAGGCTGAGATTTTTATTTGTATGGAAGCAGACAGGTCTGGAGTAGAGAGGTAGATCTGTGAATAGTCTGCATAGAGATGGTAGTTTAATGTGTGTTTGCAGATGAGATTACCCAGAGAAAAGCTGTAGAGAGAGAGAGAAGGATGGGACGAAGAACAGAAATTGCGGAACGCCCCCAGGAAAGCTGAAAGGTGGGGGATGAGGAGGGTCCTCCAAAGGACAAACTGTGAAGTAGGAGACAACCAGGAGAGGACGGAGTCATGGAAGCTGAGGGAGGACAAGATTTCATGAAGAAGAACAGGGTCAACTGCATCAAAGGCAGCTGACAGGTCAAGGAACATGAGGCTAGAGTACTGATTCTGAGATTTGGCTAAGAGAAAGACATTAGCGATTTTGGCAAGAGTGGTTTCAGTTGAGTGCAAGGAATGGAAGCTCTATTGGAGATGGTCTAAGATGCAACTCTGGACAGCTGTTGTAAAGAGTGTGTTCAGTTAACTTGGAGGTGAAAAGAAGAAAGGAGATGGGACAGTAATGGAGAGGCGAGTAGAGTCAAGAGTGACTTTTTTAAGATGAGATAGACTAAGCATGTTTGTATTGTGAGGGGAAGGAGCCAGAGGAGAGTGAGGGAGATTAAGGAGAAGAGCAATGTAGGGCAGGGCTTCTTAGTCTTTTTACTCTCGGAGGCCCCCCTCAACATGCTATAAAAACTCCAGGGCCCAGTGGGGGCGAGGAGGACTTGGGGCTCCGGTCCAGCGAGGCGGGCCTTCACAGGCATAATTTGACTTTTATTTTGAGGGGGCAAGAGCCGGCAGGGCTCAGGCCAGCTCTTCACAATGCGGTCCAGGGAGGGAGTGCCATCTCCACTCCCTGACTCACCTCAGCAGGCCACCCAGGGGGGACACAACCAAAAAATATAACACAGAGAGGGGACTCAGTTCAAAAAGTTTGAAAACCACTCAGGGTGCAGGGAAAGGGGTAGCTAGGGGCTCTGTGCAGGCAGGGGGTAGCTCAGAGTGCAGGGATGGGGGTAGCTAGGGGCTGTGGCTGGGCAGGGTGGGGGGGTAGCTAGAGTCTGTGTGCTGGGAGGGCTCCCTCCGCAGTGGTTGCTCCCCCGAGGGCTCTGCCGCCCCAGAGCCGGGTCCCCCTGCCCAGGCAGCTCTTATGGGCTGCATGACCAGTCAAAGGGGGCTGGGAGCTGAGAGGCAGCCACAACCCTGGGCACCAGCAGTAAATGTGGGAATGCCACAGCTGTCCGCTCCATGGCACTACCAGCCAGAGAAGCAGCTGCCCTGCACTGCCTGGCTCTGGCTTCCTATCTACAGCTGAGGGATAGCTCAGTGGTTTGAGCAGTAGCCTGCTAAACCCAGGGTTGTGAGTTCAATCCTTGCGGGGTCCCTTCCAGCTCTATGAGATAGGTATATCTTCATATATTATATTATTAACCGGGCCTGAGGGGAATTGCAGGTGATGAGGAGGGAGAGAAGGAGCTGGAGCTGTGCCCCGGACTATCCCACTCAGGGTAAGGCACTGCAGTTTGGGGCAGGGAGGCAACACCCTTGTGCCCCCCAACTCTGCCCAGGGGCTCAGGGCTTCTGCCCACGGGGAGTGCCAGGGGTCGGGGCACTGGGTTTCAGTCGGGTGGCCTGTGGCCCCTCTGAAAGGTCTCACAGACCCCTGGTTGAGAACTGCTGATGTATGCAAGGGAAGTCAGGAGTTGGGGCCACTGGGGCAAGTGGAGGGGTTATAGGAGGAGAGCAGATGAGAAACTTCTGAATCAGTGACGAGAGAGAAGGACGAGAGAGTTGTAGGGGGAATAGAGGAAAGAAAGACAAGCCTAGGGGAGAGGCATATTTTCAGTTTTCTCTTGAAAGAAATCAGCCTGTGCAGAGGGAGAAGTGGAAGCAGGAAGAGGGAAAGGTTTGAGGAGTGATTAAAGGTCCTGAAATGGCAGCTGGTATTGCAGGTATGAGATTCAGTGAAGTAGAGTTGATTAGCCTGGAAGATGGTAGAACTGAAAGAGGAGAGAACAAATCTGTAATGGAGGATGTGGGCCTGGTCACAGCATTTTTGCCAGAGACTCTCCACAGCAGGGAAGCAGGAGTGTAGGAAGTGGTTGTTGGGGGTGAGCCAGGGCTGGGGGCTGGCGAGGTGGACCTTTCAATGGGAGAGGAGGGGCAAAAGAGTCAAGGGTGGAGGAAAGTGAGGAGTGGAGTGAATCAGCAATGATATCAATGGGGAAAAAATACTGTACTATGAAGATTACCAGGGCTTTGGAGCTGTGCTCTGGCTCCGCTCCAGCTCCAGGCAAAAACCTGCAGCTCCACTGCTCCGGAGCTGCTCCGCGCTCCAGCTCCGGGCTCTGCTCCAAAGCCCTGGATTAAACTACACAAATTAAAATAAATGGGTAAATTTTATTTTATTATGCTGTAGCCTTGATGTTATTAAAATCGATTGCTCTCTTATTTGCTCATTTATAAAATTCTGTAATTCACAATGGGTAGCCCAGTCGTTAGTACACATTAGCAAAGTTCTATTCTGTTACTGTTAACATCAAACACAAAAATGAGTTGGAGCATTTCACAATGTTAGTGCATCATTCAGAGCACTATTTGTTGTTAATTGTTAGAATATTTACATAATTGTTAAAGAACAAGAACACAAAGTAGATGTAACAAATAGAAGGACAGGAGTAGGGAAAGAAAGAAAATATGGAGAGGGAAAGAGGTGTGTTTATAGAAAGATAAGAGGAGACAATACAGTGGCATGAGAAAACAGAGAGAAGGAAAATAGGCTTAGATTATAAAATGATTTCACTAATTGTTTGGACAGTTCCAGGAGTCATTCATCTGTTTTATTGTATTTGGTATCTCCTAAACAATGTGCAAGATTATTTCATAATACCAGGGAGAAAAAGGCAGGGAGCTAATATTAAAACTAATTGGGGTTATATGCAGAAAGATATTGCAAGATATTGAGCACCTTCTATTCATGTTAAAGTGAATGGGAGTGTAGGATGCTAGGTACCTACAAGGATTGGCCCCAAATCCCACACATGTTATGGGGAGAATAGAGAATGCTGTGCTACTTTTTTCAGTTTGTCTGTATGCAAAAAATAACTCCAGTTAAAATATACCAGTTCTAAAAGGAAAAGAGCCTGCTATTTTATGCCCTGAATCTGCAAACCCTTACTTGCATGAGTAGCTTTGAGTTCAATGGAACTACCCACATGAAAAGTTATCCACGTGTGTAAGTGTTTGCAGGATTGGGGCCTTTGGTTCATTTGGGTACCAAATACCATATTTTGGCATTACATAAGTTCTATATATGTTTTAAACATTTTTGGTTGGGATATTTGCTTTCAGATCGTGATGCTGTTTTGGAGCTGGAAAACAAATTAAAGGAAACCCGGAAGACTGCAGGAATTAATGCATTATATTATGCAGGAATGTTTCTGTGGCTGATGGGTAAAAATGATAAAGCAAATGAATACATTGACAGAATGCTGAAAATATCTAATGGGTCTAGAGAGGTAATGTATATAAAGGTTTTTCACCCATAAGACAAATGTCTGGCTGAAGTTCTCAATATTTAAAATTAAATGTGATCACAGTTTTAATTAGATGGTAAAAAATAAACTGGCAAAACATAGTAGATAATGTTTTCACCCCTCAGCTCACAGAGAGCTGAGAAAATTTAGATTTACCTAGATGTAAATATCTTGTTTCATACACAAGCTGAGATGAGAGCGGTTTGATGCTGTTTTTAAAACAGTTTTAAGTGAATGTCTCCACCTCAATCCAAATCAATATTTTTTTGCAAAGGAAAATAACTACATGCTGAGTTTCTACCATGAAAAATGGGAATGGCATTAATCATTGTGTGCAAATACATTTGTGTACGAAAACATTACTACTGTATAAAAATATAGTACTTGTAAAAACTGATGAAGCAATTTTCACAGTACACAGATGATCAAAACACTAGTGTGTGTGTGATGTTACTGACTTGAAATGAATGAAGCAAATTGTTTCATCACGGTGCTGTGAAGTAGGACAACTGTCACACAAGTATGTCATGATGGGCCAGCTTCTACTGTAAATGTGAGGTAACTCCACCGACATCAGTGGAGTTACTTGATGTAACTGGGCACAGATCCAGTCCATAATTACACAGCCTTCATGCAGATTACCTTGGAATCTGTGCAATTTCTGGGAAGGCCCAACAGCCTGTGCTATAGAGAGGCAAACCCCACACTCTGATGAAAAAATTTTTGGACGTATTCAGCCAGGGAGGACTCAAGATTTTTCCTTCTCTTGAATTCCCTCCCATGGATTTCATTACAGAAGAAAGCAGTCTGGCCACAGAAGCAATATTGAAAATGCAAAAAATTAAACAGGCTGGTCACATCTGTCACATGTAAGCACAGGCCACAAGGTGTGGATATTAATATATTGAAGTTTTGACTGATACACAACAGGTGGATGACAAATCTAGCCAAATTTCTCAATAAATATACTCCTTGAGTTTTTTTTTTCTGAAAATTCTTATCCATCTGTTGATGTGTTGCACACTGAGAATTTGATACTTCTGACTCCTAATTAAATGGATAAGACAAGAATTTTGGTGTTTTTTTTCTGGTTTCATCCATATACATTGCCAATGGAGAATGACCCTTTTAACAAAGATTGTGTGCAATGGCTAATTCAAATATTTGCCAGAATACTGACTTTGAAAATGTTTGAATCTTGGTCTGTCATTTCTCTTCTGTCAATAATAACGAAAATCCATTTTATAATAAAGGTAAGGCATGAAGGGTGTGCTTCATTGTGCTGAAATGGCACCTCTTGGTTGCTAGACACTTGGCCATAATGCTCATTGAATTTTAGTGAGGAGGATGTTTTTATCCTTAAGGTGTAATTTTAAAGACAGGTATATTGTTATTAGGCTGCATCAGTTATTGCTATGTATGGCTAAAGGTGACGCTGCTTTCTGATATTATACCTTTTGTGGCTTTAAATCATTTTCAAAGGTGCTTAGAGCTTGTGAAAGGCATCTTTTTATTATTTTTATGCATTTAAATATTTAAACAAAAATAAATGTATTTGAGACAAGAAATTAAGACTTTTCACTGCATATTATGATTTGCCTATTGTGTAACTTAAAATATATGGATTTTTTTTTTTTACCTTTACAGGGTCTTATGCTTAAAGGATGGGTGTACTGTACATCTGACAAACAGCATGCTATTAAGAAGTCTATCAAATACTTAGACGAAGGGATCCAAGACACCACCGATATATTTGGGATGATGGGAAAGGTATAGTTAATTCTTGGGTTTTTTTAACTCTATTTTATACTTTCCTTCTTACTTCACTCATTGTCATTGGACTTCATTTTTGACAGAGAGGACACAGGACAACTTCCTTTTCCTGTGCCCACTCATACCATTGTTGACTCCTAGGTTGCTTTCCAGAAATATATAGCCTGTTTTCAAAGGGATTTAGGCACCTAAAGTTGCAAATAGGTGCCTTGTAAGATTTTCAAAAGTGCCTAAGCAGGTTTGGTGCCTAACTCCCATTAACTTCCAGCTCCTCCCTTGCTAGTCCTGACCATGAAAGTGAGAAGGGAATGGGAGATGCTGGGGTCCAGTTCTCTAAAATGGTTACTGGTAAGTCTTGTGATGATTATGTAGGGAGGGCTGGGAGGCCCTGAATTTAATCCCCCTTCTTGTTGGCTCCAGTTGCCACAAAAATAAGTGATCTGGATCTTTTGCTGGTACAAATAATGAAGCAGATGATAATTAGCTACCAATTTAATGATATTCCATTAGCATATTAGTACAATCTGCCATTTTTCTGAATCAATGAGATTGTTTTTCTTTCTTTTTTTTTTTTTTCCCCTCCATAGGCAAGATATTTCATGATGCAACAGAACTATTCAGGTGCTCTGGAAGTAGTTAACCAAATAATAGTCAATTTTTCTGGTTTCATACCAGCATTTATCCTCAAGATGAGGCTATTTTTAGCTCAGCAAGACTGGGAGCAAACTTTAGAAACTGCACTAAGGTAGGGATGATAAAAACCAAACAAATCCAGAACAGACTAAGATATGTAATTTCCTTTCTAAATTCTACTACATGCCTCTATAAAGTTGTTACACATATATTTGTAAAGTTAGAGTATATTTCTTCTTCAGATTCATTTCCTCAAAATACATTTAACAACTTAAAATATTTTAAGCAATTGTCTTCCATGAGGTCCCAGAATAATTTTTCCTGATATTAAGCAGTTTCATGGTAACTGAAATGTGTGTCCCTGGGACAGTATTTTGTTACTTATATCAGAGTGTAAATTCTCAGATTATGTCTACATAGCAAAAAACCCTACCTATCAGTGTCTCAGAGCTCAGGTCAACTGTCTTAGGCTCGTAGGGCTTGTGATATGGGGCTGCAAATAGCCATGTAGACATTCACGCTCAGGATGCAGCCGTGGGCTCTAAGCTCTTCCTCTCTTGACAGATCTCAGAGCCTGGGCTCCAGCCTGAGACCAAATGTCTACTCAGATATTTTTAGCCCTGTGAGCCCAAGTCAATTTGATCTGGACTCTGAAACTCACTGTCTGAAACTTTGCTGTGTAGATGTACCCTTGGATACTTTAGAGCCACAGTTTTTCCTACCCCTACTTTCCCTTTTTACCACAATTAGAAATGTATCATTTATGAAGCTTTCACTCAATGACTAGATTATCTTTCAACATCAGAGAACACGCTGAATCTATTAAAAAATAACTGTATGTACTGTATTCTGTTTTGCTTTGTAAAACTTGTATGCGACTTACATATAATAATTATTGTTTAAGAATCCTGAGCAAAGATGAGACCAATATAGATGGACTTCAAGCTAGTATTGTAAATGAGCTTTCAAGAACTGGAAACTTGAATGCAGTGAGTATTCTATATTTACTAGTATTTGAAGTATAAAGTTGAGGCCTTGATTTTTTGTGATCCTTAAAGACCTCATGGTACTTTTTCAAGAGAAGTGGTATGAAGAGGTCCTAATCCTAGAAGACATCCCAACACTCCATGACTCCCAAATCATCCTCTGTCACCGTCAGAGCATAGCCCTATATCTCCAATATCAATATTATGCTTTCATTCACACCTGATGCTGGAATGTATTCTTCAAAGCTCACCTGCATCAATCCTATCTTTAGACTCCTTCCAGATTTCTGAAGTGCATGGGATGGACTAGATGGCCTTCTAGAGGTGCATTTTAGGTCAAGTGGTTCTGTGATTCTAAGAGCAATAAGAGGAAATGTAGTTGGTGGAAAGGCACGTGAGCCAGTTTATTGTTAGTATCCTAAACTGTTATAAATGTACTCTGTAAATCACAATGCTAATTTACTTAGCCAAGTAATTTCTGCAGTTAGAACAGAATTCATCCAGCAGCACAACAGTGATGGAAGGCTGCAACAGAACATTCGTAATTCTCCTGTAGAACAGAAGTACAGGGAGAGTTCACATCATTTTCATGTGACGTAGCTGGTGTAGGCTATGGAGTAGGGGTTGGAGTAGGCTGATGAAGAGGCAGAGGAGAGGTCAATGGGTTCATGATTATGAAGCCCATGGGCTTGAGTAGCAGCCACTGATCCCTGTATCTTGCCTGCTGTCTTGATAAAGGATTCTATACTCCATCCCAACACAGTCCCCTACACAAAGCCAGTCTACTCAGACTTTGTTTGGGTCATGAATTTTACCTTGTGTACCATTCAAAGGACTCTTGTGTAAAGAATGGTAGTATTATCTGAATTATTCTCTCCAATTTTGAAATAAATTCATTAGTTCATTAAATATTTTTTTCTGCAGGCATTATTTCAACTTAGAGATTTTATTCATTCTTTGGAGACTAAAGAACCTCATAATTCAGACTTACATCTTCGAAAAATCCTTGTGGTCAGTAGATTGGTAAGCATGTTTGTTTGTTTAAAAACTGATAGTAATTATGCATCTGTGGAAGAAACTACATAGTTGCGGGTGTGACTAGTTTTCCATTATAAACTTACAAACTTAAGGGTACCGTCTGACTTTTCTGCAGAGTTCATAAAATCTACAATGCTAAGAAGTTTGCAGGCATCAATTTGAAGAAATGTCTCAAGCGGAAAACCGAGATTCATTAGTTAGCATAGTGTTATCTGGCATAGCTGTTATCTAGACTATGTGATTCACATACTCAGAGAATTTCACAGGAAATAGTTACACATAACAGAAAAACCAGCATTTTTCCTTGACAACTTCTACCCATACCTAGAACTCAATTATTCTGGCTTTGTTATAGGTGAAGTGGATTCACCCTTAATATTGGAAACAAGCTCTATGAATGATACATAATATGTTTGGCCATCCATTGGATATTCTTCAGAAATGAAATCCCAGCCCCGTTGACTTCAGTGGAGCCATGATTTCACTCCAAATATTCTATTTACTGCTTGGTATTCCAAGACAGTGGGCCTATTTTATTTTTAACTATTTTGTAGATTTGCTATATTTAAGTACTTATTTCCCCCCTGTTTTATCTTGACTGAATTGGAATTTTTTGTAAAATTTCTGTTTCTTTATATTCTGTACATTGTTCAGTAGTCCATGTGAATTTTGTTACTTTCAGTGTGGGAAGAATCAACAAATCTTGCAGCTAATATATGGATTTATTGAACGCTCTTATACAAAATTAAAGTCTTCAGATGCACGTTTTGCTAATGAGCTGGGATATCAACTAATTCTTCAGGGGAAGTGGAAAGATGCTTCTGTGTGGTATAGAAGAGCAATGGAGCTGGATGAAAGCAGTGTAGATGCTCTAACAGGTAGGGTTGGGTTGGTTATTTTAAGAGAACTGTGATCATTTTAAGGTCTTTGGGGCAGAGAATCTGCCTTCCTTTGTGTTTGGAAAGTGTTAGCGCATTGTGGATACTATTGGAAACAAATACCAATAATATTTCAACACACCAGCTAGTTCAGCTTCTTTTTTTATTAACAGATGTAATATCTGAATGCAACTGGGTTTGATCTATGTTTTTGGTTTTCCTTTTTTGCATTAACATTTGTATTTTTACATACACTCATATATATGGAGTATGTGGGCCAGATCCTTGGGTGGGCTTAGTCCCTTTTGCACTGCTTCAGTGGCACAAAAGGGATTTATAACTGCCCTAAAAGGGCAGGTGGGGGATTCTTCTACCAAAGGGGAAAATTTGATATTACAAGCCCATAAGGTCTTTTGTATGTTTGCATAGATACAAATGTCATCCACACCACAAAAATCTGAACACAAATCATCCCTATCTACTGACTGCAATAAAGTTTTCAAATGTGCAGGAGTTTTATGAACTTATAGTCTATGAAGGCCTTTACTCATCACTTCAATCACAGCTTGTGTTCACATCCACTGAATCTCCTCATAAAGTCTCTGTTTATTATGCTTCTCACAGTGTTTCTCCTTCTCCTGGTAGCTGTACAGTATCTGCAACTTCTGCATTTCTAAGCGCAACCTTTTCAGTTCCAACTGTTGGTGCCATTGTCGCTCATGCATTCTTGCATCTGGGCACTACCTTCCGTACTCCTGAACAGCTTTACCTGGACCTGAGAGCTTTTCTGGTTTTGGCCTTGTGGCATCTTCCTCAAGGCACCCAGACCTGTGAGCCACTGTGTTCCCCAGGGCCTCAGCAAGTAAGAGCTTTGCTGCTGCTAAGCTGTGTGTCAGCCTCCTGACTCTGCCTTGCAAGCAAACTCTTCAAGACTCTGCCAGTCTAAAATCTTGCCTTGCACTTTCCTGTCCCTGAGTTCCCTAGCAATGTTCCCCTGCAGTATCCAGTACTGCTCAAAGGGGGGACTGAAACTATAAAAGCTGGGGCAAACACCCCAAGACATTCCTCTCTCTCTGCCTGCCCATTGCATTCACTGTACTTGAAGAGACAAAGGAAGCAGCCTTTGGACTCTGGGGGCGGGGTGCTGACTTAAAGACTTTGGTCAGTAAGACTGCTGTTAAAACATGTGGTGAGAAAAAATTGCTTTGAATCTAATATAGTTTGTTAAGTTAGGCACCAGTAAGTGTTTTATCTTTATTTTTCTTATAACCACTTCTAACTTTTATGCCTCATTACATGTACTCACTTAAAATCTATTTCTTTGTAGTTAATAAACTTGTAGATATAATCCAGTGTGTTGAAAGTTGAAGAGTCTGAGTAACTCCTTTTGGGGTAACAAGTTGTGTGCATATTATTCCCTTAAAGGAATAACGGACGTGACATATTTGTACTGTCCAGCAGAGGGCTGAGCAGTATAGGATGTACATTTCTGGGGGAAGATCTGGGACTGGGAGTGTGTTGGGTCACTCTGCAGCATAACCAAGGCTGGTAAAAGCCAAAGGGTGGCTGACTGGCTGCAGCACACACACAGACATAGCTGGAAGTGACTTACATGCTGGAGGCTGTTTGTGAGCAGTCCAGGTTGGAGGCTACAGCAGCGAGGCATTGTAAAGGGCACTCCAGGTTACAAGGCAGGGGTGGCACAGATACTCATTAGTCTGGATTGTACCTTGGTGTGTCACACATGCCCAGTGCAGATGGAATCTTTGGGAATTTAGCTGCAAAGTTCTAGTAAGTCATTACTGTGCAGGTGCGAACTACAATTTTTCAAAGGCTTATAACTTAACCAAAATTGGGCCGATTTTAACAGGAACAGCAAAAGGCACATCCCTGACACAAAGGCCTGCCCCTTGCCAGATTTCAAGTCCCTGTTCCAAAGCACAAGCAAGAGCTTCTCAAAGAAAAGGTTGCTAGGATTTTTTAACATTGAGAAAACAACATATTTTTCCTAGTTTTCATCTTAGAAATTGTTGAAATTTAAATTTTGAAAAAAATTCAACTTGAGGCAAACACCCAGAGTGGAAAATTTCAGCCCAAGTAGTTAAATTTGGCAAAGTTATAAGCAACTGAAAACAAGTCTTAAATTGGGAAGTGTTGGACAGCCTTAATAATGGGCGGAGCTAGCAGTCCCACTTATAATGCTCTTTTGTTAGAGTTGCAGTCTTGTAAGTGCTGCAAATCTCAAAAAAAAAAAAAAAAAAAAAAAGCATGTCTACGGCCCAATCTTGCAATGTACTAATAGCTCCTTTATCACTGAAATCAACGTCAGTTGAGGGCACATAACACTTAGTACCTTGCAAGATTGGGCACTTCATAGGCCTCAGTTCAGCAAAGCACTTAAACATTTATTTAACTTTAAACACATTTAAAAATTCCACTGAAGCTAAGACGCAAGCAAATGCCTAAAGTTAAGGACATGCTAAAGTGTTTTTGATGATTAGTGATAGATTGTTCAGTTTGGATAATAATGTGGAGTATAGATCAATTTAACATTTTTTTTATCAATTTAGAAAGAACTTCTTTGGGTATTTGCCCACATGGACTGTGCTATAGGTGCCCCATGCACACAAGATCAGATTTGTTCAGCAGTGGGCTCTAGGTCTGCACTTGTGCCCTGCATGTCCTCAAGCTCCTCACCCAAGGGCATAAAGGATGGAGAGGGCCCATCTGCCACTCAGTTCCTTCTTACGACCTGTGGCAGCGAGATGGAACTTCCTTAGTGTCCTGTGCTACCCCATAGCTGTATCTTTCTTATTCTTCTGACCATTAGTGTTAGTTCTTATAGTTATTAGTACCTAGTTAGGCCATTGGCTCTTTTAACAAAGGTGGGGGAAATTTTAGTACCTCAAGTTATCTGGGTACTATACTTAGGTACCATCCCTGTGGTGGAAGCTATGTCTCCAAATTTTAAAATCTTTCTAGCCAGTGTGGCAGCCATCCCCTTCAATGAGCGTATGTTAAGTGTGTTTCTGGCCTTGGTGAGGGATGCATCCCTGAAAAATATTTGATCTGTAGATTTTTTTCAAATGTCACCTAATAGGCTGGAGACACCTGATTGAAATTATTTTTGTTAAAATGCTAAATAAAAGGTGTGCCTGGTTCTGAGACCCCTTTGTAAAAAGAAGCTCCTGTTGCTTCAAAACTATTTAGCCAGTGGTCCTGGATCCTGAGTCTCCTTGGACTCGAAGAGACCTGGCACCTCAACAGAGTCTACTGACATCATCACACAGATCCCCTTGGGGCAGTCAATTGCTCCTCCTGCCCATAGTAGGAAAGAGTACTGCTCCAGGACTGTGTCCTGGCACCAATCACCATCGCCAGTTTATAGATCTGCTTCTTGATTCAAAGTCAGCAAGGGTTTGTCTCCCTCAAGTGTGGTTTGACACCATGTGTCATCTTATATCAGATCTTAAGATTCAGCCAAGGACATCACTAAAAATCTGTCTCAGACTTCTGGGTCATGTAACCTCTTGCACATACATGATACTGCCATGTTGTGTCTGTCCACTCCAACAATTACTAAAGTTAGTCTATCAGCCAAACAGATGGCGTGAATCTGCAAGTAGTCATTACTGAGAATAGCCTGTCATCACTACTCTGGTGGAAGGATCCACTAAATGTCTACTAGGTGTGATGCCTGTGTCTCTAACTCCCAAAATGCTCCTCTGATGGACACGTCCAAATAGGGCCAGGGGGACACATCTGTCTCATCTACAGACACAAGGACTGTGGTCCCTGGCAGAATCTCAACTACATATAATCATACTAGAACTCAGGGCAATTTGTCTAGCTCACAAGGCATATCTACCTCTTATGCAGGTATGGCATGTAAATTGACATATCACAGAACCAACATGTGATTCTACACCTGAAAGCATCATCTCTGTATCTGACAGCTTGAACATTAGCTGGCTAATATTAGAAGATGAATACCACTCTACAGCAGTTATGACTTTCTCATTCAGAGCAGAAAGCCTTCAACAAGGCTTATTACTGTGGCCAAGTGGAAGAGGTTTTCAGTATTGGCTGCTTGCCATAACCTTCCCCCCGTAGAGATCTCTATACCAATCATCTTGATAATTTATCTTTGAAACACTCAGGTCTCTCTGTTAAAGTTCACTTAGCAGCCATATCTGCCTGCCATCCTCCCATAAAGGGCCACAGAGTTTTTCTCCATTCTGTGGTAACCACATTTTTGAAAAGGTTAACACATGTTCCTACCTGTGGAAGGTTTTTCCCTGAGACTTAGATGTAGTTTGACTATCTTTGCTGATGCCTCCATTTGAATCTGTCTTCTTGTTCTTTGTATCATTTGTCTATTGACATGGAATTCTTGGTAATCATTACCTCTGCTCTCAGGACGAGGCAGATCCCAGCACTGATCGCAGGACCACTGTATAGCACCTTCCATAAGGATAGCTAGTCTTTCTCCACACCCCAAATTACCTCCTGAAGCATCTTGTACTTCCATTAAATCAATTTATTCACCTACCAGTGTTCTTTCCAAGACATCACTTGTCTTCTGCAAAAACTAAACTTCACATTCTGTATGTTTTAAGAACTTTCTCCTTACTGTCTGAATAAGAAAAAAACAAACCACAAATGATCAAGATACTTTGTTTCTTTTGGTGACAGATCCAGAAGCCAATACAGAGACTCTCAAAATAGGTGTCAGACTATATTAACTTTTTCAATTAATAGGAAATCCTAACTTCACCATCTCACATCAAAGCACATTCTTCTAGAGCTCAGGCAGCCTCCTTGCCAGTAGGGATCTCTATACTTGAAGTCTGTATAGCGTCTACTTGAAGTTCAGTACATAGCTATACAAGATATTATTTTCTCATGTCGGCCTTTAGATCTGATGCCCAATTTGGCAAGGGAGTTTTACAGTCCTTGTTTAGATAGACTCTGCGTGCCAATCAGAGTGAGATCTGTATGAAAAAATACCTGAAGAAGAAAAAACGGTTACTTACCTTAGAGTAATTGTAGTTCTTCCAGATGTTTTGTCCACCTGGATCCCATAACCCGCCCTCCTTCTTGCTAATGCAGAGTCCTTTAAACTTGGGATTCTGTATTGGTGAAGGAACTGAGTGGAAGTTGGGGCTACCCTGCCCTTTGTGCTCATGGATATGCAATGTGCATGAACAGCCCAACCAACATTGCTAGTCCAAAGAATCCAATCTCATGCACACAGGGTGCTTGTGTACCTAGAGTGGGATCCACGTGGACAGAACATCTCGAAGAACCAAATTACTGTAAGGCAAGTAACTTTTTTATTGTTGTGGTTAAAATTGCTTTTTATTGTATTTCTAAGCACATGACATGTTATTGTATTAATGTTGTTGCATTACAGGTATTATTTGGTGCCAGGTGCTAGAAGGGAAGCTGGATGAAGCAGAGCATCAGCTGGAATTCTTAAAGGAAGTTCAGCAGTCCATTGGAAAATCTGCGGTTAGATATAGAAATACAATTGTTTACTGTATTTTTGTTCTTCATTTCTACACATGTTCCGGGCCCATTGCACACCTTTAAAATTCTGCGCAGTTATGCTGGTGTAAATCCAGAGTAACTTCATTGACTGACAGAATCTGTCCCACAAACAGCAACAAAATATATTAAATCAATCTTCAGAACTAGACTGCCTAAAAACTTTCCCAACTCCATTTCCCCCACACAATTCATCCTCGGGAAAAGCAGGAAGGGACTGCTAGGTCTTGAAGGATGTTCTGAAGACTACCAAATGTTCCAGAATCAAGGAACCCTCACAGAAAACACTACTGCCAGCCTCCTTTCATTTAATCAGGGTTGTTAGCTCTAGCACAATGATTGCAATTGCTTTTGTATCACATGGGGAAAGAGTCTTTTAAGCAGATAGTCCCTGCCATTTAGGAGTTTATAGGTCAAAATCAATATCAATCTTCATCTGGAAATTGATTAGCAGCCAGTGCAGACCCTGGAACACAAGTGTAACATGCACCCAGTGGGGGATGCTTCTTAACAAGTGGACCACATTCTGCTCTAGCTGTAGTTTCTGAACGCTTCTAAGGTGCAACACCATCTGTGCTTCAGTCACGCAAGATGCTGAGCACTCCAGCCCCAGTCTAGCAAAGCACTTAAAGCACATGCTTATCTTATGATTTAGTAGTATTTTAAACTAATTTGATACTTATTTGCATGGATGTAAATGACTATACAAAGCCCTAAAGGTCCAACATTTAGACAAGGGATGGGACAGTTCCCAAAATAAAACACACAATTTGATGTAAACAGATGTAAGTAGCCTAAAACTACCTTCAGATGATCACTCTGTCTTTGCACTGAAATCCACTGGAGCTATGTGCACTTATCCAAAGACAGCATTTGTCCTAATATAGTAAAATGTTGAATTTTCCTTTTTACAGGTTCTAGTTTATCTTCAGGCAGTTATTGCTTCAAAGAAAAACAAGAATGAACCAGTTGCAACTGCCCTTCTGAATGAAGCTGCAGAACTTCATTTTTCTGCTTTGCACGGCCTTCCTCTGAGCATGGAATACTATGAAAAACTAAACCCCATGTTCCTGATTGAAATCGTGAAGGAATATTTAGTCTTCTGTCCCAAACAGGTGAGAAATATTTTAGATAAAATATTTAGTATTCATTTATTATCTGTTTATATTTAACTTTGATATTGTAATTTAGAAATCTAGATGTTTAATTTTTCCAGAATACATGTCCATAACTTTCGTTGAACTTATGAGATGATATATGTAGAAATGGAGGAGAGACTAGACACCAATATGTTTTCCTTTTGAAATGGTACTCTGTATACTATACTTCTGGAAAATATGTAGTAAGGCCAATCTAATTCTTAATTTTTCATAGCCTAGGTCACCTGGTCAAATTGTATCTCCTTTTCTTAAACAAGCAGCTATAATTTTGAATCCAGTGGTTAAAGCTGCTCCTGGTATGCTGGAGCCTCTTTATCTAATGGCACAAGTCAAATATTTATCAGGTAAGACTAGACCATGTTGTTAAATCCAAAGAAAAAGAAAAATGTACATGCTAAGAAATGATTAGGCTTAAGACTCATTGACAGCTAGAACACATTCTGAAAATTTGGATTAAACTGAGTTAGTACCTTTTGATGTATGCAGTGTTGTTGTAGCCATGTTGGTCCCAGGATATTAGAGAGAAAAGATGGGTGAGGCTATATCTTTTATTGGCCCAACTTCTGCTGGTGAGAGAGACAAGCTTTTGAACTTACATAGCAGTCTTCTTCAGGTCTGGGACAATCCCACCAACAGAAGTTGGTTCAATAAAAGATATTACCTCACCCACCTTGTCTCTTAGTACCTTTTGACGTATTATGTTTCTTTCTATTCGGCTAAATGCAGTGCCTTGCATGGTGTCAAGTATCCCTTGCGTCTGATGAAGTGGGCATTCACCCACGAAAGCTTATGCTCCAATACTTCTGTTAGTCTTAAAGGTGCCACAGGACCCTCTGTTGCTTTTTACAGATCCAGACTAACACGGCTACCCCTCTGATACTATGTTTCTTTGTGTCCCTCAGTTTGTCCAATAAAATTGCATTACACCACAAAATTTGAAACATGGTTGGATTTTGACACTGGTTCATGCAAGTGGCAGTTTTCAAGAGTAGGAGTAGTAAAATGTTTAGGAAATTGTCATTATTTGGTTTATGATAATGAAACTGAGAGAGAAGAAAATATGATCATTAGGAATATGTTCATTATTGGGATTAAACCAGCCATTACTATTTCTCAAAAGTGGAAAAAAAATGCTAGGATCTGATGAAAATACTACTCCTGTTGCATTTCCAACTAAATATTCCCTTGGCCTTATGGGCACAGACCCAGTCTTCAGAGGTTGTAATGAAAGAGCAGAAAATGTAAATGACTGCCAATGGCTATATAAGACATTTGTGGCATTGAGTGTCTGCATTGAATGAGGTGGTCTCTGTGGGAGCCATTACTAGCCTGGCTGGAACTACATCATCCTTTAATTAAATTATCTGGTAAAATGCCCCTTTATTTAAAGTTATTCCAAAGCAGTACTGGAGAACAGAAGAACTGTAGAGCTACTTCATTGTTGAAATCAAAGTTGTGACACCACCATATAATCACGGTGGGATATCTTTATTTCACATTGTAAAGCTGAAATGAGATTTTGCACCTATATGTTGTCACTGAGACTCCACATACTTGTATATTCCTCCAAAGAATGGGCTTATATTTGTGTTAGCAATAGTTAGAGAGTTCCCCTCTCAAGGGATTTATTATCATTTCTAAATTGATTTAATTGATGCCAAGACACTACACTGATGAATGTTTTAAAGTAAAAATAATAATAATAATGTAAAAGCTTAAGGCAAACATCATAACAATGTCAAGACATCATACCAGAACTATTTTGTGGTTCTCCCCTACTCATTAAACATTGTATTTCCAATCTTCTCATCTGGGGAAAAAACAGAAGGTTGTTTCTTCTCTCCTTTATCGTCTATCCGTTCTGGTTGCTGGGAGAGAAGTACAGTAATATTCTGGTGATTCTTACTCCAGGAGTCAGAATGCTATTTCCCTGCATCACACAGCTGGGCTTCTCTGATTGATGCTCCTTTAACTGCCAGAGACCCAAGCAGAGCAAGTGAGTTTTCATCAGATCTGCAAAGTCAGTAAGAACTACATGTAAGACCATGAAGAATACCACGAAGCTATAGAATATATTTGACAAACTGGCACTTTGGACGTGCTCTGTACATCATGTTTTATTTATTTTATGCTCTCATCCTTAAGGAGGAATTATATGCTTCATAGGTGAAAGGCTCTGGCTCTTTTCTCATATGAGATACTGACAGCATCATGACACATATCAGACATTACATTTGCAGAATATTCATGTTGCTCATTTCAGACAGTTCGTAAGAAAAGCAGGTCAAAACAAAAGAAAATGGTCAGTTGTTTTTTAGGTGAGTTGGAAAATGCACAGGGTACTCTGCAACGTTGTCTAGATTTGGACCCTACATCAGCAGATGCCCATCTTCTCATGGCCCAGATCTATCTGTCTCAAGGAAATTTCAGAGAGTGTTCTCATTCATTGGAGTTGGGGGTCAGTCATAATTTTCAGGTAAGAGCTAGTACTGACTACAAAACATCTTTTTATTGGAAGTATTTGTTCACAATATACAATACACTGTGTGAGTTAATCCCTTATATGTTGTACTAAACATTTTTCTCTTAGGAAATACCCTTAAGTAACTTACACAGAAATGAGAAATGCAGATATACTGATGCCAGCTTCAGCAGTGGCATACAACTCCATACCCCATTTGTTCACTTTTGTATGTTAGTGCTTTCAGAAGAGTCAGTACTCCGCATCTAGTGATCTTTCGTGGCTGTCTCCTTATCACAATATCAAATGTATGGGAGGAGCTACAGTAAAGGGTGTGGTCTAATGTCCTGAGAGTGGTCACTTCTTCTCCCTATCTGTAGTAACAGATGCCTTCCTAACAAAAAGGGTTACAACATTTATGATCTTGAGATATTTTCTTAGTTTTATTTTCGAGTGAACATTCTTGAGTTGAGAGCAATTTATCTATATCAGAAGGACATCTATTTAGTGTTCCAAGTCAAAGTGGTTTCAGTGCACTTGACAATTCCACAGTAATGGTTTCATGACAACCAGCAATTGAGAATAGACTTTGAGTACTTGCATAAGTAATCGTTGCAGGATCAGGCTCTGGTTGCAAAGTAACTGAATTTTTATCATGATCATACAGCATATACTTACTACTTTTGTCAGGTTCGTGATTATCCACTGTATCACTTCATCAAGGCCAGAGCACTGAATAAAGTAGGAGATTATCCAGAAGCCATAAAAATTTTAAAAATGATTATCAGTTTACCTTATATGAAGAAAGGTGAAAGTAAAAAAATCCTTGGTACCAGTATAACAACCAGTGAACGGGTGTCCATATATCTGGAACTTGCAGAAGCTCTTCGACTCAATGGGGAACTGGTAAGAAATTGAATAAAAACTACATTTACAGTAAGGAGAATGTTATAAATAAATTTTTAATTAAAAAGTCAGGAGCCGTTCTGATTAGGCAAATCTAGAGTAATGAAACTCGGTAAGGAAAACTAAACTGGCCATACATTAATAGAGCACAACAAGAATGATGTTTGTAATCTAGATTAGTTGCTAAAATATCTCTTGAAAGATGTGAAATTCATTAGGCAGATATGATATTTTATGATTGTAAATTGACCCATAGGAGGCCTTTCTGTGTCCAGTCTGTGTCTGACCTTGTAGGAAAAGGAGACATCTAGAAGAAGGTACAGAATCAGTCTTCTTGGGCCTCCCTAAGCAGTTTTGAGGGGCAGTCACACCGGAACTATACTTTTCGTACATAGTAAAAGAGTCTTAATTTTTCAAACTATAGGGATTTTGAACCCAACAGCACAGTTGTAAATACTCTTCAAAGAAGAAGTCCTTTTGGTATACAGTCCATTTATTATAGCAAGCTCCTCATATATTTTATATGATGTGACTATACTTTGTAAATTTTAGGAACTGTAGAGTTAGTCCAAGTGTCTCATTAGGCTCATAACTTCATTAGGCTATGAAAATTGCCCTGTTCCTTAGCAATACAATGAAGATGATTCCAAATGTCACTGAGGGGATAGTTGATATTCACGTTATCAGTTATCCACTATATATTATGTTATTATTGTATGTAATAATATTGTCCTCTATACTACCTGTGAGCTACTTGATGGCAATTAATCTGAAAGCATGTGTTTATACAGAATATGCCAACAAAACTACCCCTAACATACTGGGTGAAATTAATTGGAGTTTTGCCTTTGACTGCAATGGAGCCAGGATCTCACCCATATTGAGTGTAGTGTACCATACATACTAAGTACTTCACTACATAGAACAGACAGTATAAGATAACAAGGGGTTTTATATATATGCAAACAAGTTTTATATATGGATCTGTAACAGGTCCTCTGCCTGCCCCTCTTCCTGGGGCCCACTGGCTGCCCCAATAAAGCACAGAGAGGCTTCTCCTTCTGCAGCACCCGTGGCTTTATTTACAGACTCCTCCCACCACCAGTGATATACTATATACAGTTTGCAGGGCTTACAATCTCCACTTCCACCCAGAGCCGGCCCGGAGACTGACCTTCCCCTGGCCATCCTCCTTCCTTCTGGCTGCCAGCCAGCCTTTATAGCCCTTGAACCCACAGGTGCAGCCAGTTCTAAAGGCCAGGCACCAGACTTCTCCCCAGCCCCAATCTATTTCCCCTGATTGGGGCTGGCTGAGCAGGAGCTAATTAGGTGCCTCTGCACCAGCACCCTGCTACAGGATCCTACAACTAATAGCTGAGAAGTTGTGTGACTAAAACTTTCCATCTCACCCTCAAAAGGCTATTTAAATATTCCCACACTAAGTAGTCATTCAAAAAAGGCCATTTGTAGTTCTAACTAGAAACAAAAATTGCATGGTACATTTTAATTCATACTTTCAAATTTAAAATACCTATACTAACTGGAAACAGTAGTATATCTGTCATCTTGTGTATTATGTGTGTATACATTGTCCTCAGCTTAGTCTAGAGCCTGATCCTGAGACGTGCCTTTCACTTTAGTGTGAGCTATAGGCACTCCGAATTTCTTGGAATCAAGTGATTAGAATGTGCGCTCCTTTGGGCATAGTCCATAGTGTCCTCTGTAGTGCTCATTAAATTATGGGTAGTAAAACTTGTCATCAGTTATTTAACTGAGATGTGGCAACTGCAATAAATCCAAAATGAAGCGCATTCTGACACACTTAAAAAAATCAGGAGAATAGACAATGAAGAAAGTCTCATAATTTGTTGGTGCCTTTTTTCCTTGGGTAATAATAGCATCGACAGCTTCCAGTGTCATTCTTGTCTCCTCATGGAGAATTAGTCTATGCAGTTCTGAAGTGCTGAACATTCCCTCTCTTGCCAATTCAAATATATATTGCTCATGAGAAAGTTTGCCATTAGAGTTGGGACAAATTGGTTAATTGAAATAAAGCGTCTCCAAACAAAAGGGAATTAGGTTGAATATTTTCCCTAAATAACCTACTTTCAAATTGGTGTCTGCTATTCAAAGGTAGATAGCACGTATTGTCTGAAATATTTACATAATTTACAAAGGAGATAACTATTGCTTATATATAGTAAATTTAAAAAATAGAATATATCACAAACATTCAAGTTACTCAGTTATAGATTAGCTGAATAAAGCCTAAACTTTTTCAATAGTTCTCTTGTTTGCTTAAGGAAACACTTTCATTCAATGCCAGATATAACATTGCATGCTGTCAGACTTAGAGCATCACACTATTCTTTATTTGTATTGCAGTAGTGCCTAGAGACACCAGTCATAGACCAGAATCCCACTGTAGTAAGCACTGTACAAACACACAACCAAAAGACAGTACATGCCCTGAGGAGCTTACAATCTAAGTATAAGACTGAACATATGGATACAACAAACAGACGGGAAACAAAAGGGAACTGTGAAGGTAACAGTGAGACAAAACTGGTTAACATGAAAAGAAAAGCAATGGTCACACTGTTTGCAATATTAGGGTTTTGGATTCAATTGAACCTCCAGTTTAATATGAAATGAAAATGGGTTTGGCAAGCCCAACTGCTTTAAAATGAAATACATTTTGCACCAGCTAACCCTTTGATGGTAATAGAGTAATTTTGTTACAATTTTACTTATTTTTTAATATTCCAGCATGAAGCAACTAAAATTATGCAGGATGCCATTAATGAATTTAGTGGAACTCCAGAGGAAATCCGCATCACTGTTGCTAATGTAGATTTGGCTCTCAGTAAAGGGGAAGTGGAAATAGCGCTAAGCATGCTGAGAAATATCACCCCAAGCCAGCCATATTATACTGAGGTTAAAGAAAAGATGGCTCAGATATACCTTCAGATACGGAAGGATAAGAGACTATACATTGGATGTTATTGGTAATATTGTTTAAGATTAATTCTGTTAAAAATGTTTACATTTTCAAATATTTTATTTTAAAAAGATGATGGCTTTATATACAGAAAAAATGTATATAAATCATTCATTTAACAGCTTTCTATTGTCACACAAACAGCAAAATCCTCAGTCCAGCACCTCTATAACTGAAAGAGATTTTACATAATCATTGTTATGTATTTCCATACACATTAAAAGTATTAGAGAAATGCACTAAATGATGTTCAGAATATTATTTTTTTCTATATTGAGAACTGAATGTTGGCATGTGGTTTCTCACTGATAATGTGAGTAATCCATGTAAACAGGCCACATAATATGTTTGCCCAGATGCACTAGCTTGCATTTTCAAAGTTATAACTCTTTTTGTTATTTCTTGCTCATATTCCAAATATGCTGGAATTCTGGTAGTATTTTTTTGGGCTTGTCTATATGAACAGTTGGTGCGGGTCAAGCTGGGATATAAAACTGCTTCGCTCTAGATTGCTACTCATTAAACTGTCCATGTGGACCCTGCTGCTGTGGACTAACAGTTCAGTAGTGCACTTTGATATACTCCTGTTTCAAAGTGGGATAGATCAGTGTGCACTAGGGAATCTTCAGTGTGTGGCAGTGAGGTCCACACAGTTAGTGTACAGCAGGCTGGTGTGGAGTAGATTTACACCCAGGCTTACTGCACCATAACTGTTTGTACAGAAAAGCCCTTATACAGCAAGACAAGGGGATAGTTGGGATTACTACTCTTGACTTGCTAAAACTTGTGCTCTTCCTTTTATTTTTATTTTCTCTCTCCACTCCCCTCAATCTAACCTACTTGTTTGTGTCATCCACCTGTCATGTCTGTCTTTTGAATCGTAAGCTCTGTGGAGCATGGAATATCATTTTCTATATTTGTACAGTACCTAACCCAATGGGGTCCCAACCTGCTTGGCTTCTAGGCACTATAGCAATATGCATATTATTAAGTAATAATTTCTCACTGGTATTTACAATACCTCCAAGTTTGGTGCCATTTACATTTTTCCCCTCTTCCAGATCCCCATCAGGATATTAAATAAGATGGAACCTAATAAAATTCCTGTGCAGTACCTTCCTAGGCACCTCCCCCACCATTACATATTTGATATATTGCTTTTTATCATTTTCCTTTGTTTATGGTCCTTTGGCTATTTTTCAGTGTGCAACAATGTTCAGACAAGCAGAATTGAAATTACTTTTGTGTGTAAGATTTCCTACACGAAAAAGAGTGGGGAGATTTCTTTTGTTTGGTAATAATAGCACCTTTGTTTTGAGGAGCTCAAACTTCTCTAGGGCTTGGGCTTGCATCATTAGGGGTAATGGAAGTTTTCCCATTGACTTGAATGCAAACAGGATCAAGTCCTTAAAAGCATAGAAATTTTATGTCTATTTTATACCGAGGCACAGAGAAGTTAAGTGATTTCACCCAAGGTTACACTGCAAGTTTATGACACAGTGAGAATGAGAAGCCAGACCTCCCCACTCCCAGTCCCTTGCTAAGTCACAGTGTCTCTTAATATTTGATGTAGATGTCTGCTCTGGTGAGGGAAAAGAATATAAGATCATAGAACTTAGAGGAGAAAGAACTGTTAGATCAAGTCCACCCCCCTTCAAGTGCATGATATTGCCTCTAAAGGACAATATCCAATATTAAACTCATATAACACACTTGATCCTAGCCAGAAGGTCAACATACCTGATAAAGAGCCATTATGTACAGCTATTGTATGCTTTATTCATATCCTCCTTGGAATATCACCAATATTTTCAGCTCCCCAAAAAGACTTTTGTGTTTATCAGAGATTGTCAAGTCAGCAAATCCTTATCTAGGGCAAAGTGAAAAACAGAGATTTCCCCTCCATTTGCCCACTTCACTTTTTTCCTGCCTTGCTTTGCTCTTTTGCACTTAGTTTATGTAATTTTCTCAACTAGATATAATAAAGAGACTGTCCTCCACAGTAGCGTGGTTCAACCTGAAGAATAATTACTCTGGAATAGCTATTTCAGTATATTTCCAAGTGTAGGCAAGCCCTTAGATTAATCTCAGGGGGATAAACTGCTTGAATTTACCCACTCTGAAGTTTTGTCAAATTCTCCCATTACTGCACTATAGTACCAGTGCAGCTTCACCACTGCTATGAATGGTGGGAGCACTAATATAGTCTGAGCACAGGTGGGTTTTTTTACTACCGTGTGGTCTAGATTTGTTCTGTTTAGGACTAGGTGACTTAGTAACAAAAACACCCACATCTGGTGCATACTATGCTCCCATCCTTGCTAACACCTGTGGACCTGCCCCAGTGGTAGTCCAATGATGAGAGACTTTGACAAAAACCTCATTGTAGATACAGCTGGAGAGAGGTTGCCTTTTTCTACTAATTACTTTTGTGTGTGTGCGAAGAGGGGCTAGAATCAGAGTGTGGTTGTGGAAACTTGTTAAAAATTATATTTTTTTAATTCAAAACATACAAACATCTTCTAACTATTCTATGTAACCATGAGTTCCTATCACTGTTATCTTCAATTTTCCATTCCAATTCTCTCAATTTGTTTGCTGCACCAGTGTATTGCATCTTGTCTTCATTCAGATTGTGCAAGCATTTTGGGACAGTGGCTGTTAAAGTCATTGGAGCTACACTGACTTAAGTTCTAGCTCTGTTTTTTTAAATGACAGAACTGACTTTATTTTCTTGAGGGTTCATATATTTTCTTACATTTCATGCATTAGATTTCAAAATTTGCCTCTTATTGTTTCTTGATTCTAAATGTTGTTGTTACTTTTTTTTATAGCGAACTGTGTGAACAATTGCCAAGTCCTCATACTAGCCTTCTCTTGGGAGATGCCTACATGAATATTCAAGAGGTTAGTATAAATTTGTTTAATAAATCTGTAGTAATTCAAACAAAAATACATTTAACTGAAAAGCTGGATTTAAATAATAATAATAAATTAATAACTAGCACTTATATAACATACAATAAATGTTGCTGAATCACTGGCAAAAATATTCCTAACTGCTAATATTACACATAAAAATAACTCCCACTTCTGTCCCTTACTTTTAGCCAGAGAAAGCTGTGGAAGTATACGAAGCAGCTCAAAGAAAGAATCCTTTAGATGCAACACTGGCCAGAAAAATTGGACAAGCATATGTGAAAACTCATCAATATAGCAAGGTCTTGAAAACAAAGGATTTCTTTTATTTGTTGAACATTTAAATCATAAGAACAAAGAAACAAAGAGAAATTATAAAATTGAATAGACGACAGAAGTTATAAATGAATGTTTCATTTTGACCTACTGTAATTCTGTATTTGGGATATTATATTGACATTTTAAAATTTCCTTGTAGGCTATTAATTATTATGAAGTAGCTCTAAAGATGAGTAAGCAGGACTTCTTGTGCCATGATCTTGCTGAACTCCTCCTCAAACTCAAGAAGTTTAACAAGGCAGAAAGAGTTCTGAATCAAGCTATGGAGCATGACTCTGGTAGCATTATTCATCCTTTCTATTAAGTTTGCTCTATGTAGTATCAAAGCCTGTGGATCATTTACAATATATAACATTAATTTCTTCATAAATAAGTATTCTAGTTAATTATATTTCTAGACTAAGTACACTAACACAAGATATCAATAAATATTTAAATTGCCTTGCATGAGGGCACTCTCCCAGGCCTTGGTTTACACATTTGTGGGTGGCACAAAAATACTTCATTTTGTACTCCAAATATCAATTCTTGTTTCTGATATCCAGAAAAATGTCAGACTCAAGAGGTAATATATTACCATTTTTAATCTTTCAGTTAATGACTTGCCTTCCATGATGAAGGATGTCAAGAGCCTGCTTTTACTAGCAAAGGTTTACAAAAACAATAAAAAAGAAGAAGTGATGGGAACTTTGAACAAGGTAATTCATGAGGTTATACAAGCCATATACAATGCTAGAGATCTCCCCTAATCATTTATCAGTAGAAATAGCTTAAGTTCTTCTTTGAGTAGATGCAGCTGTGTATCTCACTTAGGGTGCTGAAGCCAGGCCAGTGGCTGCATTGAGGTGGGAGATCACCCTGAAGTCCCCACTTCCCCCAGTACAGGGACTCGGCAGTGAGGCTGCACCTGACCCTGACACAGTGCAAGGGCTGAGCCTGCCCCAGAAACACCCTGGGGCCCTGCCTCTCTGCACCAGGTGTGGGTGGGCAGGCTCAGCCCAGCAGGATCCAAGTGTGGAGGGGCTTAGTGTGGGGTGATCCATGTGTGGGGTGAGAGGTTTCTGGGTGGGGCAATCTGGGTGCGGGCAGCTCAGTGGGAAATCTTGATCCACAGGAGTTCGTTGCAGGGTTCCAGGTGTGGGGGCTGTGGGACTCTTCAGGGGATCCAGGTGAAAGTGGTTGGGGCTCAGTGGGGTGGGGATCTGGGTGTGGGGGGCTCAATGGGAGGGTCAGGGTGCTGGGGGAGTGGGGCTTGATGGGGTAGGAGTCCAGTGCAGCTGCTTGGGGATCAGTGGGGTGGGGGTCTGGGTGTGGAAGTCTCATCAGAGGGGTCCAGGTGTAGGCAGGTAGGGCTTGTCAGGGTGAGGGTTCGATGAGCCTGCTTAACGGGGAGCCCCAGCTGCTGACAAGGGGACGCTGCATGCCAGGCTCCCGCTCCCCGCCCCCGTGATTCCCCTATCCCCTTTTCTTCTCCATCCCCCTCTAACTCCCACATTCCCCTCCCCCTGCCCTATTCCACCCCCGTTCCTTCCCTGCTGCCTCTTCCCCTCACCCCCTTCCCTCATTTCCCCCACCCCCTCTTACCCAGCCCCACCGCGGGCACTCACTGTTGCACAGAAAAAAGGAAGGCTCACAGCACATAGAAGGGGAGCTCTACTGGCACTAGGACCCAGGAGGCAGCGTTCGGCTGCAGAGTCAGTGGAGCCGAGATGCAGCCTCCTTCAGCTGGGCAGCTCTGCAGTTGAAGAAATGGGGGGGGCAGTGGCATGTAACCCTGTGTACCCCCCATGCCTCACCTCTGTTTGGGTGGGCAATCCCCACTGTTGGGCCTTCCCCCCACATGGCTTCCCTTTGCTTCCCTACCATTTTCTGCAGGGAAGCACAGGGATTCTGCAGGGGGGGGGGGGGGGGGGGGGGGGGGTTGTCATGTGCGCAGTCACACAGAATCCTCCCAGGAGTAAACTACAGCTTGAGTGTGCCTAAGGCTTTTGGGTCACATGGCTGCTTGCATGCAGGTAGTCCAATTTGCCAAGTTACATCTTCACCCTTGCCAAATGTGGCTGAGGACAGTTTATCATCCACCCATCATCCCTTGGACAGTTTGGTCCAGCTCCCTGTGCCAATCCTGGACTCCTTACAGTGGTGGACAGTTCAATGCAATTAATGCCAGGGCATTTCCTTTGTTTGGTCCCCACTAGGACCCAGGAGGCAGCGTTCAGCTGCAGAGTCAGCGGAGCCGAGATGCAGCCTCCTTCAGCTGGGCAGCTCTGCAGTTGCAGAAATAAGGAGGCCTCAGTCTGGGCTCCCTGACTGACTCCTTTCACCCGAGTTGGGAATCAGCACTCCTGTATGCTTTCCCTCTGATTCCAATCATCTTGCAAGTAATCCTCAAGCTGAACCATGTCAAGGTCATCCTCATTGCTCCAGCGTGGCTGAAAAAATGTTCATTCTCCAACCTTCTGGTATTATCAATTCGGCCTCCCACATCTCTTCCTCGTCATCCAGATCTCTCTACTCAGTGTCATGGTCAGATCTTGCATTCTGCCTTTGGTTCTCTCACTTTGTGGATGCTCCATGGTTAAATGCGGTGGAGGAACAATATTTTGGAGGCTGTTCGATGAGTTTTACTTTACAATAGGAAACCCGCTACCACATTGACCCATTTGGCGAAATGGGAATGTTTTCAGTGTGCTCATTGTCTGGCAGAGTTCAACCTGCCAGACAATGTTAGGAATCAAACAGGATATTAGGAATAATTAAAAAGGGGATAGAGAATAAGACTGAGAATATATTATTGCCCTTATATAAATCGATGGTACGCCCTCATCTCGAATTCGAGTCTTTGGCATTTTTTTCTTTTCCTCTTCTATGTAAAAAGACTGTCTTCCTGCTGGCTTTGACATACCATTGCAGGCTTTGATGGCAGAGCCTCCTTATATGCAATTCTCTAAAGACAAAATGACCTTGTAGCCACACCCTAAGTTTTTATCTAAAGTGATGTCTTAATTTCACCTCAACCAGGCAGTGTATCTAGCTGAGTTCTGTCCTAAGTCGCATTCAACCCTGAAGGAGGAGCGTCTTCATTCGCTGGATGTCTGACGCTGCCTCGCCTTTTACCTGGACAGGACTAAACCATTTCGTACTTCACCTCGTCTGTCTGTGTTGTATGCAGACCAGATGAAGGGACAGACAATCTCTTCGTAGACGGTCTCCAGGTGGATAACTTCCTGCATCAAGACTGCATATGAAATAGCATGAGCAATGCCCCTCAAAGGGTACAAGCTCACTCTACAAGGACACAGGCTACATTGATGGTATTTTTAAGTGACGTGTCAGTATTGGACATTTGAAGAGCCACCACTTAGTCATCTGTGCATACGTTTACCAAGCATTATGTCATTACTGCAGCATCCAGAGCAGATGTGAACTTTGGTAAAGCAGTTCTGCAGTCCTTGTTTAAGTAGACTCTGGGCCCCATCTCCTTCAGGTACTGCTTGTGAGTCGCCTAAGTGGAATACATGACAAATCTACTCAAAGAAAAAGAAACAATTACTTACTGTAACTGTGGTTCTTCAACATGTGATGCAAATGTGTATTTAGCGTGACCAGATGTCCCGATTTTATAGGGACAGTCCCGATTTTGGGGTCTTTTTCTTATATAGCTCCTATTACCCCCCCCACACCCCACCCCTTGTCCCGATTTTTCACACTTGCTGTCTGGTTACCCTACGTGTATTCCACAATCCAATCCATCCGAATCAGGGTCTATACTCTTGAAATCCAGTGCAAAGGAATTGAGGGGGCTGGGACTTGCCACCTCATATAGCCAGGGGAAGGGCTATGGCCACAAGGCACAAGCACTGCCTTCCTACAGGTACTGCCAGGCAAAATTCTCTGGTTCCAGTGTGCTAGGCAAATGCACACCTAAGTGGAATACATGTCTGCATCACATCTCAAAGAACCACAGTTACAGCAACTAACCATTTCTTCCAAGGTTTTTTTTTTTTCCCCCAGAGATGTTGAACATTTGCAACTTCCATTGACTGTACCCAGAGTTGTAGTGCTCAGTTCTTCTGAAAACCAGGCCCTCATTGTGTAGCTCAAATTATTCACTATATACTTCAGTAAATATGGAATTTTGCTATGGGCCTTGGATATATTCATTAGCTCCTTTTTTGAGCCTTGTCCTAACTAGTATTTATGTTCTAATACCTCCCAGTTCTTAAGGATTCTACCATTACATTTTAGGTAGGCAGGCAATTGAAATTTTATTATCACAGGCTATAAGGGATGGAATACATTGCCCCTTCCCTACTCTGCCGTCTCTTAAACAACATAGGATAATAGGGAAAATTCTTTGCTGGTATAACACAAACAGAGAATTTGGCCCAATATTTTTCCCCATTATCAGCCCCATATTGAAAATCTTTTCCCATAACCTTATTTCTATATACGATTCCCTCTATTTGTCTGTTTTCTTTAGGTGGTTTTATTATATTGTTGTGTACTTATAATATTTTAAAAAGTTATTGTGAATTATTAGGCAGTGCCCTGAGCACCTTGGCATGATCAGTGGGTCTAAAATTAATGGGGAATCTCCACTTATTCAGTGAATCCACCATAAAGAAACATTATCTCAGTTATCATTAAATGATGTTCTTATGATATACTATGTTGAAGAAAAATGTGTCCATCAAACCTACAGCTAGAATCATTTGGTACTATAAGTATAGGCCGTTGGTAAAATTCACCCCTGTGCTGAGGGACAGCACAGGCCTATCCCCCACTTAGATCCCACTGATTTTGTGCTGCCTTTCTAAACATGGATGAATTTCATCCCTTAAGAATATTCACCTGTTACATGGTAAAAGAGAAGATGCACCAAGCCATTGCCTACAGTAGTTAATTGTATGCACCAGAAAATGAAAAGTCTATAAGAAACAGGTGTAATTTAACCAACTAACATAAACTCCAATATTGCAAAATATTAAGATGACCTAATTACCTTAAAAAAAGAAAGTAGCTTCAGAGAATGAAATGGAAATTGGATTTACAATATAACAAAAACCTTTTTGAAACATCTTAAGTAATTTAGCAAGTATAAATTTTAGACTTCCTGCTGCCCAACAAAATTATGAAAAACTTTTAAAATAGTGACTCCATTACTGTTTGAGTTATAATTTCTCTTCGTATATTTGTTTATTCTATAAGGCCTGTGACATACAGTTGAGAATACTGAAGCGTATCCCTCTGGAACAACCTGAATTGATCCCTTCTCAGAAGCAGTTGACATCATTGATCTGTGTACAGTTTGCTGAGCAATACTTAATTGAGAAAGAGTATGTACAAGCTGTTAAATGGTATAAAGATGCACTATGTTATACTCAGACAGATAGTAAAGTAAGTATTGTCTTAAATCCAAGTCAGTATCTGTTCAACAATACTTTAAGTGCACATTAAGTTGGAAAAATAGTTATGTTAGCCGCTTTGTTATTTAAGGGGTATGATGAAAATATGTTTGAATATTTAGAATATAAAAAGTACTGTGAGTGAATTCTTAAACTTGCATTTCAGCAGAACAGCAACCAGAAAAAAACAAATACATGCAAGAAGGAAATATTAGTCCAGGCTTTTATTAGTACTTTTTCATTTATTTATTTTATAAAATTCATCCAGTTACCAAAAAACATGGAGCATATGTACAATAAAAAAAAAACCCCAAAACAAACCAGTTGTTTTTTTAAGAGAAATTAAATGACAACTGCTACCTCCAGAAAAAAAAGCCTTTTCCTATTATACATTTTTCTTAAACTTCTGAAGTACATGTTTCTATTCGCAACAAAGAAAGGGCCCAGCCCTATAAGATTTACATATGCAAAACTGCCATTACAATTTTGGGGGTTAGATTCTCAGGTCCACTAAGCAGCACAACATGGCCTTGAATATGATGGAGATATCCTATCTCCTAGAACTGGAAGGGACCTTGAAATGTCATTGAGTCCAGCCCCCTGCCTTCACTAGCAGGACCAAGTACTGATTTTGCCCCAGATCCCTAAGTGGGCTCCTCAAGGATTGAGCTCACAACCCTGGGTTTAGCAGGCCAATGCTCAAACCACTGAGCTATCCCTCCCCCCTGTGCATGCAGAACCTCAATTGAAGTCCATGTGAATTTTGCCAAGTTAGATGCTAATGTTCCCTTTCTGCAAGAAGTGTGCAGTGATGAGCACAACTTTGGGATGCTGTACACTCTCAACTTCATAGTTTCATAGATTTCAGGGCCAGAAAGGACCACTGTTGTCATCTAGTCTGACCTCCTCTATAATACAGACCATAGAACTTCCCCACAATAATTCCTATAGCAGATCTCTTAGGAAAAACACCCAATCTTGTTTAAAAATTGCCAGTGATTGAGAATCTACCATGACCCTTGGTAAATTATTCCAATGATTAACTACTCTCATTGTTAAAAATGTGTACCTTATTTCCAGTCTGAATTTGCCTAGCTTCAGCTTCCAGCTGTTGGATCATGTTAGACCTTTCTCTGCTACATTGAAAAGACAATTATCAAATATTTGTTCCCCATTTAGGTTCTTATAGACTGTAATCAAGTCACCTCTTAGCCTTCTTCTCTTTGTCACCCCTTCAACTGACTTCACTGGGAGCTGATGGCACTCAGGCACGTCACAAGATCAAGCATCTGCAACTTCCATTTAAATGAGAACAACATGCATGTTTTCCTGGAGTAAATCACACTCATTTCCAAAGGTTACATGGCATGTACTGTGACTTTTCTGTAACTGTTTTGCCCCACATCAACTGGAACTGTTTATTTCTAAGAGAAATAATGCTATTCCCATCATTTGGGACAATTAAAACTAGACAAGACAAAGCACTGAAGAGCATACTGGTCTATGGAGCATTCTGCTTTGTCAGGAGGATGGCATAAATGTTATTATGGGACAAATTTATCCCTGAGTTCACTTTGCTGAAATCTTTTCCATCTCTAACCTCTGAGATAGGATTCTGAATCAAGAAAGAAAAAAAAATATGACTCAATATCAATTACACTGATCACTGAAATATTTCCCTTCTTTAATTACTTGTCCTTATTGTCCCAGGTACTATTGCAGTTGGCTCGTCTTTATTTGACACAAGGAAATATCGAGTTATGCGAACATCATTGTGCTCTGCTTCTTCAAGATGACAATTGCAATGAAATTGCAACAATGGTATAAATGGGTAATATTTAATCATCTATAGACCAGATTAAAGAATTATTTTCAATTTTTAGGCTATTCTAAAGACATTCCTCTGTGTATTGGCATAATATGTCTTATGTCCAAGAAGCTACACTGCAATTGATAGCAAAATAGGTTGCACTTACTAAAGAAACGTTTTCCATGAAGAATCAGAGGAAAGGGAGGTAAGGGGAAAGTGAAAGGCAAATGTATACCTCCCAATCTCCATAAGAGCAGAAAAAATATTAAGCATATACTTACCTATGAGTAATGGAAAAGTGTTTGCTTTTTTGAGGGTAATCTTATACTTCTATCAATTTAGCCCAGGGCAAAGTTTCTCTGATTTGCAGTTCAGTCCATGTTTCACATGGCACTAAGTGTCATGTCAGTGTTTATTGCATATAAGTGAGATACATGGCTTGTTTACATTGTGGATGAATGTGCTATAGCAGTTGTGATTTCTAAAGGGCACTAATGTGTTGCACATTAAGTGGTCCGTGTATACCCTGCTGGTGCACACTAAAGGTTCCCTAGTGTGCTTTAATGTAGTACTGTTTCAAACAGCACTATGTTACTGTGCACCAGCAGGGTCTACACAGATCGATTCGTGTGAGCACTTTAGTGTGGCTGAGATACCACACCCCTGTAGAGCCCATTTCCCCACCAGGTAGACAAGCCCTGAGTCAGTAGATGAAATGGGACACCTGAAAATGAGTTTGGATCACCTCCAAAAGTGCAGTTTACTACATGATAAGTCTGTATGGTTATTAGTACTTGTTTCATTATGTCTTTTAATTTGTAATGTTGAAAGATACCCTTTGATATTATTCAAAATAACAGTTCAAGAAAAACAAAGCCAGCAGCAAACACTCAGGTAAATATTCACCCTTCTTCTACCCTTTTTCTTTCTACCTTTCCCTATCCCATTCATTTTCAGCCTTCTTCAACTCTGCCAGCTTTATAGGTTTTCTCTGAATCTCAAAACACTTGAATGTGGGATTCAATCTAGAATAGCAGGGTATACCTTATTACTGAAGTGTATGTTTTAGCCATGTGATGGATCAATCAGTGCAGTAACTTGTACCAGGAATAACTCGCTTGAAGAATTCAGTCCCAACACAGGCACTGATCCCCTAAACACATACACATGTGAGTTACCTTAATGGAAGTTTTCTTTGAATTAAGTATAACAATGAATAATACAGTAGTAAAGTAGCCATTGTGTTATTTATTTCAATATTAAATTCAGGAGTTTTGTATTGGCTCCCATTACATTTATTACACTTCATTTAGTATGCTGAAGATTTTCATTGTGGCAATACCAAACTGCATGGTGGAAGCTGTCTCTGATGAAGCTGGAGATTTTGGCAGCTTGGGAGGGGACAGCTGGGCATTTGGGCTCCTGGAGAGGCAGCTTGGGGCAGTGGGATAAGAACATGAGAACAGCCATACTGAGTCAGACCAATGGTCCGTCTAGCCCGGTATCCTGTCTTCTGACAATGGCCAGTGCTAGGAGCTTCAGAGGCCCCTCTCTGTACCTTTTCCAATTCTAATATATCTTTTTAGAGATGGGGCAACCAGAACTGCATTCAGAATTCAAGTTTGGGCATGCCATGGATTTATATAGTGGCATTATGATATTTTCTGTTTTATCTATTCCTTTCCTAATGGTTCCTAACATTCTGTTATTTGTTGTTGTTTTTTTTGACTGCCACTGCATATTGAACAGATGTTTTCAGAGAACTGTCCATGATGACTCCAATATGTCTTTCTTGAGTGGTAACAGCTAATTTAGACCCCGTCGTTTTGTATGTTTAGTAGGGATTTTTTCCCCATGTGCATTACTTTGCACTTATCAACATTGAATTTCATCTGCCATTTTATTGCCCAGCCACCCAGTTTAATGAGCTCCCTCTGTAGCTCTTCACATTTAGTTTTGGACTTAACTATCTTGAGTAATTTTGTATCATCTGCACATTTTGCCACCTCACTGTTCACCCCCTTTTCCAGATAATTTATGAATATATTGAACAGTACAGATCCTTGGGAGACCCTGCTCTAATGATCTTTGGGTTCATTAAATAACAAACCAGTCAATGAGAGAGGAAAAAAACTTTAATAAAACAAACTGGAGAGCATCTCTGGTGAACTGCTGCACACATCCATGCAATATTCCCAACCCCCACCTTCAGGGCACATCTCTAAATTCCGGAGCATTTCTAAATTATTATCTTCTACAAACATATCTCTACACCTGCTATTTACCTCTCTCCACTGTGAAAACTGACCATTTATTCCTACCCTTTGTTTTCTATCTTTTAACCAGCTGCTGATCCGTGAGAGGATCTTTGCTCTTAACTATGACTGCTTAGTTTTCTTAAGCACCATCAGTGAGGGACCTTGTCAAAGGCTTTCTGAATGTCCAAGTAGACTATCTCAACTGTATCACCTTTGTTCACATGCTTGTAATAGATCGGTGATGCATGGTTTGCATTTACAAAAGCTGCGTTGACTCTTCTCCAATATATTGTGTTCAACTATGTGTCTGATCATTTTGTTCTTTATTGTAGTTTCAACCAGTTTGCCTGGTACTTAAGTTAGGCTCACCGACCTGTAATTGCCAGGATCGCCTCTCGAGCCTTTTTTTAAAAATCAGCATTACATTATCTCTCTTTCAATCATCTTGTACAGAGGCTGATTTAAGCAGTAGGTTACACACCACAGTTAGCAGATCTGAAATTTCATATTTGATAAGCATGTCAGTACATATTTCTGCTAAAGTGACCAGCAGCAAAATAGCTAACAGCCTTGACAATGAAATGATCTTATTTATATTTCAGAGTTAACACAACCTATTTAAATGAAGGGGGCTGTACACATCTCTCAAAACTAATGTTTCATGCTTGTCTGCAACTCAGAAAGGTAGCATTATATCAGTTTACACTTGGTTTGTTTTCTAAATTATTTCAGCAACCATAATTATTAGAAATATTTTTTTAATGGAAAGCTTTGATTTTGGAGCATAATTCTTTAGTAAGGAATGAATTCTATGGCAAATTGCACAGCTGCAGAATCACAGAATACACAGGGCCCTCAAAGTACAAATGAGAGAATTGGGCCCAAATCCAACAGGAGGCAACATCTGGTCTTTACATTCGAGTGTCCATCTGAATAGTGCATAGTTATTTTATTACATATTTCATATTTTCATTTGGAACATTGTTTAATGCTAGTTCATGCTCAGCTATTTTTTAAACATTTCCTTTTTTGGTTGTCAGGAATATTCTCAGAAGGGTAAAATAACTTTTACATTTCTGGTTCTTTTCAAGAAATTCAACTCACTTCTAATGTAGTTTTTTTCTGCTCTGTTAGATGATGGCAGACCTCATGTTCAGAAAACAGAAGTATGAACAAGCTATAAATCTTTACCAAAATGTTCTGGATAAAGCACCAGGTATCTTCTATTAAATAAGCTGGAGTTTTTTCAGATTTACCCTATTTTTAAAAGACTAATTAATGAAAATATGTGACAACTCTGTTGGCTTAATTTCATCTACAAGACTTCCAAGTAGCATGTTCTATTTATTACAAGGAGCTTCTATAGTCCCACAACACTTAAAGGAACAAGATGAATGGGTCTGAAGCTTTGGGATGGAGACTTTGCCTTGGCACTTCAAAAGAACAGGAAAAGTTGGTGGGGACTGGGTTCTCTTGTGTCTTTGGAGCTCTGCCATTTTCCCTTTTGAAAGCCTTAGGCCAGGTCTACACTACCGCGGTAGTTCGACGGCTGGCAATCGAACTTCCGGGTTCGATTTATCGCGTCTGGTCTGGACGCGATAAGTCGAACCAGGAAGTGCTCGCCGTCGACTGCGGTACTCCACCTCAGCGAGAGGAGTACCGCGGAGTCGACGGGGGAGCCTGCCTGCCGCGTGTGGACCGCGTCTGAACCGCGATAAATTCGAACTAAGGTATGTCGACTTCAGCTACGTTATTCACGTAGCTGAAGTTGCGCACCTTAGATCGAATTGGGGTGTCAGTGTAGACCAGGCCTTAGTCTCTTCCCAGCTTTGAATCCTCCAGGCAGCATTGAAATACACTACTGATAGCTGCCTACAGCAAAACATGGCCTTTTTTCACATTTTAAATTAAAATGTAAGCTTAACATGAATTCAGATAGGCTGAGTTTTTTCAATACAAAGGTAAAGTTTACTTTCTTACGTTGTTACATTGTTATATCATTTTAGATAACTTCTCAGTCATGGAAAGGTTAATGGATTTGCTAAGAAGAAGTGGTAAGCTTGATAAAGCTACATATTTCTTTGAAATGGCTAAGAAAAAGTCGACTCGAGTACTCTTGGAGCCTGGTTATAACTACTGCAAAGGACTTTACTGCTGGTAATTTATACTGAGTAGTCTTTAACAATGTTATAGATACCCTGATGAGTAAGGCTATGCAACCCCTGTATAGCTTATGTGTGCTGTTTCAGGTTCATTTTGGGAACTGTGCCTTGCAATTTGGTTTGCAAGACCTGGAAGTGAACCAGCGTCTCAGGTTTGCTGGGAAGTTAAAGTTCTAATACAAATTCAATTTTCTACTGGGCTCAAGGCTTTTTGTGGGAGAGGGCAATGTTGGAATAGAAAAAAGAAACTCAGGTGAATATAGGAAAGTAATGGGTGGTGTGCAAGAATCTGAATAGAATAGAATATTCAGTTGACTTGAATTTATCAAACTCCATACAAGAGAGTTGAAGTTTGATTGTAAATATTTCACATGGCTCTAAAATCAAGGAGTGAAATCTGGCCCCTTTGAAGTGAATGACAGAAGTCCTGTAGACTTCAGTGAGGCCAGGATTTAATCCAAGATATTTGGATATAATATGTTAAACTTCATGTTATGAGGGTCAAATAATGAAGAATAGTTTCTGCTTTATATAACACCTTTTTATTTGGGGATCTCAAAGCACTTTCCAAACATATGAGCCCCACAAAGCACCTCAGGTAGATATTTTACTTGTTTCACAGATTGATAAATCAAAGCTGCAGTTAGCCTACCTTAATGAAGTCTTGAAGTCTGTCTCTGCTTGAAAATGTGATTCTAAAAATGGCATTGCGGGGTTCCATATATACTATGTTTCAGTGATTCAAGTATCAAACTAGGACAAGTCAAAAGATGTTTTTCTACTAACTGTTAGCCCTGCGACTTAATCTGGGAGCTGACCGATCAAGCTGGGTTCTTTCCTTCTCATGAATAATAAATGTTCCATAGGCCAAAATGTTCCTTGTTCACCTCTGTAAAAATGTACTGTATTCAAATTATACCCTTAGTAATATGTGTGCATCCTGATTATCAGAAGCGGGTTCCACAGGTGTAATTGATTGGAACTTAACAAATGAGTTTGTTGATGATGCACAAGTTGGAATACAATGCACAACTCACTTACTCTTAGCTGTGATGGCTTTGCGATGCTAAAAGGAAAAAAGGAATAAAAATATTTATTCTGTAGATATCATCTGTGCAGGATTTTCAGTTCCTGGGTCTTGGCTTCTTAACATGATTGTGGTGGAACTTACCTACCTCTCAAGATTTTTTGACCATCATGAACAGCAGTAACAGGATAGGGCATGAGCCAGCCCCCCTACTAACTGTTGTGCACTACTCCCTCCCAAGTATAAATGCTGCCCACGAGTTATTCCAGTCAGCAGTCAGCAAAGGAGGTTCTATTCTTTATTCTGTATAGATTCATATTGCACACTCATCATGGTAGTATCTGACCACCTTCCAGTAGTGCATAAATAAGGCTAAAATTTTGTCACAGGTATTTTTAGAAAAGTCATGGACAGGTCACAGGCAATAAAGAAAAATTCACGGAAGCCTGTGACCTGTCTGTGTCTTTTACTAAAAATATCGATGACAAAATGGGGAGCTCAGCTCTGGGGTCCCCACACCACCCCACAGTGGCTAGGCAGCTGCAGGGGCCTGCTTGGATCTTCAGGGCCCCCACCACCTGTGAGGGCTTGGAGCTCCAGAATCCCCCACCGCCTGTGGCAGCCAGGGTAACCCTGCGGCGGCCGGGAGCTCTGGGGTCCTCCCACTGTGGACGGTAGGGGGACCCTGCAGCTCCCGTCCGCTGGGGTCTGAGGTCACGGAGGTCACTGGAAGTCACAAATTTTGTGACTTCTGTGACCTCCGTGAAAAAATCATGAAACAGTTGACCAACATCTGTAATGTATGGTTCATTCTCTCCCTAGGGGGAGAATTGTGTGCTCAGTGGAGTGTTTTCTTTCATTAGGTTTTTGTTTCTGGTATTTTTGTTTGTTCATTTTTAAGTGTACATAGTCTATGCTCCTTTCCAACCTCTAGCTTTCCAAGATTCCAGCAATGCTCACGGAGGCCCCAATTCAAGTATGCACCTCTATTCAGGAAAGCATTTAAATACATGCTTAAATCCCACTGAAGTCAATGAGATATATGCTTAAAGTTAAGCATATACTTAAGTGGTTTCCTGAAAATGAATGCATTTAAGCACATTCTTAAGTACTTTCTTGAACTGGGGCTTGAGTATCTTTTAACTTCACTTTCCTTCACTTTCCTTTTCCTTCATGTTAGGTCTGGTATGGTTGCTATATAATTGGGGCCTTTGCCAGACTCTGATAATATTAGCAAAGAACAAAACCACAACCACATTTAAATAATGTATTCATATAACACAGGGGTCTCAAACTCAATTTACCTTAGGGCCAGTGCCAGTCCTCCAATCCTCCCAGTGGACCAATAATGTCGCTCATGCCGCCCAGAACCCGCCCCCAAAACTCCACCCCGCCCAAAACTCCGCCCCCCACCTGCCTAAGGCTCTGGGAGGGAGTTTGTGTGCGGGAAGAGGTCTGGGGTAGGGGATTGGGGTGCAGGCTCTGGGAGGGAGTTTGGGTGCAGAAGGGGTGAGAGGTTGGGCTCTGGGAGGGAGTTTGGGTGGGGGAAGGGGTCTGGGGTCCAGGCTCTGGGATGGAGTTTGGATGCTGGGTGCAGGCTCTGGGCTGTGGCAGGGGGTGGGGGTGCAGGAGGAGGGGGTGGGGTTTCAGGCTCTGGGAGGGAGGAGGGGTGCAGGCTCTGGGAGGGAGTTTGGGGGTGTGAGGGGGTGTGTGGGAAGGGGGAGGGGGAGAAGGTTCTGGAAGGGGGTCGGAGGGTGCGGCGCTTACCTGGGGCTCCAAGGCGGGGTGGGCGGGGGGAGGCCTCTGCGCGCTGCTGCCCCCAGGCACCGCCCCCACAGCTTCCCATTGGCTGCAGGGGCGCTCGGGGCAGGGGCAGCGCACAGAGGCACATCCCTGCCCTGGGGCCACAGGGAGGGGCCGGCAAACACATGGAGCGAGCAGGCAGATGCCATTGTAAATCGCCTTGGGGGAGGGAGCACCCGGGGTGGCAGGTGGGGCCAAGGGAGAGAGCCGGCTCCAAAACTGCTGGAGCCCCGCGGGCCACATTGGGGAGGTTCGTGGGCCGCAGATGGCCCGCAGGCCAGGAGTTTGAGACCCCGATATAACATTTTCTATTTATGTGGCTTTCTGTACAGTTAGTTTGATTTTACATTAATATATCAAAAAAAGACAAACAGATACAGGAAAACAGGATTATCATCCATAGAACAATAAGTAATAAGAATTAGTATACAGTACAGTAAAAGAATCCATACACACAAGAAGATCAGTACAATATAAAGTAAACTAAACAAGCATCTGGTGCAGATTATGCACTTTTTTATTCCTATTTTTCATAGAATCCATATGTACAAATGTTCTATACTTATAACAAATATTACAAGATTTTTCCACGCTGACAAAGGCCTTTTTCATTAGTGCTTTATGTATATAAATATGGAAATGTTATTGTTAAGATTGATGATCACCCTACACGCCTGCAACTGCATATTACATATTCTCTCCAAACAGGCACATGGGACAGCCCAATCAGGCACTGAAGTATTTCAACAAAGCTCGAAAGGATAGTGACTGGGGCCAGAGAGCCATCAACAATATGATTCAGATCTGCCTAAATCCTGATCATGAGATAATAGGAGGAGAAGTGTTTGAAAGCCTCAATGAAGAGGACAGGTAAAAGAGAAACCCAACACTTATGGAAACAATTTGAAACAGAGAAACATAATGGAATATCAAATTCATTTTCCATTATAAGTCTCAGACTAACATAAAGCTCTGGTCATTTCTTTCCCCCCTACATGTGGAAAGAGAGGCTAAACACAGCATTTCAGTTCAGCTGTGCCCTCTACACTATATTCACTAACAGAAAATAGAGACGTTTGCCATATTTGTGGGTTTAAAAGAAAGGAGGCGAATTTAATGATTGTGGAAAGTACTGGACTGAGAGACCTGGAGGCTGAAGGCCTGTATTTAGACACAGAACAGATACATGGGGAATGGCAGTTTAAGGTGCTTCAGCTCTGGTCTGGAAGGGACAATGGTCTGTAATCTAATATGTGTGAGTTATGATGTATTGGAAGAAGAAATGCAAATCTCCTCTGTTAAATATGGTGCTATTAGAATTAAAAGATATTGCTTTATCATTAGACAGGATTTGACACACTAGGAATCATCATGTATGATGTTTAATGATAATTTTAACAGTAACTTAAAAGAGAAGAGAGAATCTGAGCAACGTGGGATACGCACAGCTGAGAAACTACTTAAAGAGTTTTATCCTCACTCACAAGAGGGACAAAATCAGATGAAGATGTTACAGAACTGCTGTCTGATGGCCACAAAAGACAAAATTAATGTGGAGAAAGCCCTCAGTGTATTTGTAGAAATGGCCCAAAATGAGGTAAGAAAATTCTTCAATTCATCTTAGGTTCCCTTCTGTTGTAAAATGCTAATAGATAACATTTTGGTTTTTACTAGGAGTATTTTCAATTGAGTGGCCACACATTTTCTCCTTAATTTTAAGATAACAGCTTTGAAATTAATGTAATAGGCATTATAAGGTGTTACTGTTTCAGTGTGTGTTTTGTTATTTCCTTGTTAGATGATCAGTAAAAGAGAGAAAATTGCAAGCTGCAACATCAGCAGAATAGAGATAAAGCTGTAGAATGTCTGTTTAGCTTTCTTTTTGTTGTCATTCTGCCAGCATCACTGTACTTTGATCTCAGAATGAACCTTTTCTACAAAGTCAGTGGTTGAAATCCTAGCCTCATTGAAGTAACAGAGTTTTTCCCACTGACTTCAATAGAGGCAGGATTTTACCCAGAGTTTTGAAAACTTAATGGACTAAATTTTCAAAAGGAGATGTTTTATTTGCAAATTGTGAGAAAATAGCTAGTCACTCTTAATAGATGTACAATTGTACAGGCTTTCAACAACTGGTACTCAGTAGCAAAGCTGCTACTGCCAGAATGGAAATAAGTGGGAGTAGGATATATATTGTACTTTCAACATAGTCTGGAGATAAGTCAGATCAAGTTATTCTTAATATTATGAAAAGAAAATAGGTAAGATTTTTTCATTTTCATTGATGAATGCTTTAATTATATGAAGTGCATGATTAAGTTTGGATTATTGAGGTTTTGGTTAATTAAGGGAATTTTCATTGTAGTCAACTAAATGTTGGGGAACAGGAGTTTGATCCTACAAGTTGCTGAGCACTTTGGTCCTAATCAAGTGAAGTACACCTCCACCCCGATATAATGCTGTCCTCGGGAGCCAAAAAATCTTACCGCGTTATAGGTGAAACCACATTATATCGAACTTGCTTTGATCCGCAGGAGTGCGCAGCCCCGCCCCCCCAGAGCACTGCTTTACCGCGTTATATTCGAATTCATGTTATATCGGTTCGCGTTATATGGGGGTAGAGGTGTATTTATGACATGCTTAATTGTAAACAAATGCGTACTCTTACTGACTTCAGGAGGACTACATGAACGCTTAAAGATAAGCACAGGCATAAATGATTTGCTAAATAGAAGGTAAAATGCTCAGCACTAGGCAGAATTGAGCCCCAGACCCTGGTTTGGTTAACAGAGTGCTTTGGATAGTCGAGGATTGGATAGTCCAAGTTGTGCTGTACTGCATTGCACAACTGTGCTAGCACACTCCGACAACACCCAGCTCCAAGGGACTGCATCATTGCAGTTGTGTGTTTGCTGCCATGGCCTCCTAGGATATGGAATGTTTTCCCCCTTGGTATTTTCTATACTCACTTTTAAGAAAAAACTGAAAACTCTTCTTTTTCAAAGGTTGTTTTTATTGTGACCACTGTTGGCCTTTATATGTAGAACATTTTCCTTTTACCTTCCTAGCTTTCTGTTTTTGTGTTTACCATTCTGTTTGTTTTTCATTATATTAGTGGGGGGTTGTTTTATACAGTGCTTTATGATTGTACACACCCATCCTAGGTGCTTTCATGGGGACAGAGAGAGGACATTCTTTATAAACATATTAGAATGTCATAGTTAAATTTGAGGTCGTTTGTTTTTAACAATTACCTTGTCACCCCAAATACCAATACATCTAGGACCTCAGTTTTACAATAGGATCCACACGCGGATCTTGGGTGTGCTTGGAGTCCCGTTGGCTTCTCATTCTTAATCATCATAATAATAAAATACATAACTCTCATGTAATGCTTTCATCTGTAGATCCATCTACACTGTGTGATCATAATGGTCTGTCTGAATAGATTCAGTTGCAAGATTGGGGCATTAGATTGTCATCTCTAATTGTTTATGACAGACTAGATAGCATAAGGAAAATACTAAAGTTTATTTAACAATCTGTTGACAACCATGTTGTTTTTAATAATCCAAGTGAAATTTGGTTCAATAATGAAAGTTGTTAACTTTTAAAGTAAGAGAATAAAACCAGTAATGTTTTTAGACCATGGAAAGAGCTTAATGTTTAAACCATAGTATTTATGCTTTTATTTCCTAGAGGGAAAGCGTTCCAGCTATTTTGGCAATGGCCCAAGCCTATATGATTCTGAAACAGACTCCCAAGGCCAGAACCCAGCTAAAACGGTTAGCCAAAGCTAACTGGACTTTATCTGATGCTGAAGAGTTAGAAAAAAGTTGGATGTTATTGTCTGACATATACTGCAAAAGCGGAAAGTATGATCTTGCAACTGAACAACTGAAACGCTGCTTACAATACAATAAGGTGAGAGGAAAAGGAGGTGTTTACAAGGAGATCTTGAAAGGTCAGAAAACATTGTGACCAGTTAGGAACACAAATAGAGTTTTTCATTAATAGCCATTTACAATAACCCCAAAAGTAACAGCTATAAGGAGCAGCTATAATTTAGAACCTGATTTACAATAAAATTAGGTAGTGGATAATAATAATTCATTTAATGATAGTTAATGGCAAAATCTTCATCACATTGAAATTGGTGAGAGTTTCATTATTGATTTTACTATTGTGACCCTAAACACACACACACACACACACACACACACACACACACACACAATTAATGCAACGTTAAGGTTGCACATTTTAAATCACAAAAAGCCAGGAAATGCAAAAGTTAAGCTCACAACGGTAATGTTAACTTGGTCATGTTGCGCATTCTGTGTTTTAGTACACATCTTATTATTATCTTAAGAATAAAACATCAAGCTATACATTTAATAAGAAAACCAGACAGAGGAAACAGTGAATTTTACATTTATATTTAATTGGAAAATATAATTTGAGCCCCTGTATTTACAATCTTGATCACAATTTAAATTCACTAAGATATGAAAGATCAATGCTGTTATGACATTTGGGTATGCTAAGTATTCTCAATAATGATGTAACATTTTGTGGTTTTGGTTTTTTTAGTCTTGTTCAAAAGCTTATGAATATATGGGTTTTATCATGGAGAAAGAACAGGCCTATAAGGATGCTGCAACTAATTATGAATTAGCTTGGAAATACAGTAATCAAGCAAATCCTGCTGTTGGTGAGTTGAGAATGTACTGTTCTAGCTCAAGTTCCACCTGAATATCATCCAGCACATTTATTCCTGAAAGTGTAACAAATTGTGATGATGTAATAGATGCTTCTGCCCCCAGATACACCCATGCAACCAAACTAAAGATAGTGGTGTTACAGAGGTGTAACTAAGGGCAGTATTTGATACAGAATGCTGCTAAGAGTTTATTGACAGCTAATTTTAATATTGCATAATAGTGTAAGAAAAGTGAAAATCTGCAGAAGGGCCAAGTACAAAATAGTTGCATGTAGAGGAGTGCAGAAGAGATCTCTGTAGAGATGGAGGTATTAGCATATTTGGAAAAGATTTCTTATAAGCTGAAAGACTGAAAGGAAGAATCTATCTTGGTTTCCAGACCTACTGCATATGACTAATGAATGTTATACACTTTGGGCCAGATCCTGGACTGCTCTTGGATCTGGCAGTAGCCCCCCCGTGGCTTCTGCCCGACCACCCGGACCTTCTCTCGCAAGATCATGGTCACCTCCTGCACCCCAACCTCGCCTCCCTCTACCTCACGGCGTGGATGCTGCATGGTTGAACCCAGAGGAACAAGCTTGCTCCAGGGAGGTGCGGCAATAGAAAGTAGAAAACCCTCCACTAGGGCGACTTACCTGGCGAAGTGGACAAGGTTCTCCCACTCTGCGTCTGAGCATAGTGTCTCCCCAACGCGCTCTTCTCTGCAGTCCATTTTGGAATATCTGCTCCTTCTGAAGAATCAGGGCTTGGCCCTCTCTTCTATCAAGGTTCATCTAGCTGCCATCTCAGTTTTTCAGCTGCCAATCCAGGGTAAATCAGTGTTCCCGCACGAGATGTCAGTCAGGTTCCTGAAGGGCCTTGAAAGGCTCTTCCCTCCCGTTAGGGATCCTGTCCCACAATGGGACCTCAATCTGGTTCTCTCTAGACTCACGGGTCTGTCCTTTGAACCCTTGAGCTCTTGTTCCCTTTCCCACCTTTCGTGGAAAGTTGCCTTCCTTGTGGCAGTGACATCGGCTAGACGAGTATCGGAGATTAAAGCCCTGACCTCGGAACCGTCATGTTTAGTCTTCTGCAAGGACAAGGTACAGTTGAGACCCCATCCGGCCTTCCTGCTGAAGGTGATGTCTTCCTTCCATATCAACCAGGACTTCTTCCTCCTGATGTTCTGTCCTAAGCCGCACAAGATCAGAGAGGAGAGGTGGTTGCATGCCTTGGACATCTGACGTGCCTTGGCATTTTACCTGGAGCGCACTAAGCCCTTTCGTAGGTCGATGCAGCTCTTCATCGCGACAGGAGACAGGATGAAGGGCCTTCTGATGTCTTCTCAGAGGATCGCCAACTGGATCACCTCCTGCATCCAGATCTGTTATGAGTTGGCGCAGGTCCAACTGCCGCCTCTGGTGAAGGCGGCCCACTTGAAGAGAGCGCAAGCGTCCTCGGCGGCCTTCCTGGCACATGTCCCCATCCGGGACATTTGCAGAGCCGCAATGTGGTCTTTGGTTCACACGTTCACGGTGCACTACGCCATCACCCAGCAAGCCAGAGATGATGCTGGGTTCGGCAGAGCTGTGTTACAAGCTACACGTCTATGAACTCCTACCCGCCTCCATTGGTATTGCTTGGGAGTCACCTAACATAGAATGGACGTGAGCAAGCACTCGAAGAAGAAAAGCCAGTTACCTTTTCCCTAATGGTGTTCTTCGAGATGTGTTGCTCATGTCCATTCCATAACCCTCCCTCCTTCCCCGCTGTTGGAGTTCCGACAAGAAGGAGCTGAGATGTGGGGAGCCAGCGGTGCCCTTATACCGCAGCATGTGAGTGCCACTCCAGAGGGCTCCAGAGCTGGTCCCTATGGATACCACTGAGGAAAAAGCTTCCAGCACCGGTGCATGTGGTGAGCACACATACCTAACATGGAATGGACATGAGGAACACATCTCGAAGAACACCAGTTACGGAAAAGATAACTGTCTTTTACTGCAAGCTGAGTTAGGTTCAAAGGGTGCATAAACCCTGTCTACTTATCAGGGATTTTTCTTTTAAGGACTTCTGACTTTTCATTTTGCTAACATCACGCATAAATTAATCCAATTAAAATGCCCTTGTAGAAAATATTTGCACCACAAGTTACAAGTAAATTCTTTTGATGCAATTCTATCATATTTTAACATGAGTTCATCAGAGTTATTTGCCTGAAGTGCTATTTAATAAATGTTAAGTCTTAAGACTATATGTAGTTTTGTGTTCAAATCCAATGAAATCACATCTTTTCCATCCCTTCTGCAGGTTTCAAACTTGCTTTCAATTACCTGAAAGATAAGAAATATGTGGAGGCAATAGAAGTTTGTCATGTTGTAAGTTCTACCGAAAACTTTTAATTAGATCATGAAATAGATTGTGCCTAATTTATTGACTGTCCATCTTTTCTTTTTCACTAGGTTTTGAAGATATGCCCAAGTTACCCAAAAATTAGAGAAGAGATTTTGGAAAAGGCTCAAGCAGCTCTCAAACCCTAAAAAATAAAAGTCTGGATAATATGAAATGCTTTGATATCAGAAATACGTCAATGAGCACTAGAAATAAAAACATATTTAAAGTAAAGATTATTAGGCATTTTAGATGTTCTAATTAGTACAAAACTCAGCCTTGCCTCTTTGCAGAGAGTACACTACTGAAAACATGTGGAAATAAACAGCTATTAAGACTCAGGCATGGCCATTAAACTGTGTATATGGACTGACAAAGGGGAATTGTAAATTCAGCAGAAGAGTGTATCCTCTTTATCTTATCTACATTATTTACAGGATTCAGTTTAAAAGAAAACAGAGTGGGCCTGATTCTCATTTTTAATAAGGCCCCTTTCTATCATTCTGTTAGCGTGAAGGAGTCTTAAAGTGAGAGTTAAACTATGTTTACATGCACTTTAAGTCCCCTTTACCCTACCAGAGTGGTGTAAGGAGGATTTACTGTAAATGGGACTCAGGCTCAATATATTTAATTTACAATATATCAAAGTACTGTAAAAATATTTTAAGTACAGAGTTTAGGAAAGTTTGGAAGGTTCCCTTTATGGCATGCCTGTGGGACTCACTTGCCTAGTGAATGTAATATTTAAAGTTCTTTTCAAAGAAATGTGTATTTCTGTATGTATTAACTCTATAGTGTTTAACCAATGACTGGTTATTCAGATCAGACACCACTTTAGTGTCTTATCAACAAGTATGGTTTAGACATTTATATTTAATAAGACTAAGTCATCCTTTTGAAAAAAAACCTATTAATCTATGCTTTAAAAAAATAAATGAACTAGTACTGTCCCAAGGCATGTTATGGTTTTTATTTTGAACTTTATTTTTAAAGCTTCTTCATTCATTTATTTGATTTTACTTTTTTTTGGTCACTTGCTGAGAATTCATTTTGAAATATATATAGATAGATAGATAGATAGATAGATATAACAGAATTTTTCTCCACAACTTATGTTAATTCAGGAGGAGCATTGGCTGACAGAGAGAGAAATGTCATTTTTATTCACAGCTTCTTCAAATAATCAAACAATTCAGAGCAGTTATATTGAAATAAATAATTCATCCTCCAATAACAAAAGCAGAAGGCAGGGCAAGGAAAAGTAATTTGTCCCTTTTCCTTTGTTTATTGATGATTGAGACCAATATATAAAGTAAATTAAACTGATTAAAGTTTTGTTTGTCTTCATTATTATGTATCAACAAACTCTTTTTGCTTATGTAGTTATGGGGTTCTGTTAGAGGTGGACATACTCATCTTGCCTAATTTTGAGCCAGTTTTAGTATTGACTTTGAAAGTTCAAATCAAGCTTGAGTGATTGTGAGTTTGCATTCCACTTAGATGAGACTGTGAGAAGAGGGTGCAGAGAAAGAAACTTGAATGAAAAATGAAATGCCAAATGTAGGTTACTTACCTAAGTCTAGCTTTTGGCAGGGATCTTCTCTCACTAATACATAATTCTGGATCTGATTTAGGAAAGCACTTAAACTTGTGTTTAAGTTCATCCCTATCAGGACAACATTTAAGCACATGTTTAATTTTAGCACATGGTTAAAGTTAAGTATGTGTTTTAAGTGCTATCTTGAATAGCGATGCTTTACTGAGTTGGGGCCATAAAGGAGAGGAAACAAAGCTTTTACTGCAACAGAGAAGAGTCTGAACTGCAAAGTTCAAATTCAGACTTTTTGTTCTGTTCATTTTATATTGAGAGGTTTTCTGTGATTATTGGAGTTGGATGTGAGGTTTCCCAAGATCTGGGAGTATTTTTGGATTCAAGGTTTTGGTTTGAACTTCTCTCTAATTATAGATTAAGTACCAATACACTATATCTACTAAGAAATTCATGTAATTGACAAAAAATGGTTCATAATGTTGGTAAACTTCAACTAAGAACTATGTGTTGAATTATACACAGTAACTACAATGAAGTTATTTTTCATGCACATTGTAACTGTACTGTAAATATAGTTTAGTAAATGAATAGGACTTTGTGGCACATACAAATATCAAAACTACAGTATAGTTATCATGAAATCATTCATCTTATATACTGTAGATATATTAAACTTCAACTTTGGTTTTCTGAATGTTTGTAAACAAATCGTTCAAGACTTACAAAATCTCAAACTCTATTGTGTTCACCCAAGGCTAGTATTTACAGTATTGCATAAGTTATGGTCTATATTTTGATGAGTAGAATTTGACAGCATGGAACTTGTGATGCCCTGGAAATATCTTCTCAATATTCCTGGCCATGAATTTGGCAGTAGTGAAGTAGAGACATTCCCCAGAAAATCAATTCCAGGTTTTATTGGAGCCTTAGTGTGTGATGGAAGAGAAGACTGAGATTGCTTAGCTCTCTGTAGATGTCTAGAAAAGCTACTAGTTCTTCAACTTAATTCTTCAATGAAAAATCCTCTTCCTTAGCCTACATCTTATAGCTCATAATGGCTAGGCAGGTGGCGAGCTAAGGCTACTGCTTCCTATGCAAAATGTTTTTGTTTTACTTCTCTTTTCCAGTCACATTCATCCTATTTTTAGTTTCACCCACTTGCTGCATCTAGATTGTGAACTCTTGGCTAGGATTGGGTTCTTACTACTTGTTTTTACAGCAATTAGTCCTGTGGGGCTCTGGTCTCTGTTTGGAGCCCGTAGGCTTGACTACAATACAATACAAATAAACAATCTTTCACATTCCCCTTCAGCCCCTTCATTCTGCCAGTGACACCAGTCTCCAGGCTTTTTTTCCTTCTCCCATTATTGACTTTATAACTTCTTCCATGCAACCCTGTGACCGGGGTCCTAGTGGGGAGCCAGCTGTGGTCACTCAATTAAGGTGAACTGCAAAGAATGGGGCAGCCAAACCCAAAAAGCTGGTGGATATTCCAATACTTAGATTTACCAAGCCAGCATAAAGCAGCTTCTTTATTACCTCACTGGTTACTCAGAAGTCCAAACAACGTAGTTCCCTTAAAGTGATCCAGCCACGTCAAATATAATGAAAATTTCTGTAAATCTTATTTCATCATATAAAAGAAAAGGTTCTACCAATCCCAAAGGATCGGACACATTACCTCCCAGGTTAATGAATGTTTCAGATCTTACCCAAATACATGCTACAGCCAATTCTTATTAACTAAACTAAAATGTATTAAAAAACAAAAGGGAGAGAGTATGGTTAAAAGATCAATATACATACAGACATGAGTTCAATTCATTGAGGTTCAGATTCACAGCAGAGATGGTGAGCTTTGTAGTTGCAAAGAGTTCCTTTAGAATTCAGTTCATAGGTCATAGTCCAATGTCCAAATGTCATATTCAGGGCATACCAGCTTAACTGGGACTTCATCAGGGGAAGTTTGAGTCGCAACACTGAAGTCTAAGCAGATCTGAGATGACAGAATCAGGACCCAAGGATCTTTTATATAATTTCATGTCTTTTGACAAGTTGGAATGCCTCAGGGAACAAAAGGTCATTAGGATGACTTTGAAGGAGGTCCATCACCGGTACTTAGCAATACAAAGTAACATATGGCCATTTGCTTGTTCCTCCACCATTCCCAGTACATTTCAAAGAGAGATGAATACTGAGATATCCCATGTTTACAATTAATTTACATGCTAGGATGTTCTTTTGACCTCTGAATTATCAGAATACAGCATAGCCAGGGACTGTTGATTACATTGTCCACCCTACTCATACATATGTAAATACACAGAAACACAAACATTATCTCCCTACATGTCTTTTGAGGGTTATTTATTTTGCAGGATGTTTAACCCTTTCTAGCCATGTGTCACAAACGCCCTGTGCATGGAGCAAATTTCCTAGTGCATTAGCTCCACCTCCTCTCTTTATTCAGATACTTCCTCAAGATTCATTTTTCTCACAAGGCCAGTAAGTATAGCACAGAACAGAAATCAGACAGTCCTTCAAGAGCTCTACCCTAAAACAGCTAAAGCAGAGGAATGCTGCAAACAGCTGTAGTTCATCATTGGTGTAATTTATTTCTCCTTTGGTATTACAACATGACATTACATCAAAGCAATTCAGCTGCAAAATGAATATGATACCCTGTGTATTACTGTAAAGTACAGATTATGGACAAACAAGCTAAATGGCATGATGTTCAAAAGCAAAATATACAAACAACAGTATTTTTCAACCCTGGGAACAAGCAATAGCCTTTGGAATAGCAAATTAGCAACAGAAACTAAGTGAGCTTGCCAGGCCTAACAAAAATGATTAATTCATTCATAGGCGCTGACTCTGTGGGTGCTCCAGGGCTCAAGCACCCATGAGGGGGCGGAGGAGGAATAGTGTGTGCTCAACACCCAGGAGCCAGAGCTTGATTGTGGTATGTGATGAGTTCTGTGCTGCTAACAACTTCTGCCCTTGGGGCAGGGAGTTTCTTTATAAACAGAGGCAGGGGAATTAAGATAACAAAAGGCTTGTCATTAAACTAAATTGAGAATCGTTAGATGATCCTGAAAGCATTCCCTGGCACTCCAGTTAAAAGAATAAATGGTCCATTTTCAGAGGGAGAGAAGTAAATAGTGGTGTCCCCTGAGGGGCTTGTACTGGTCTGGGAGCAGAGCTTGTTCAACATATTCGTAAATAGAACAGGAGTACTTGTGGCACCTTAGAGACTAACAAATTTATTAGAGCATAAGCTTTCGTGCATCCGAAGAAGTGGGTTGTAGCCCACGAAAGCTTATGCTCTAATAAATTTGTTAGTCTCTAAGGTGCCACAAGTACTCCTGTTCTTTTTACGGATACAGACTAACACGGCTGCTACTCTGAAAAATATTCGTAAATGATCTGCAAAAAGGGGTAAACAGTGAAGTGGCAAAGGTTGCAGATGATACAAAACTACAACACAGAATACAAAGTGTACAGTGCTCACTTTATATTTATGTTTGATTACAAATATTTGCACTGTAAAAAAAAAAAAAAGAAATAGTATTTTTCAATTCACCTAATACAAGTACTGTAATGCAATCTCTTTATCGTGAAAGTTGAATTTACAAATGTAGAATTATGTACAAAAAAACCTGCATTCAAAAAGAAAATAATGCACATTATTTGTTTTTGAGTGCAGTTATGTAACAAAAAATATATACATTTGTAAGTACATTTGTAAGTTGCACTTTCACAACAAAGAGACTGCACTACAGTACTTATATGAGGTGAATTGAAAAATACTATTTCTTTTGTTTATCATTTTTACAGTGCAAATATTTGTAATAAAAAATAATATACACTTTGATTTCAGTTACAACACAATACAATATATATGAAAATGTAGAAAAACATCCAAAATATTTAATAAGTTTCAATTGGTATTCTATTGTTTAACAGTGCGATTAAAACCACAATTAATCACAATTATTTTGTAATCATGATTAATTTTTTAATTAATCACGTGAGTTAACTGTGTATAAATATGCTGAAAATAGCCTCCCCACAAAACTGGCAGAGTGACACCCCAGCCCCCCAAACACACACACACCTCTTCAAAAGCACCCACCGGCAAAAAAAAAAAGTCAGCACCTATGAATTAAGTGGAAGTTTGTGAAGAGACTATTTTGGCCAGAAGGTCCCTTTCTGACTGAGAAAGAGAGAGACGCTAAAAATGAACTGTGCTATAGGGGGAGAAAACAAACATATTTTTCAACAATTTAAAGAAGCTCCCACTGCTGAAGTGTAATGTGAAATCTTCAAAGGCTTCTTCTAAAGCCAGTGCTGGTGACAGGATATGGACAAGACGAATCAGTGGATTCTACTTATACGGCAATAGGTATGTTCCAGCATTTGTTTCATTAACACTTCCTTATGGGCTAGATTGTGCCGTTAGGGCCTGATCCAGAGATCAGTGAAGTCAATGGAAAGACTGCTATTTACTGCAGGTTTCAGAGTAGCAGCCGTGTTAGTCTGTATCTGCAAAAAGAACAGGAGTCCTTGTGGCACCTTAGAGACTAACAAATTTATTTGAGCATAAGCTTTCGTGGAACTGGCTCTTAAAGGACAGACCTCAATGGAGAGGGGTGTGGAGTTGCAGCGCCCAAGAGGTAACACTCCAAGCTCTTCTGTGTGCCTAGGGAATGTGTTGGCTGCTACTCAGTGTCTGAGGCTTTGTCTACACTATGCACCTTTTAGCAACATGGCTGTGCCGCTACAGCCGTGCCGCTAAATGGCCCACAGTGTAGCTGCTGTTTGTCGGCAAGAGAGAGCTCTCCCACCGACAAAAAACAGCCACCCCCAATGAGCGGTGGTAGCTTTGTCGGCAGGAGAGTGCTCCGGCTGACAAAGCTCTGTTCACACTGGCACTTTTTGTCAACAAAACTTTTGTCTTTTGGGGATGTGTTTTTTTAACACCTCTGAACGACAAAACTTTTGTCGTTCAGTTGCCAGTGCAGACAAAGCCTGAGTCTCTCTGTGGGCCAGTGCAGTACGATAAAGGCTGCCCTTGCCTCGTTCCCTTTGAGGCTAGGTGTACCCTAAGGGGTACATCATCGGATGAGTCCCAGCATTTCCCCCACTCCAAGTACAGGGACTGCCATTTTCCCTTCCATGAGCATGCAATGTGGGAGGCAGGTTCCTTGCTCTGTCCCCCACTACACACTTCTGCAAGGGCTAGGCCCTAGTTCACATTTAACTCATGTCTTCTACTATTACTCTGACTAGACTCTCAAATACTGTCAAGATGGATCCTTTATAAATGCCAGAAAATTAGATGGATTCATCTTTACTGTTAGGAGAATATGTGGCAAGGTGTAATCAAGGAGATGTTTAGAATGGCTTTCAAATGCATGGCTGTGTCAGGACCGGGGTTCAAATGTGCTGCCATCAAAGCCTAACAAACTGGTCCAAAATGGCAGACTCATCATAAGGCCAAATGGTCTTGCACGATTTCTACCATCCTGGTTGGTGGAAATCCTATGAGAAGCTAACTTGAGTTAAAATCCTGTGAGAATGGCTGCTCACAAGAGATTTCAGCTACATTTGAAATGGAACTAGAAAAATAGGTTCATAGATCTATTAATTCAAATCTGAGTGACCTTGTCATTCAAGACTGTTTGGATAGACTTTGCTTTTGAACCCTCTTTATTTACAACACAGGCCAGGTGATTTCATTCCACCTGTTTAACTCCCCACTGCAGTTTCTAATGGAAATAGTATTCTACGATAACATCCGCAGCTACATTACATGGGGTAAAATCATTTCTAAGGGTACGTCTATACTTACCTCCGGGTCCGGCGGTAAGCAATCGATCTTCTGGGATCGATTTATCGCGTCTTGTCTAGACGCGATAAATCGATCCCGGATTGATCCCGGAAGTGCTCGCCGTCGACACCGGTACTCCTGCTCCGCGAGAGGAGTACGCGGAGTCGACGGGGGAGCCTGTCTGCCGCGTCTGGACCCGCGGTAAGTTCGAACTACGTTATTAACGTAGCTGAAGTTGCGTATCTTAGTTCGAAGTGGGGGGTTAGTGTGGACCAGCCCTAAGGGATATAAACCCTCATGCTTCAAGGCCCCAAACAACCACTAACTGATTGGGATTAGAAAGAAACTTTCCTGTGAGCAGGTTATTCCATTATGGGGTTTCTTGCTCCTTCCTTTGAAACATCTGGTGCTGGCCACTGTCAGAGATAAATTATGAGACTATACGGACCTCTGGTGTGATCCTGGATGGCGATTCCTATGTTCTTCACTTCCTGTATTAAACTGTTGTATTTATGCATGCTGTTATACAATTGTTAAGATTCACCCTGTTGGCGACTGCATCTCAATAGTGAGTGAAGTGCCATTAACAGTGAAAGAGCCAAGTTCTCTCATTTACATGAATGCAAACCCATTGGTTTAATTGATGTTGCACAGGTGTAGGTGGGAGATGAATTTGGCTGCTAATTTCCAAAGAATTTTGGGATTAAATGCAATATGTACAGGTAAGGTATTAATATTTAATATTATGCCATGGTGGCATAATTTTTCCCTGCGCTCATAACTTGAGTATCCACTAAATATATCATTGTTTTTTCAAGTCCATGGGAATTTTGCAGGTGTGGAAGTGTTTATGTAACCTTGTGCTGTGTCATTAAATGGTTATCATTTCCCCCCTCTATACATAGACCATTTCTGGTCAGCGTAGTGGCTTATCATGAGACAGTGCAGATAAATGATATTAATTACTAGTTCAAACAGAGCAGCTTATCAAATGGTTCAGTATAAAACGTATTTCATTGGGAAAGTGTTGTCATTGCATTTTAAAAAATGATTCACTATTTGATCCTTCTTAGTTTCCTGGGTAAGTTATAATTAGAGGATTTGAGCTGGGAGAGGGAGGGTGGTTGGATTTGCTGAACAACTGCTGGAGCCTTCGAGCATTTTGTTTTTTCTTCATAATTTACAACTATCCTGTCAGTGCCACATTTTAACTGAGCTGGGCTAGACAAGGATCCCCCCAGAATCTGTCAGACTGGTTACCTACCAGAAAATTTGTCTTTAAGCAAAGGGAGTCTTGCATCCTAAGGGATGAGCATGTTGCTACTGCAGCACTATGCTGCAGAGGTGTGGGGGGGTAGAGAGACTGGGAATCGAACCAGGTCTCTTGTACAGGATGTTTATATGATGGCATTGAATTCAAGTGGGATGTATCACACTAAGACACTTTCACTGTGTGAGAAATCTCATGATATTTGTTCACATTCATACTCCAGCATATCTCATTGATAATAGGCGAGTTCATGTGGAAGAACGTAGAATTTGGTTTTACGCCGTGCAAGTTATTTCATGAAGGGTTTTTTAAAATACTGAGGGAAGCTCCAGCATTGTAATGATTATGCAGCTAGCTGAACAGCTCAAGAGCTTACATGCAGATATTCAGGATCTGTTTTTCTTGAAGGAAGGATTATTCAGGACACCAAAAACATGCCCTGCTCATTCCAGAAAGTGCAATGGGACATCCAGCAGCCATTGGTAAAAAAGAGATTGTTTAACATGGCATGAGGAGGTTGGGGCTCTAAAGCTGTTTAAACTAGGATTGTTTTCCTAAAACTTTCCATCATGCAAAGTTCAAGAGAGACGCTAGACAGGGCTCCAGCATTTTAATGAAGGTAATCCCAAATTCATGGAATAGGCCTTGAACCTACCACCAGCTAGCCCAGACATTTCCTTTAAAAGGATACAAAAATAAAACCATTTACTAGTGTTAATTCCTGCATGTGTTTCTGTGTTTTGAGGAGCTGGTATGGAAAGCTCTGTACCATGCAGTAATATAGCTTCCTTTTTTAAAGTCACCATTTTAAAATCAATATGAACCTGAAAGAGAAACAAAGAACAGAACCTCCTGCTATCACAGTCCACTGTGTTTTAACCAGTTTCTTTCATAACTGAAAAAGTTACCTGAGCTTTCAGTCTTGCTTACTTGATTGCAGTGTGCAGCACAGGTTTGTAGCTGACATTAAACCAAACTGACTGAGCCTGGTTAAGGATCCACATGATGAACTGCATTCATTTCTTTGTGGTTAGGGGCAATTTCTGGAAGCCCTCTGAGCCATCCGGTTCACAATGATATGCTAATAGAGCGAGTAATTGGAGGACACGAGGCCGCGCGAAACAGCTGGAAGTGGCAGGTAAAATTTTTATTTGAAATCTTTTGCTTAGTTAAAAAAAAAAAAAAGGTTTGCGAACGTGACAGCAAAGCAGAAATATGGGATATCAGATATGGATGAATTTTCTCTAGTGCTAGTCAACTTTCTTTAAATCTGTCAGTCCAGCACATTAATAAGAAACAGAAGCTGTGGTCAGGGCCGGCTCCAGGGTTTTTGCCGCCCCAAGCAGCAAAAATAAATAAATAAATGCCGCGATCGCGGCTCTACCGCCGCCGCTTCAGTCTTCGGCGACAATTCGGCGGCTGGTCCTTCGCTCCTTCGCTCCGCCAAATTGCCGCCGAAGATCCGGACGTGCCGCCCCTCTCCGTTGGCCGCCCCAAGCACCTGCTTGCTGGGCTGGTGCTTGGAACCAGCCCTGGCTGTGGTTCACAAACTATCCCTTGACCACATCATCAGGGAGCTTCTTTGCTTGTGGTAGTTTGGTACCAAGAATTTAGAAAAACAGTATCTCCAAAATCCATAATATAAAACTAAAATAATGGAGCTTTGCTTTGACTAGGGTGCATTTTCCTAGAAGGGGATTTTTTCCTGTTGTTGTTCTTTTTAAAAAAAATATGATTCTGATTAGAAGAGTGAGTAGATTAAAATGGCATCTCCCTACTGACATGTCTGCTTCTTGTATATCTCCAAAATAATTTTTGCTTGCTTCACTGTCAAAAATACTTTTTTGCTAAGTTTTTTTATTCCAGTTAGCACCAGAGAATTAATAAAGATATGGTAAAGTGGATTAAGAAAGATTCTGGATTTATGTGCCCTCAGAATTGTTCGCTAAGTTCCAATATCTTTTATTACTCTCAGGCTTTGTCTCCACTTGGGAAAAGGTGTATTTTTAACTCATGTTAGTTAACGTGTTAAAATCCAAGAATAGAAAGGGCAAGTTGTAGCCGGTGTTAGCTGGTGGAGCCTAAACCCTAGGCTCCACTAATCTACCTCAATCAACTAACACATATTAAACTATTACTGTCTTGTCTATACTAGGATTCTAACACATGTTAAAAGGCACCTTTTTTCCCTAGTGCGGACATAGCTGCAATTCAAGAAAGATGTCGCTAAATTTGGCGAGGATTCAGAGAGGAGCTACAAGAATGATTAAAGGATTAGAAAACAGTCTTTCCCGTGATAGACTCAAAGAGCTCTATATATTTATCTTAACAAAGAGACAGTTAAGAGGTGACTTGATTACAGTCTATAAGTATCTACACGTGGAATAAATATTTAATAATGGACTCGAGGCGACTCGGGGGAGGGGCACGAAGGGTCAAGTGCCCCTCCTCCAGCACGGTCAAGTGCCTCTCCAGCGGCCAGCCCGCGTGGGGAGAGGAAGGGGTGGGGCCAGAGCTAGAAGGGAAGAGGCGGGGCCAGAGCCTCCTCCAGCCACAGTGCCTGGGACACTGCCTGGTGCAGCGCAGCGGCTGACTGGGAGAGCGCCTTGCTGCGGCAGCAGCAGGCTGACCCCCGCCTAGGCTCAGCTTCTGGGGACAGTGGCCAAGCGAGCTGGAGCCCCCACGCCCCTCCGGGATGCTCAGAGTCGGCTCCTGTCCCCGGAAGTCGAGCCTGGTAACGGTGGGTGGGGAGGGGAGGGGGAGAACGCGGGCTAGGGGCGGGGCAGGGAGGAGTCACATGGGGAGGTTACATGGGGAGGCACCAGTATGGGGAGGCACCAATCATCTGTTGAAGCTGGACAAATTCAGGGTGGAAATAAGGTGTAAATTTTTGACAAGGAGGGTAATTAACCATTGGAACAATTCACAAGGGTTGTGGTGGATTCTCCATCACTGACCATTTTTAAATCAAGATTGGATGTTTTCCTAAAAGATCTGCTCTAGGAACTGTTTCCGGGAAGTTCTCTGACCTGCATTACACAGGAGGTCAGACTAGATAATCACAATGATCCCTTCTAGCCTTGGAATCTATTAATCAATGGAAACCAACATGACTTTAAGATCCCACTTGAATTCACAGGTCCAGCATTTAGAAGAAAATCTTGTTCTGTGTAAACTAAGTTATTTAATATGAAAACCACTGAGAAACAATAAGCCTGGAATCTTTTGATGCCATTTTTACAGAGTCACTTTTTCAGAATGTAGCTTCATTTTAACAAACTTAATTCCTCTTTAACAAACATTTATGTTCAGTAGAAGGCTGTGACTCCCAACCTTTGTCTACATGCATCAGTTGCATTACTACAATCTGTTTTTAAATCAATGTAGTTAAACTAGTACAAACCCCTGTGTGGGCATACTGAAATCTGTTTAAAACTACCTTATGTCTATTATCTTAATTCAGTAACTAACATAACTAGCCATTTTAGAATATCATCACAGAAATACAGCTGAAACAGAACTTCTGGTGTCGTGAGGCTCAGTCTTGAAGAAGATAAGCAATGTATATTCAGACTAAAAATAATAGGCATTGTGTACAAATGTGTCTAGTACTTTAAGTGATTAGGTTGCTACCACTGATATCTCATACCCAAATGTCATTGATAATATTTAGTCAGACCATAAAACCACAACAGGAAATTTTGTAATGCATTGTAGAGGCCAAAAATTCCCATTTTATCACACACTTCCACAGTAAAAATAACACAATTAGGAACAAAAAGTTTCAGCAAGCAATGATTTTCATTCTCCTTTTAAATAAAAATACAATCTGGGAATGTTAAATGGTTAAAGAGTGTTCTGACTTAGGTATTTATACAGCATGGATTATTCTACATTTGAGAAATATATGTACAGAAAAATTATCCCCATTGTTAGAGTAAATTCGGGCAAATAGCTTCCCTTAAAAATACGAGGAAAATACCAAGCAAGATATAAGCACTTACTAAATGATGTTATGGCTTACGATTTCACTCAAGACACAATTCTAATATTAATATTAAATAAACTGATGAATTTTAAATGGAAACTGCACTCTCAAGTTATTGATGATTCACTTTATTGGGCTATTTTGTACATGTTCTACATAATATCTTTTCATATTTTTGTACTCTGGACCTTAGTTATTTGACCTGTAGTATAACAAAAACAGCTTGCAAGTTTGATATTAGTTAATATAAAATCTAATCAGACAGAAATTATTTAAAGGGTTACTGTTGATGTTTAAATTTTGTATTTTAAACCCCCCCTGGAAAACCACAATTGTTGGTAATCCATCTTTGTGAATAGCCCAATTGACCATCTTTGGTTTAAAGGTTATTGTGATGGGGTGTGCAGGCCTCTGTAGTGGTTCTGAAAACTCTACCCTGCCCAGTGGCATGAGCTAGCCAACAATCTGGGGTTTCATGGGCTAACTTGCAGCCAGGTTTCAGAGCAAGCTCAGAGAGACACTGCTACCTAGGAGCTAATTAAGTAGAGCTAAGCCTATTTAGACACAACATCTTTAGATTAAGGGTGTCTATATCTAGGTGGTATCCTTATTTTATTGCTGGACAAAATGAGACACTGGTCTACACTGGCGGGGGGGAGGGGAGGGAATCGACCTAAGATATGCAACTTCAGCTACGAGAATAGCGTAGCTGAAGTCGATGTATCTTAGGTTGACTTACCTTGTGTCCTCACGGCGTGGGGTCGACTGTCGCCGCTCCTCCGTCGACTCCGCTTCCGTCTCTCGCCGAGGTGGAGTACAGGAGTCGACAGCAGAGCGATTGGGGATCGATTTATCGCATCTACACTAGACAAATCAATCCCCGATAGATCGAGCACCACCCGCCAATCCGGCGGGTAGTGTAGACGTACCCACACAAAGAGGTTAAAGTCATGGATGGTTCTCTGCCAACCCATGTGAGGGATTCCCATTCCAATCCCCACATGGAAGCTGTTGTCCTCCCATATGTCATTTTTCTTTGAACTTTCATCCTAAATAATGTTTTTTCCAATCCCATAAAGTTTATTCACACCTGTTAATTATACTCAAGCATATGGATTCTGCATACATTAATGATAAAGACATTCCACATCCCGACATTTCACCTGCACACTAATCCTGAAGGAGTGGCTTTCTGTAGCATACTAATGTCAAGTGTTCAGATGCTAAAGAGTTAAGTGTTGTGTTGCTCTGGTAATCTGAACCCTCAATCAGGCCTTGCTTCCACTAGGTAAAGTGTTTCTTTCAATCAAGTTCGCTCCTAAAGGTGTTAAACTTGGTCTACATTGATGGTAAGTAAACAATTGAGTTAAGCCATCTTGATTGATCTAACTCAATTCAAAAAAGTACCTTCTCTTCCTAGTTTAGACAAGGCCTTGGAGAAGACTTACTTCCTACCACTGGACTAAGGGCAGCAGACAATTAAGCAGACACAGAAAGCAAGCTCCAGTGAGGGCATGGGTGGATTGCAGGGTATGTCAAAATAGCACTTGTAAACTGCTGCAGAGTCCGGAATGAAATGCTGAGGTTAAATATTTTGCCATTTGATACAGGTGTCCCTCCAAATAGCTGATGCATATTATCCTGAATATTTTTCTCATATCTGTGGTGGCACCCTTATTAGTCCCAACTGGGTCATGACTGCTGCCCACTGCATCCAAATGTAAGTAAAATAATATGAGACTTTTAACTCTTGCTACAAATCCCAGTTCTGCTTCTCATTCTGGACTGCTACCGGGCCATTCAAATACTCACAGCCTTCAACATGTTCATTCTCTGAGACAAGCAAGTGTGACTAACCACAGTTAGTTTGTGACCTATGGTAAATATTATAAGACTGATCCATATTTACCCATTTCTGCCAACTTCCTGGAAGCAAAAAACAGCTGATTGCAAATTTACATAAATGCATACAAATTTGCATACACGTAACTATGGAAAATAAATTTAAATATGCATAAACCTGCACAAAGGCAGAGTGAGGAAGGAAACCCTGCCTACCCCTCTGCATGCCATGTCTGCTTATATGATCCACAAAGCTCCTCACATTTTTGACACCATATAAACAATACATTATAATAGTAAGAAGAAATATATCTTTAGCTACAGATGCCCTTAGCAAATGTATCCATAAATAAAGTATCCATAATTAACCCATCCTTAACATTCCATATATATATTCCATAATTTTATATATAAAACTTTAAGTATAGATGGAACAGGAACAATTCCAGATTCTGGTTTGAAAACGTTATGAGCAGTTGAACAAGGAGGTCAGATACAAGAGCTGCAGTTTCCCAAATAGTAAAATGCGGATAGTTCTTCCCTAGCTCACAGGTATATCTGTTAAAGCACTTTGAAGGTCCTCAGATGAAAGGTGCTGTAGAAATGACTATAACAGGAGAAAGATCTTACTGCTGCAGAAGCTATCATACAAAGGCACCAATGTGGAGCAAAGGGGATGCTTTATGGTAATTATTTTTCAATTCATTTTCAGGCCAATACAAGCAAATTACCAAGTGGCTCTGGGCGAGCACAATCTCTTTGAATTGGATGGCACTGAATATTTTGTTGGTGTGGACAAAATATTTATTCATGAAGACTGGAATCCCAGGGATATTGGGAATGGGTAATTTGTTTTTGAATATGACTTTGGCATGGGAATGAATACTGATGTCCTTACTTAGGGGCCAATCCTGCAAATGTTTATGTACATATTCTATCCATCACCCACTGAGGTTAAGGATGGTCTTGTAGAAAATACTGGACTGGGACTCAGGACATATGGGTTCCGTTTCTGGTCTGTAGACCTCCCATATGACTTGAGCAAATCATTTAATCCCTCTGTGCCTTCAATTCCCCATCTGTAAAATTGGGTTAATAACACTTCCCTACCTCACAGGGGCATTTTAAGGGTACATTATTAATGTCTGTGAGGTCTCAGATACTATGGCAGTGGAGGCTATATAAGTGCCTAAATAGATAAGTAAAAAGTGAGCAAGAGTGTTCGGGATCTGGTCATGACTAACTCAAGAATTTTGCCTTGTGGCATCCGAAGGGCTAATATCTGTGTCCTATTTCAGAAATGACATTGCCCTGCTGCATCTCTCTGTACCTGCCTATGGTAATGGCTTTGTTGAGATAGGAATGCTTCCATCTGAAGGAGACATTTTGCCTAATAATTATCCATGTTATATTACTGGATGGGGACTGGCTAGTGGTAAGTGGAAAAAAGTTGCTCCTCATTCCAGAAAGACTGACCCAGAGCAGAGACCCAGCACAACTCTTTTTGTAAATAAAACCTGTTGCTATGCAACATCTTTGACAGCTTAAGTAGGATGTAAGTGGTGCATGGGTCTTCTAATGGCTCTCAGCAGGGGGGTGAATGCCATGATAAGCTCTTGTCATCACATGATGCGTTTTCCCAGAATAAACATTTGTTAAATAGCATGATGTTTGGCACCATTTAGCATTCAGTGTGGACAAGCACTGTCGTGTTTAACATGTCAGTGATAGTGGTTCATCCTGGGATGCAACCTAGGGTTGACCATGACCAGCTATCATGATTTAAGTGGTAAAAACTTATTTTAATCACTAAACTCAGCAGATATGACTGACTAGACACAGGGAGAAGATCCCATGAGTCAGCAGGGGACATATTACCCTCGTCCTGGGCCCAATCCCACTACAGTTTCATTGAGTTGTACTTTACTCAGTGAGTAGTACTGCTGATCCCGATGTAACTAGTCATGCATAGTACGGTACTACTCAATGTGAATAAGGGGGGCAGAGGTGGGCCTTTATTTTTAATTATAGTGTCTCTTTGAGCAGAATATTGTCCTTTCTCCTTTAGTCGGTGGCAGCATTCCTGCTAGACTTCAAGAAGTGATGCTCCCTGTGGTTGACCATGCCATCTGCTCTCAGAATAACTGGTGGGGGTCTCAAGCAAAGGAGAGCATGGTGTGTGCTGGTGGAGATGGTGTGAGGTCCGGGTGCAGTGTAAGTGCTATATTTTCTCTTTTCCCCCTTAACTCTTTCTTTCCTATACAACCCTGTTCCTACAGGAATTGTGAATTACTTACAACACGCTCCCCCAATGCTTGCAACATCTCAGGAGTTCAGGCCTTCCCAGCAAGCTAACTACTTCTTCTTGAGCACCATCCTCTTAATTATTATTGTTCCTACTTGCCCCCTCCCACAAGAGAACCCATGGGAAGGGGGTAAAGGAGAGGAAAGCTCCAAAGTTCTTCTTCAAGTGCTGTCCCTGTGGGTGCTCCACTTCAGATGTCAGTGCGTCCTGGTGCCGTCGATCGGAGATTTTCAGTAGCAGTGTCTGTCAGGGCCGCGCATGCGCAGTAGTTGTCTCACAGCACCGTTGGCACCTTGACTAGCGTGTGCACGACCTGAACCCCCCAGTTCTTCTTCGAGTGCTGTCCCTATGGGTGCTCCACTTTAGGTGTCGATGCGCCCCTGCGCTTGTAGCCGGAGATCTATGGTAGCAGTACCTGATTGGGTCGCACATGCGTGGTTCCTGTCTCGCGCTGCTTCAGTTGGTTAACTGGCGCTGTGCGACCAACCCCCCCCCCCTCAGTTCCTTCTCTACTGCCGTTGGCTTGAGTCAAAGCACTCAGCAGTGCCTTGCAGCTTAGGAATACCCTTTCTTCCATTAGTTTTAGTTTATAGTTTTTAGTTAGAATAGATTAGAATACTTAACCTTCCTACTTATCCCCGTCCCTGTAAAAAAATTTATTTTAATTCTCCTCATAGGACTGTAAGTTTCCGTTCTGCTCTATTGCAGCAGCACGATAGCTGTACCTCTCTCCATCTTACAGAGAGAGTACGCTTGCTAAGGGCCATGCCTGGCTCCCCAGGGTTCAAACGCTGCACTATCTTCAAGCTGTCAATACCCCTTTCAGACGGGCACTCTCAGTGCGTCCGCTGTCTCGGTGAGGCACATATACCTCAGAAGTGCTTGCACTGTCACAACTTGAAAGCCCGCACCAGAAAGGCAAGAGATCTCCAGCTAAAACTTCTCCTCATGGAGAAATCTCTTTGCCCGACATCTGAGCCTGAGGTATGCACCCCTCCCGGCCAGTAATCACCGACTGCAGCCTCAGACAAGGGCCCCTCTTCCATGGAAAGGGCTCCTGACCAACCTGCCAAGAAGGCAGCAAAAAAATGGGGTACCACGTCCCCAACTCCGGAGTCAACCCAGAAAAGGTGCTCCGATACCGGTCAAACTCTTCTGGTACCGACCGCACCGGCCATGTCAATGGCTGACAAAACAGGTCCCTCTGGCACCATCAGTACCAAGAAACCGAGAGCTTCTAAGCAGTCAGGCTCCACCACAGGCACCAAGGGGAAAGTGAAACCCCATGCCGCGGTACCGTCAACTGTGATCAAGCAATTGGTACTGAGTATACCGGCACTTCTGCCACTAATGCTGCCACCTAGTGCTGGCATTATGCACTCCAGCCACACACTGTCACTGATGAGCACTCTCCTGCACACGGAACTGTTTCCTACCACCCTAACGGTACCGATACCGGGCACTTCACAACAATTCATAGGACCGGAGTCTTCTCTCCTCGGCACCGACGGTACGTCAGCACCCGCGGTAATCAGCCAACCCAGGTCCCCATGTTTCTCAGCACCACAATTGTCTAGTGAAGAGGAAGATGGAGAGGAGGATGTTGGACACGCACCACAACATTCCTCTCCTGTGGCTACTCCCACCACACATGCCCTTCCAGGCACGGGCTTTCCTGCAAACCTTCGGAACCAGCCCTGGTACAGGCAACCTTGGATGCCCACGGTGCCCTTCCAACCAAAATGGCCATTCTGGCATCCATGGACTACATACCCCCAACAACAGCAACAGGGTGCACCTACCAGTCTGCCATATCTGGCACACACCAACCACCTATATTAACATCTCAGGCATCGTCTGGCACCTCTGAACACGGGGCTGAAGAACAGGAGGAATTCTTGGACCCAGAGGATCCAACTGATTTTCATTTCTCATCATCTTCACCGGTTGACACAATTATGCCCCCACCTCCCACCACAGCTGATGATTTAAAACAATTTCGAGATCTCTACTGGTGGTGTCTCGCCTGCTGTCACCTCTGTTCCTGGTCCCACATCACTCCTAGGACCACAACATCCTCTTCAGTGACACTGCCCTCCGGCTGTGCCACACTCTATGTTCCCTGCCGTCTGGGGGGATCTGCAATCCACTGTCTAGCCACTTCCTTCAGTGACAAACCGCAGTCCACTTCCTTCAGTGACAAACCGCAGTCCACTTCCTTCAGTGGTTCCAGCACCCTCTTTGCCCTTGCATCAGGGCCTCAGTCTGCAGATCCCTGCAGCCTGACAGGAGCTGCCTTTAGCCTCTGAGTCTCTGCCTACAACACTGCTCGGTCCAGGGTGCTTGCTGCCCTCCGCCAGCAAGGCAGCCAGTCCTCCTCCCTTCTCAAGCTCCAGGGAGTGACTCCCACTGTTCTGTTCTGCAGCCCTTCTTATATGGGCCAGCCTGGCCCTGATTGGCTGCTCCTATAAGCCCTTCTGTGATTGGCTGCCTCCTGCACAGTCTCCCTAGGGCTGCTTTTAACTCCTTTTTTGCCAGTGTGGGGCAGATGCCCCATCACACTTCACCTGAAGGCCTGGCTCCTCCATGGCTCCAATATGACAAGTTAACCTGCTCGGAACAAGTAAAACAGGTGTCAGTAAGCAGCAGAAAACCAACCACATGTACCACTTACCTCCAAAAATGGAAAAGATTCTCCTTATGGTGCCAGAACAAGCACGTATCTGCGTTCAAGGCACCACTACCATTGATCTTGGAATACATATTAGAACTAAAGAACTCAGGACTTTCCACAAGCTCGTCTAGAGTACACTTAGCAGCCATTACTGCCTTTCACCATAAGGTCAATGGTGTATCGATATTTGCGCACCCGATGACAAAACCATGGGCATACAAAATATGTACCCAGAAATACACGAACCCACCCCACCATGGGACTTAAACCTGGTGCTCAAAAGCCTTACCAGAGCCCCATTTGAGCCACTAGCCACCTGCTCCCTACTTCAATGTAGGTGGCATTCCTGATCTCAATTACATCCGCATGATGAGTAAACGAAATAGGTGCTCTCATGGCTCTTCCCCCGTACACCATATTCTTCCAGGGCAAAGTCACATTGAGACTATATCCAAAATTTATACCAAAAATATCATCCTCTTTCCACCTGAATCAATTGATTCACCTGCCTACATTTTACCCCAAACCTCATGTGAATACACAAGAGACTGCCCTACATATGTTAGACGTCCGACGTGCGTTAGCATTCTACCTGGACAGAACAACACCTTTCCGAAAATCCCCAAGGCTTTTTATTTCAATGACGGAGCATTCCAAGGGGTCTGTAATATCCACACAGAGACTATCGAAATGGATCTCCAACTGTATCCAGATGTGTTATGAACAACTCAAAACAGAATCCCCATCAGGGATCAGGGCCCATTCAACAACATCAGTATCTACCTCAATAGCCTTCTTAAATAATGTACCAATAATAGACATATGCAGACCAGCCACCAGGGCCTCTGAACACATATTTACAAACCATTATGCAATTACTGAAGGTTTGAGCTCAGACACAATGCTAGGTCTAACAGTGTTAACCTCCACTATGAACACAACTCCGAAGTCCCTTCCATCTGCACAAGGGTGTAGAACCAATGTGAATGAAATTGTTTTTAGTTATCCTGTACCATTGTAACTTCTGT
>NW_020664462.1:10349331-10417019 GCF_002925995.2 Terrapene triunguis | reverse complement strand
AAAGCCAGGTCCCAGGCTGACAGTCACGCCTGCAATTGACGGGTGATTAAGCACCAAACCCAGAGGCGGCCTGACACAGTGAGACCTAGGAACTTTAAATCCAAACTAAACTCCTATAAAAAAGGAAGGGTGAGATGAGAGACTTTGGGTAACGTTCTGCTATCAACATCAAGGAGCATCGGTGCGCGCCCGACAGAGACCTGGCTCCTCCTCGTGCTCAGCTTTCCTGGCCAGTTAGCTGTCACGAGCTACGATCCCAAGCTGCGAACTCAAACTACAATCAGGACTGGTAACTATCCAGCAGCTGCAGAACATTTTGGTGTGTGTGTGTGTGTGTGTGTATGTGTATAAGCATTGAGGTATTTGCTAATAGTTACAGATTAATAATAAATGTGGCATCTTTGCCTTGACCCCTAAAACGATCCTGTATAAGTTTGTGGGACAACAAGGGCACTGCTCTACAATCATCTGAAGTGGAGCAAGCACCCACAGAGATAGCACTCAAAGAAGAGGTTACTCACTTTGTGCAGTAACTGAGGTTCTTTGAGATGTGTGTCCCTGGGCGTGCTCCACTACCCACCCTCCTCCCCTCTACTCCAGTTTGCAGTAAGGACTCTATGGTAGAGAAGGAACTGAGGGGGTTGGGTTCTGTGCATGCTAGTCAAAGCGGCAATTGTGCACACACAACCTGCGCGGAGATTGCTACCAAAAAATCTCAGATCAACAGTGCCAGGACACCAACACCTGAAGTGGAGCACCCACAGGGACACACATCTCGAAGAACCTCAATTACTGCACATCATTGCACACATTTCTCCCCAGCTGTTCCCGGGGCGGGGGGAGGAGGCAAGATTTGCCGTCCCACCAGCACACCCCATTGATCAGATCCTGGGCATTAGTACTAGACCAGGGACGCAGATCTCCATTGCAGCTGTGCAGTCAAGTCAAGGAAATGGTGCAAAACCCTAAAAACAAGAGGCAACACATTTGGTTTTGACTATATTTCCAGTATTAATTCATTATAAAGGAATCTGAAAAAACCCAGGGCTTTAAGACCCAGCAGGAGCCAATAGTCTGTTTGTCTTTCTCTTCTGTTGTTTTAGTTATAGCCTCTCTTGTGCTGCTATCTCTTTAAATCCATAGGCTGTAGCTTTCAGTGGTCCTTTGACTTTGTCTCTGCTTGGGAAGAATTGGAACATTCCTGGTTGAATATGGGAGCTGCTAGAGGCTGAAGCTTCCTGCAGGGTCCAAATACCTGAAGAGTGTTCTGATTCATTTAGAGCCTCATCTTTGAATTGAACTCAGTAGGAGTCTTTTGATGGACTTCAATAGGCAGTAGATAAGTGCCTTAAACATCAATTTATATTGAATGGGAGCAGGTAGAAAGAGTTATCTTGCTCTCTGTGTGTGTGTGTGTGTTCAGTACTCCTGACAGAATGGGCGCAGAATTCATATGGCCCACATATTTCTGTGCCCCCTGCACAGAAGAACACAAAAGAAATCTGCAGGGGGACGCGTCTCTTCCCCAGCAGCCCAGGCAGCGCGTCTGTTCCAGCATGCCTGGAATAGCCTCAGAGACGCAGATCACTGCAGGAGGAGAGAGGCTGGGTGTGTGTGCCTGTGGGGGAGACGTTGGTCACCGTCAGGGGGTGCGGCTGGCCAACGAGTGAGAGAGACTCTATCCCTCTCGTTTGATACTGTGGCTCGAGGGGCGTGGAGCAGGGTAGGTCTTTTTGTTATGCAGGAGGAAGGCTCTGTCCCCGAGGCAGAAATGTAGCAGCCTGCCTGCCTAGTAACATGTCTGTAACTTCTTGCGAATTGTAAAAAACACGTAATTAAATATTAATATCATGTTACTAAAAATTGTTTTTAAGTTAAAGAAAATAGCTTTTGTAAAAAAAAATACATTTTTTAATGTTGCTGTTGATGATTAATTGATCTAATTCTCTGAGGCAGAAATGTAGCAGCCTGTCTGCATAGTACCATTGTTAATGATCTTATTGTTAGTTAACTGTTCCCATTCTCAGTCAGTTTTAATTTTTTGTGTGCAGAATTTTTAATTTTTTGGCACATAATTTTTATTGTTTTGGTACAGAATCCCCCCAGGAATAGTTCAGAGAACAAATAGTTACGGGCCTGATTCTGCAATGTGTCACGTACCTTCTGGGAGGTGCTGAGCACTCTTTGCTCCCATTGATTTCAATAGGCATTGGGAGCACTCAGCATGTCTCAAAAGGTCCTCAGCATGTCACAGTATTGGGCCCATTGATTGGAATGTTCATGAATTAATCAACTGTCACCACTTTTTCCAGCCCATTTTCTAAACTGCTAAGAAAATTTGGGTGCAACTAACTGTGTGTCACTTCTCCCCACTCTGATTGCAGGGTGATTCAGGGGGCCCGTTGCAGTGCTACAGGGATGGTCGCTGGCAAATTCATGGGATTGTTAGTTATGGGATTGTCCCCTACTGCAACACCTATCAGAAGCCTACAGTCTTCACACGGGTATCTGCGTACATCGACTGGATCTACAATGTAAGTTCCTCCAAAGTTAATGGTTTAAATTCATCTTGGATGTACTCCCATGCAATTAATGGAGTAATATCAGAGATAAGTTTGACCCACTCCATTCATTTATTACATTAAGAACAGAATTAAGAAACTTTGAAAGTTTAAAATCCAAAATGCGTTGGCCTTATTTTTGGCACATTCAAATAAATTTAATGAAGGAGAATGAATGCAGTCACTGTCCGGAAATATTAGGATTGAAATACAGTAACTCCTCACTTAAAGTCATCACAGTTAATGTTGTTACGTTGCTGATCAATTAGAGAACATGCTCGTTTAAAGTTGCGCAATGCTTGCTGTGCAAGGGGCGGGGAAGAGGGGTGCTAATGGCAGCGTGCCCCCCTCCCCCCGCTCCTGCCTCCAGCTCCTGTACCCCATTTCCACAGCATGGGGTGGGGACACAACAGGGCTCAGGATGGAGGGAGCTTGCTGGCAGCAGTTGCTGTCTCAACTGCTGATCTATTTAAAAAGGCAATGTACTTAGAGTGGGGTCGACATATTAAAGGGGCAATGCACACCTCTCTCTCTCTCTCTCACGCACACTATGTGTGTATCTCTCTCTCTGCCATGCTGTCTCCCCTCCCTCCATTCCTGCTGCCTTGTAGAGTGTGAGGCTACATTAACAACAATGTGTTAACCTTGAGGGCTCAGTCGAGTGCTAGTTCATCATTTAGCAGTAAGGCATTCCCTGGGAAATATCCCACCCTCTTCCACCCTCTGACTTCACCACCTCAACCAAGCTTCACAATCATCATTGCTGTGTACAGTATTAAATTGTTTAAAACTTATACTGTGTATATGTGTGTGTGTATATATAGTCTTTTGTCTGGCGAAAAAAAATTCCCTGAACCCTAACCCCCCCTCCATTTACATTAATTCTTATGGGGAAATTGGATTCGCTTAACATCGTTTCGCTTAAAGTTGCATTTTTCATGAACATAACTACAACGTTAAGTGGGGAGTTACTGTACAACACTTAAGGCTGGCAAATCCTGCTTGGTATGAAATCTGATCAATTAGGCTTTACCCGCACAAGGCAAAAAGACACTGCAACAAACCATTGGTGTAATTCTATGGCCTGTGTCATGCAGGAGGTTAGATTAGCTGATCATACTGGTCCTTTTTTGCCTGAAGATCCATGAATTACCTGGTATATTTTGAGACTGACACCTGTACAATGCTTTGTGCACACATACAGCAGCCATCCCAGGTGATTATGACAAGCATGGTTGTACCAGGTGGTTATGATATCTGGGATGAGGTCTTTAACTCGTGTTCCTCAGGAATCCATGCAGTCTCCTATTGTATCTCTGAATCCAATCTGGGGCAATAGAGTTGTAGACTGTATCTACAAATGCACAAGTGCTGTAGCTACCCCAGTTCAGCTGATTCCCACAATGCAGTCAATGCCTGGGGTTTGCAAATGTCCAAAGATCCCTTGCTCCCAGCAACATTGTGTACCACAAGGGGCATCTGCTTCAAGGGTCACAGGAAAATGCCGTAGTACAGGATGTGCTGTGTACCAGACTTCCATAGAAACAAGATGGATGTTCTAAACCATTATGAATAAAAACAGGACAACCATTTATTCCATGAGATGGCTGTCTCTGCAATGCATCCCTCTCACCTAGTAAAAATAGGCGCTGGGGAGCCAACTTTCAAAGGGTTTAATGGAGTCTTATCTGCACTACACCAATTACAGTCAACAGGAGATAGGACAAAACCCAATGGATTCATTTGAAGTAACTTACCCTTTAGTTGGAAAGTGCCCGTGACTAACCTGAACTCTGTATATTTGGAAAGTTGTTGTCTTCTTATCGGATTTTTAGCCCCGCTTCAGCTGCATTTGGAAGCCTGGTGGATCCAGTCCGCTGGGAATTCCCCTAATATGGGAGAACCCCTTGCTGGTATAAAGCTAGCATAGCTAGCCATCTTCTGGCCTCCCTCAACCCTGTGGCACAGGGGACATGCCAAAGACATGACTGTGATGAAGAGGGCATGGCTCAAGCGCTGCCGTACAGGGGCAATTCCCGGCAGGTGGAACAGCCCTAAAACTGCTCTAATTTGCACCAGGAGTTGAACCAGCCCCACCAGCTCCATATGGGAGAACCCAGGGATGGAATATAGTCTCATTTGCCCCCCCACGCTCCTGAGCTCTGCAGAATGGAGGTCTGGCACAGCTGAGGAATGGCCTATTCAGTCATTTAAAAATAATGTAAGAAGAAAACTGAATATATTCTGTACTGAATCCATTTCTCTGTTGTTTTTCAGACTATGGAGAATAATGGTGGATATTAAGGAAGGATCAGTTTGTACATGAACGTGAACTACTGTTTGAACGAAAAGATATGCCGGTTAATTAAATTTCTCTCTCTCTTATGGTCACATTAATAGAATGGGTTGGCTGCAATAATAATAAAGCAACAATGAATTCAAAACCTGTAGGACGGTGCATTCCATATTCAATGTTGATAAATGCAAAGTAATGCACATTGGAAAACATAATCCCAACTAGACATATAAAATTAGCTGTTACCACTCAAGAAAGGGATCTTGGAGTCATTGTGGATAGTTCTCTGAAAACATCCACTCAATGTGCAGCGGCAGTCAAAAAAGCTAACAGAATGTTGGGAATCATTAAGAAAGGGATAGATAATAAGAGAGAAAATATCATATCGCCTCTATATAAATCCATGGTACGCCCACATCTTGAATACTGTGTGCAGATGTGGTCGCCCCATCTCAAAAAAGATATATTGGAATTGGAAAAGGGCAACAAAAATGATGAGGGGTATGGAACAGCTGCCGTATGAGGAGAGATTAATAAAACTGGGGCTTTTCATCTTGGAAAAGAGACAACTAAGGGGAATAAGATAGAGGTCTATAAAATCATGACTGGTGTGGAGAAAGTAAATAAGGAAGTGTTATTTACTCCTTCTCATAACACAAGAACTAGGAGCCAACAAATGAAATTAATAGGGAGCAGGTTTAAAACAAACAAAAGGAAGTATTTTTTCACACAATGCACAGTCAACCTGTGGAACTCCCTGCCAGAGGATGTTGTGAAGACCAAGACTATAACAGGGTTCAAAAAGAACTAGACAAATTCATAGAGGATAGGTCCATCAATGGCTATTAGCCAGGATGGGCAGGGATGGTGTCCCTGTTTGCCAGAAGCTGGGAATGGGTGACAGGGGCTGGATCACTTGATGATTACCTGTTCTGTTAATTCCTTCTGGGGCACCTGGCATTGGCCACTTTGGGAAGACAGGATACTGGGCTAGATGGACCTTTGCTCTGACGCAGTATGGCTGTTCTTATGTTATTATGCTCTTATGTTCTTATATATAGTGAAACCCAACGTAGTGCATATGGGATGGGATATGGTAGCTGTTGTACTTGTCACGTGGATGTCACATAACTAGAGCATACATACCAGTGCTTTATTAGGAATACTCATAGCTTAGAGACACTGGATAGTTCCTGGGACAGTCGGAGTAAGGAGGATACAGAGTTTTCCATCACTAGTTCAAATCCAGGCCAGGTCAGTAGTAAATGAGAGCTTGCTGGTTTCTTTGTAGGTCTGTGAGAACTGAGTTTGGCCTCAGCCCAGTTCCTAGTGAATGTGTCCATTACCACATTTGGCCCCAAATGAGCACCCTTATTGGCAGTCTTAGTAGAGAGCCCAAAGACTGAATGAGCTGTGGAGATTTAGCTGTCCTCTCAGCCCTGAGCTGGAGACTCAGCATCTAGGTCCTGTCTACACTAAGGAAACTAACTCCCTGGCCGGGGAGCTAGGGTTGCCAGGCATCCGGTTTTTGACTGGAACGTCCAGTCGAAAAGAGACCCTGGCAACTCTGATCGGCACCACCGAGCGGGCTGTTAAAAATCTGGCCAGCAGCGCAGCGAGGGCCTGGGGCTAAGGCAGGCTCCCTGCCTGCCCTAGCTCCGTGTGGCTCCCAGAAGTGGCTGCCAGATCCTTGCGACCCCTAAGCGCGTGGGCGGCCAGGGTTGCTCCGCACACTGCCCCCGCCCTGAGTGCTGGCTCCGCTGCTCCCATTGGCTGGGAACAGTGACCAATGGGAGCTGCGGGGGCTGCTCCTGCGGGCGGAAGGGCAGCGCACGGAGCATCCCTGGCTGCCCATGCGCCAAGGGGCCGCAAGCACCTGGTGGCCACTTCCGGGTGCCACGGTAAGCACTGCCGGGCCTCAGCACCCCTCACCCCCTCTCGCACCCCAAACTCCTCATCCCTGGCCCCACCCCAGAGCCCGCACCCCCCCAGCAGGAGCCCTCACCCCCCTCCTGTACCTCAACCCCCTGCCCCAGCCCAGTGAAAGTCAGTGAGGTTGGGGGAAAGCGAGTGACCGAGGGAGGGGGGTTGCAGCAAGTGGGGGCAGGGCCTCGGAGAAGGGGTGGGGCAGGGGTGTTTGGTTTTGTGAGATTAGAAAGTCGGCTACCCTTCAAAGAGCCTGGGCAGCTGTGGGGCGTTGCGCTGCGGACCCTCCACCTGCCTGGGCAAGGACACGGGCTGGGGACTGCTCTTGACCCCCCTCGCCCCAGGCAGGTGGAGGGTGGACCATGACTCCCCACAGCTGCTCAGGAGGCTCTTACCATGGCCAGGCTGTGGCTCCCTGGCCGGAGCTGGGTTCAGGTAAGAGTTGTGCATGGCGCACGGGCAGCTGTGAGGAGCCGCGGACCCTCCTGCCCTGGGCGGGGGGCCCGCGGGGTGGGGACACAGGCTGGGGGCTGCTCTCAACCCCCACACCCCAGGCAGATGGAGGGACTGGTCAGCTCCAGCTTCCCCCTGGGCCAGGGGGGCAGCCCTCAGGTGGAAGAGGAGGGGTGGGGGCAGAGGGCCCTGGACCCCCACTTTTGGGCAGGCTCTGCCACCCATGTGTAGAGAGGGTCTTAGGGTATGTCTACGCTGCAGTAGGAGGTGTGATTGCAGCACATGTAAATATACTCAAGCTAGCTAGGTACCAATAGCACTGAAGCCACGGCAGCATGGACTTTGGCCCAGGCTAGCCAACCAAGTAGGGTTACCACCTGGCTGGTATTTGCTCGGCCTGGCTGGTGTTTTTATGGCTTTGTCAGGTGCCAGAAAAATAATTTAATCTGCCGGGTTTTTTTGCGTGGGTGTAAAGATTTGCGTTATTATCACAATACACTGGGATATCCAATGTTAAAAGTTTCTGTGTCCAGCTAAAGATGCTGCAGTGTTTCCACTTCCGCAATTTAAGCGATAACAGATCAAAACTGTTGAAAGTACAGCAGCTGTCTGCCCACCAACAGGCAAGCGCACCGTGCGTGTGTGTGAGAGAGGGTTTGAGTCACACGAGAGTGAGGAGACATGCCATATTAGGAATCTGTTCTATAGGTGTTATCTCTACTATAGGAGTGGCTGTTGAAGGGGGGTGGGTTGCGGAGGTGCCTTGTGGTTGGGGTTGTGGTGGGCATGCCTTGTGGGGGATGGGGGCCCCCCTTTTTGCATTTCAAAGGTGGTAGCCCTACAGCCAAGTATCCAGCATCCTGGGCAGACTTATAGAGTCCATGCTGAAGCCCACGCTGCCGTGGCTTGGCTGCTATTGGTGCCTGAGCTCATTAGATTAAATCTAGCTCCGGTAAGTGTATGTGTGTCGCAGTCACACACACACACTCTGACTGACCTGCAGACATACCTTAAGAGTGAGTCACGTTGCCAAAACAGTCTTGGGAAGCGTAAGGTGCTGCTGAATGAACTGTGAATAGAGGACTTCAGGGCTGTCAACTTGGCACCTTTTACAACACAAAATACCTTACGGAAAATTGAAAGGACAGAATGTGATGAGTTGAGGGCTCTGTCTGTACATCTTATGAATTCTGGATGATGTTATGAAATTGTATCATGAAATTACTGTCAGGGAAGGCCTATATGCATGAGGATCCACCAGTGCTGACAGCACATCCAGCAAGTACAGTCCAGACTGGGGACAATGGGGAGGTACTTAACTTTTAACAACCATACTTTGACCACAATGGTTCTGCTAAGTGGTTTGCTCAGTGGCAAGAAGACACTTATTCCTCTGGCTGGGGAAGGTAGAGATTATGGAAACAAGGAGCACCACACAGACACAGGAAGCACTGGGGAGGAGAAAGGAAGATCACGGAAACTGGGGGGAAAGTCTTCCTGATGGAGAAGTATTCCACCATGTAGGGTGACCAGGTATCCGGTTTTCACCCGTCGAAAAGGGATCCTGGTGGCTCTGGTCAGCACTGCTGACCGGGCCGTTGACTGACCGTTTGGTGGTGGTGCGCAGCGGGGTTGGCAGGCTTCCTGTTAGCCTCTGTGCTGCATGGCTCCTGGGAAGCAGCCGGCATGTCTCCCCTCTGGCTCCTACGTGTAGGAGCAACCAGGGGGCTTCGCATGCTGCCCCCGCCCCAAGCGCTGCCCTCGCAGCTCCTATTGGCCAGGAACCATGGCCAATGGGAGCTGCGGGGGCAGCGCCTGCGGACGGAGCAGCGTGCAGAACTGCCTGGCCGCGCCTCCACGTAGGAGCCGGAGGGAGAACGTGCCACTGCTTCTGGGAGCTGCTTGAGGTAAGCGCCACCCGGAGCCTGCACCCCTGAGCCCCATGCCTCAACCCCTTGCCCCATCCCTGATCCCCCTCCCACCCTCCGAACCCCTCGGTCCCAGCCCAGAGCACCCTCCTACACCCCAAACCCCTAATCCCCAGCCCCACCCCAGAGTCTGCACCCCCCCAGCCAGAGCCCTCACACCCCCCACATCCCAACCCCCTGCCCCAGCCCAGAGCCCCCTGCTACATTCCAAACCCCTCAGCCCCAGCCCAGAGCCCCCTCCCACACCCTGAACCCCTCATTTCTGGCCCCACCTCAGAACCCGCACCCCCAGCCCAGAGCCCATACCTCCTCCCACACCCCAACCTCCTGCCTCAGCCCAGAGTCCCCTCCCATACTCCAAACCCCTCGGCTCCACCCCCACAGCCCGGAGCCCCCTCCTGCACTCCAAACCCCTCATTCCTGTCCCCACCCCAGAGCCTGCACCCCCAGCTGGAGTCCTCACCCCCTTTCGCATCCCAACCCACTGCCTCAGCCTGGAGCCCCCTCCCGCACTCTGAACTCCTCATTTCTGGCCCCAGCCTGGAGCCTACATCCCCAGCTGGAGCCCTTACCCCCTCCCGCACTCCAGCTCCCTGAGCCAGCCCAGTGAAAATGAGTGAGTGAGGGTAGGTAGAGTGCACGACAGAGGGAGGGGGGATGAGTGAGCGACGGCGGGGCCTTGGAGAAGGGGCGGGGCATGGGCAGGGCCTCCGAGGAGGGCCAGGGCCGGGGGTGTGGCAAAGGTGTTTGGTTTTGTGCAAGTAGAAAGTTGGCCACCCTACCACCATGTAGCAGCCTCATGAGGCAGAGGAACCTGCCTGCTTTCCTGAACACAGATGGACCCTCCAAGGATTCCCAAGGGGAGGGTGAGCTAGTGAGGGGCATTGCAGTTAGAATGCTTGTTGTTTTTTAAATCATCTATACTTTCTTGTGCTTTATATGATTAAGCAAAGGAGAAAATGTGTTAGACTTCCGTGCAAAGAATCTGTTCTATTCTATGTAGGCTTTTCTTACCATGCTCATCACCGTAGTATCTGAGCGTCTTTCAGTACTGCATTAAGCAATGTGGCTATACATCTGTCACATGTTGTTTGTTCTTTCTACCTCTCCCCAGAGGGAGAAGCATGTGGAGTGCGTTGAAGATAAGGGCCGATTTGACATTCTGTGAGAAGCCAGAGCGTGGTGGACAGGTTTGATGTGTTCATAGTAGCCCGTGTTGCTGAGGAGACGCATTGCAGTGTTTTGAACTAAGTGGAGTTTCCTAAGTGCTGAAGGCTTCATTCCCAGGTATATCGCATTGCTGTAGTCCAGCCGAGAGATGGTGAAGGTGTGGCCAAGTCATCACCTGCCAGGATGGGATGGAGTCCCCTAGCCAACCAGAGATAGTAGAAGGCATTACTCCTGGCCATCACAATGTGAGAGCTCAGTGTCAGACTGCTGACTGAACTGACCAATCGTGGATGTGAAGCTTCAATCAAAGGAGATTGCATTGTGGTTGCACCGTGGCTATATGTGTGTTATATACCTCACATCTACTAAGTGCCTCCTGAGAGAGTTAAACTCTAACACAGAAGGCTTGCACCTTTCGGTGACATTCTGGGGGAGGGTGTGTTTAGCAACTGGGGTATCTTGGGGGTCAGCACTGGGCCTAAGGCATGTGGGCTGTAGGGCTCCATTTCTGTGAAGAAGTGGACTGAGAATTGGTGCCTAGGAAATGTACCAGTGACCAAGGGAGAGAACAGTGCTGCAGCTTGCTGAGACCAAAGGAGGCTTAAATTACCCAGGGATCCAGGGGGTTGGATTCCCCTTACAGCAGTTTAGTGAGTGACCACAAGGGGGCACTCAACAAGGATCTGTGACAGAAACAAATTACCATTTTGGAGTATTTTCCCTGAGCTTCCAGTTGATCCTTTCTTTGTGATCATTGAGATTCAGTAAAACATGTGCATGTAGGTAGGAAAAAACTTCATGTGCCACTTTACTCTCAGACGCTGCATAAAACTGCCACTGGTGTTAGAGAACATTCTGCTCGCAGAATGGGGGAAGAAAATGGTTCCCTTTATGTATTCCCACAGACAAAAATCTTCATTAAGGTAAAGTTAAAATTGACATGACATGACATGAAGATAAAAATCCTTACAAGAACACTGGCTAGTAAAACAAACAAACACCATTAAAAGCCAGGAAGTTCAGAGTTAAAGCTCTCTGTCTTGGGTACTTCTATAACCCCCATTACTGGAGTATCTGAGCACCTGAAAAATCTCGAGTTCATTTATCCTCACAAGACCCTGGTGAGGTAGGGCAGTGCTATTAGCCTGAGGCTCAAAATAACAAAGCGATTTGCCCAAGATCACACTGTGGTGAAGCAGGGTATTGAACCTGGGTCTCCCAAATCCCAGGCTAGGGCCCTGACCACTTACAACTACTGTACACTTAGCTAAATGTGCAAGAAACCCAAACACTTGAGAGAAGCCCTGTCCTTGGAGAAAATCTGAAATTCAGACCATTTTACCCACCTCCTCGACAGCTGTAGCACTTTTCAGTGTCATCGCTGAGGTTCTATCCATCAAAGAGACACCTTGAGAACAGCATGGTGTCAATGCCAGCTGCCATCCTAATGGAACCAGTAGCAGCAGATGCAGGCAAGCTACCAGAAAGCACACCTGTGCGCGGGCTATGCACAGCTGTTCACATGCTGCTGCTGCTGTTGATGCGCTGGCACAACACAACTCATGCCAGTCCGGTGTGTTAACTTAAATCAAGACTTCATGTCTTTCTAAAAAAATAGTCTATAGATCAAATGGTAGTTATGGGCTTGATGCAGAAATCAGTGAGTGAAGTCCGATGGCCTGTGTTAGGCAGGAGGTCAGACTAGATGATCATGATGGTCCCTTCTGGCCTTCAACTCTCTGAAAGTTAGGCCTTGTCTACACTACGGGGGGAGATCGATCTAAATTACGCAACTTCAGCTACATGAATAATGTAGCGGAAGTCGATGTACTTAGATCTACTTACCACGGGGTCCACACTATGCTATGTCGATGGGAGACGCTCTCCGATCGACTCCCCTTGTGCTTCTCGTTCACGTGGAGTCCAGGAGTCGATGGGGGAGCGATCTGCGGTCGATTTAGCCGGTCTGAAGACCGGCTAAATCGACCGCTGATGCATCTGTGACAGATTTATGTTACTAATCTGCCTGGGGCTTCAGGTGATCAGGCTGAGGCCGCAGGATCTTTAGGGAAGGAGATGAAGGAGCACATCAAGTGACTAAGTTTAAAGCTTTATTAACCAAATAACAGCAGTGAGTGCTGGGCACGCCCCACGTCACTCAGCGGGAGGAAGAAAGCATTAGTGCCCGAGCCCTAACCCACTTTCATACTTACACATGCACAACCCAAGGCTGGCCAAGCCTGAGTGTAACGTAAGAGGAAGAGGGGGAAGGGTAGACTAGAGTTCTGCCCTGTGCACAAGTTGTCTAGGGTCTGCTGTAAATCTCCGACTTGCTTCAGCTCTCGGGAGGCTTTTAAGCCCTGGGTTCTTCCGGGGTCATTGTCATCCAGGGACCCTCGTCCCCTGTGCTCTCTATACCAGTCCGAACCGGCCTTCCACAGCTCCCTTAGTTTCCCCAAAACACATCGGTTTCAGGGTCGTGAGACTGTTGTTTTTCAATTCACTTACCTTTGCAATTTTACTAGTTTTGCAACCCCTTCAGTTCTGTCTGGCTCAGTTCTCCTTTCTCACGGCTGGCCAGGGTTGAGATACAGGCTTCTGGCTGTTTGGCAGCAGAGAGCTTGTTTGTGTGCGCTGGCCTTGGGCTGCAGTTTCGTTCCTTATCTTCGGGCCTAGCTGGATCGTCAAGTTAACCCGTTCCTTTCTCCCTTCCTCCCCCTTTGGCCTCTTGTAACCTGCAAAGGAATCTTCCACTCCACACTCACGCCTTCAACCCTTCCCAAGATACTTTCCAATGCATATAAAGGCATGAGCAATATACAACACTGGTGCTTACCCAGGGGACCCCATGGGGTGGGGGACATTTTATTGTGACACATCGATCACTGCACATCAATCTCCCGGTAAGTGTGGACAAGCCCTTGGTTGGGATAGGGATCCATTAGAGGGGAGAAAGTGATCCCTTGCTCTCCCTTTATCTCGTGCACTCATGTTTCTCCGTGGATAGGAAGTGATTCCCTTTGTACTCAAACTTCTGAAACAATAAAAAATGCAGATGAGAAAAACTTTGTGTAGCCTCAGCCAGCCGTTTGGGCCTGATTTCATGCAATTTATAGACGAGATGTTTTCATCACCAATTTCTATTGCCTTGCCAGTGCAGAATGTCTCCCTACTGCAGTCTGTGGGATCATGCTACTATAACTGAGAATAGAATGTGCCCCCCCCTTTATTCCCAGTCAACTGTGTAGGAGAATGATATGAGGAGGCATGTCATGCTCACTTACAAATTCAAACGGTTTAATTTTCTCAGTGGTTCTAGGTATTAGGGAGAAATCTTCTTCTAAAGAAGAAGGGTCCAATGGCTAGCAGAGTAGTCTGGGGCGCTGGAGACATTTCCTTTGTGACCTTGGACAAGTCATTACTTCACTCTGTGCCTTAGTTCCCCATCCCCATTTAAATACATTAACTATTGTGAGGTGCTCATGTGCTACAGTAATGGGAACCATATAAGTACATTAGATGGATGGCTCTTGATGACAAAGACACATCAGAGATAAATCCAGCTAATTAATCAGTCGAAGAAACACCATTTTATTTAAAACTAGTGAGTTAGCATCATGTAGTTCATTCCTGAGCATTGAGAATGCAACTTCAGTTACACACTCTAATGCAGAATAAATCAATTTGTCCTTGGTACGGTTTTCAGCCAAATTAAGCTTCATTATAGTATTTATTAAGTTCTGACAGTGCGCTTGGGGCTGTACAAGACACAAAAATGACAATGGTCTCTGCCCCAAAGAGCTTATAATCCAAGCCCCTAGTCCTGCAAAGAGTTACACACATGCTTAACTCAAAGATTTATACACATGCTTAACTTTAAGCACCCGGAACAATTGGATGGAACTCAGTGGAAACTACTCACAGCATGGAAAGTTAAGCATGTGTTTAAGGGCATGTCTGCACTAGCAAGTTTACATCAGCACAGCCATAAGAGTGCTCGTGTAGTCACACTATGCCAAGAGGAAAGAGCTCTCCTGGCCACATAATAAAACCACCTCCGGGAGTGGCAGTAGCTATGTCAGTGGGAGAAGCTGTCTCGCCAACATAGCGCTGTGCACACCGCGCGTCTGTTGGTGTAACTTATGTTTTTTTTCACACCCCTGAGTGCCATAAGTTATACTGAAAAAAGTGGCAGTGTAGACATGGCCTAAGTGTTTTCAAGATTGGGGCTTAAATCCCCAATCCCACAAACACTTTGGCATATGAGCGATACTACACCTAGGAATCATCCCTCCGAACCCAACCTGCTTATGCGTTAGGGGGAGGGCTAGCTCAGTGGTTTGAGCATTGGCCTGCTAAACCCAGGGTTGTGAGTTCAATCCTTGAGGGGGCCACTTAGGGATCTGGGACAAAAATCAGTACTTGGTCCTGCTTGTGAAGGCAGGGGGCTGGACTCCATGACCTTTTGAGGTCCCTTCCAGTTCTATGAGAGAGGACTGGGCCTCAAAAGGCAGGCACAGAAAAATAACTTGGCATTGGGAAATCCAGAGGAAAGAGCTAGCTTGGATTTAAAAAAATGATTATTAAATCACTTGTTGTGGAAATGGCAAAAGAGGTCAGATTTTAGGCGGCATTTGAATGAGACGGTGGTGGCCTGAGCTGCACCATTGAATTCAGTGAGAGCTTTGTCATTGATGTCAGCAGGATCAGGCCCTTGCTGAACTGGAATGGAGAGGGAGTTCCATGCGGGACGAGAGTGACAGAGGGAGATCAATGGCTTCTAGGCTGGAATCGCTGGGGGAGTGGCGAGAGCAGGCCTGGAGTAAAGGCTGCAAGAGAAGCTCTTGTTTCAGCCCTGTGATGATGATAATACACACTGAGGTGTTGGGATGTCCGAATTCACCATCCCAGATAATCGGAGCTTAGTAACAATGTGTATTCTTACCGGACACAATACTTCTGTGAACTGCTTAAAGGATGATTCAGAACCATTCAGGGGTGATATTGAATTTATGAAACTAGCAGAAAAAAGCACTCAACCCCTGTTACTGGAGTTGGAGGTAACAGATTCATTTTCTGGTTGATTACAATATGAGCAGTGGAGCTTGTAGGAGTATGTGAGGAAGCTACATGCCCACCCGTAGCCAAATCCCTTTCAGCTGTATAGGAGGAAAACATTTTAAAACTGCAGAATTGCTGTTTAATTTACCAATACTTCCATTCCAGCTCATTAACTTCTTTGTGCACTCCCCTGTTCTGTCCTCAATCTCATAGCTGCTTGCAGAGCCCAAGGGCATGATATGGCCCTTTGTGCATTCCACCCAATATCTGCATTAATCATCTGGAACCGTATAACAGCATTTATACTTGTAATTAACCAAAATAGCCACTGAAGGGCACCATTACATCAAATAAATTTTTTTTTTTTTTGCTCAACTATACAAAGGCCAAATCTTGACGAAAATACTTTGGATCTAAATGATGAAAGAATGCATACATATCCTGGCACACTATCATTTAATTCACTCACAGATCTATAAGGGAGCTGCTTTTTAGGTACAGTTATTATCAATGAGATATAATTTCTGATCTGCAAATAGATAAATCTTGTATATTATGGCAAGTACAAATGAAGATGAAGCAGTGAAGAATTTTTGCAAGATCTGTAAGAGCAGTGGAGAGCATCTGTACTGATAGATTTTAATTTTAAAATCACTAAGTTATTTGATTGCACTTGACAATATTTTCTAGGTTCTCCCATATATTAACTAAAAGCCCTTTCCTGAGAGTGGAAAAAATATTCTGTTTTACTTTTATGACCTTTAATATTACATAACAGTTCTTGTGCCTTTTAAGATAAAGTGTATGCTCTTTTCTGTAGCATCAAATACAAAATATTTAGCATATGACAAAAGGAACTAGATTTTTTAAAAAGTCATCCAAGTGGGGGAGTGGTATCTTTAAAAAGTTAAGTTGATCAACATTTGATCAAGGTGACGTTATAGTTAACTAGCCCACTGTTTGTTTATTTTGATTTAAATAATAACTAAAAAAACCACCTATCAGGGTCTCAGGATCAGATTTTAAAGAGAGTTAGGTGTCCGGGCACCATTGTAAATTACACTAAGTAATTATTTGCATCTTTAGTTATCTAAATACCTTTAAAAATCTGGGCAGAAAAAGAGCTCTGTGTAAGCTCGAAAACTCGTCTCTCTCACCAACAAAAGTTGGTCCAAGAAAAGATATCTCATCCACGTTGTCTCTCTAATATTGTGGCACCAGCACAGCTACAACACCACTGCATCTCTCACTCTCTCTTCAATAATGCCATGGTTTAAAAAACATAATGTGGTTCAGATTCTTAGTAGGCATAACTCCATGTAATTCCATTGATTTCAGTGGAGCTACACTGATCTATGCCAAATGAGTATTTGGCCCAGTATGTGCACGTACAGGGAAATGACAGCAGTGTGAGCAGGTGGGCTGACTCAGCAGAAATGGAATATGGATGCAGTCAGCAAGGGCTTTCCACAAGGGATGTTTATCATTTTATTATTATTTTTTATGTACAGTAGCACCCACTGTGTGCTAGGCACCTTCCAAACACTGGAATAAAGATGGTCCCTGCTCCAAGGAGCTCGTCGTCTAATAAGAATTGGTTCAGAATCAGAAATCAAAACAAGTTAACATAAGCAAACTGAGAGCCACAGAAAACACCCGCAGGCTGGGGTACAACACAGTCCTATGGCCTTTCATCGGAGCAGTCTCCCTTCTCTGTATCCTGAACAGCTAATGTAAGAGGCAGAAGGAGAGCCGGATAGTTTGCTTCCTTCCAGGAGCAAAGTCAAAGAACATCACCACTAGAATAAACAATATTCTGAAGTTGGCAGGAGAGACACCCTTGGCAGTGATCCACATTGGAGGCAATGGCAGCAGATCAAGCACCATTCCACAGATCCTGGAAGACTTCAGAGATCTCGGAAGGGAATTTACTGAAGGAAAGGAATATCCAGACTATCTTCTCAGACATCTTTCCTGTCCCTTCAAGTGAGAGAAGAAAGAAGGTGGAAGATACAGAAAGTGAACAATTGGTTAAGTAGGTGGTGTGAAGGAATATTCTGGTTTTGTGGAACATTGGGAAAAGGGGGTTGTATGGTCTTGATGGCCTCCATCTGGGTGATAGATTAGCTAGGGTAGTCAGGAGGGCTTTAAACTATCCATGAAAGGGGAGGGTGACAACTGGGCAATCATGGTACAAACACTCAAATATATAAACCAGCCTCACAGCAATAAATCCAAGCACATTGGGGTACATAAGGAACACATTTTTCAATTATATACTAATGCTAGAAGCCTAGCATTAAACAAGAGGAATTGGAGATGCTTATGTAGGAGGGGAAAGTATGATATGGTTGGTATTACTGAAACTTGGTAGGAGAGGGTCTTGTGATTAGAATATTAAAATTGCCGGTTACAACTTGTTTCAAAAGGATAAAGTGGGAAAAGTGGGCTGGGGGAGAGGGGAGGAGCACTTTACTCCAAAGATATTGTTAGCTGTTACAGAGTTATGGATGATTCAAAATCACAGAACGTTGAATGCTTATAGATTATAGTTCTAACTGGTGAAACTAAAGAAGTGGGACACTGCTGACATCTGTTACAGCCCACCAAATCTCACTAGAGAACAGGAAAACCTGCTCCTTAAACATCGGTCCATAATGTATAGGAAGAAAAACTGTGTTTTGATGAGTGACTTAAAACTGGGGACATTTGCTGGGCATGTCATGTGGCCAGTGACAAAACTTCCTTAGAGTTTCCCAAAATAATAGATGATGATTTCTTAAGACAGAGTCTTGCACTCAATGCAGGGCAGCCTAATATTGGACATCATCCTGGCAGACAAAAAAGAGATACTTGCGGATCTAAAAATTAGCAAGTATCAGTGATCATGATCTGGTTACGTTTCCCTTCTGCAAACAAAATATGGCAACAAAGTGAATTTGGAACTTTTAAAAGGGCCATTTTCCCCCAAAGCTTAAAGTAATTGTTGGCATAACTGTTTGGGAATATAAATTTAAAGTGGGCAGCGCTAATGGCACCTGAAAATTGTTCAAGGACATCCTACTGGATTCCCCCAAAGCCACAATTCCACAGACATGAAAAAAGTTACAGTGGGTAAGAAGCCATCTTGGTTAAAAGGAGATGTGGAAGTGGCGATAAAACATATGTTCAGATGGTTTCTGGAACGGGAGTGACACAGGGTATGTCTACAGACTTGGGCTCACAGGCTCACGTTACAGCCCTACAAATAGCCCTGCGGATGTTCTGGTTCAGCTGGAGCTCAGGCTCTGAAGACTGGAAGGAGGAGGGGGGGGGTTTCAGAGCCCGAGCTCCAGCCTGAGCCCAAATGTCTACACAGCTATTTTTAGAGCTGCAGCGCAAGCCTGAGTCTGAAGATCCGGACTCCGAGACTCACTGCAGCATGGGGTTTTACCATGTAGACATACTCACAGTGGTACATTTTTGGGGGTCAATTATGTTTTTCTAATATGAAGATTAGAGGTGAGAGTCTCCTATATGCCACATCTAGGTAAAATGTCATACTCATTACTGTATTAAACTGCATGTTTTGCTGTTTTGATCAGGAAACCAATGGGATTTTGGCTTTACAAAAATACATTCTAATTTTTAAAGGGATTTGAAGGACTGTCTTCACCCATCATAGAATATCAGAGCTGGAAGGGACCTCAGAAGGTCATCTAGTCCAACCCCCTATTCAAAGTAGGACCAATCCCAAGACAGATTTTTGTCCCAGATCCCTAAATGGCCCCCTCAAGGATTGAAATCACAACCCTGGGTTTAGCAGGCCAATGCTCAAACCACTGAGCTATCTCCCTGCCCCCTCCCCCTTCTGGTGAGGAACGCAGCAGCTATTCAACAGTCCACACCAACACTGCACAGGCGATAATATAGGCCCCTCCTACCCAGTGACACCAGCCCCACCCCTACCCCATGAGCACCCACCTAGCAGCACCAGCTCATCCTCATCACACAAGCCCACCTGCAGCTGCATCAGCTTACCCTCCCTCCACAAGTCCATCCCCAGTAACACCAGTCGCCCATCCCACAAGTCCCCCACCAGGCAACACTAGTCTCCCCCACCAACACCCACAAGCACCAGCTGACAACACCAGTCTCCCCCACCCCACAGGTGCCCTACTTGGCAACACCACCACCCCACCCAGAAGAACCAATCCTTCACCCCAAAATCCCACCCACAGCAACACCAACCGTCCACCATATAAGCACCGTCATCCAACAGCATAAGCTCCCACACCACATGCTCCTCAACCAGCAGTATCACCAGCCCCACCTCAAAATGGCTCAAAAAATCCTCCTGTTACCCAAATCCCACAATCCTTTGCAGCTCCTGAGTCATAGGGTGATTTTTTTTTGTCTCATTCCCCACACAAACACACCAAAAAAAGGTTGAGAACCACAGTGTTAAAACATTTTCTCAATCATAAGATGTGTCCTATGTTGTGCTTGGCCAGAACCAAAAAATGAGCGATGGTATGATGTCATTTCACTGGGCAAAGGGGATACTTCATGTTAATTGTTTGTATTCATTTGTAGCCCAGAAGGATTCATTTCCTAGGTAGCTCATAGCAAGCATGATCTCTGAGCTGGATGGCAATAGGGTAGTTCATCACTGGAGACACTGTTTACGCGCGGCGGCCAGACCCTATTTAAAACAACAATCATTCTTGTCCTTCATGTTCATATCATTGCATTTTAAATTATCCCTTTTGGTTTTGGTTCCAGAGCTTAACTCGTATTTCAGTCTACTGGGTTAGTTAAAATGCAGCGAGAGAAAAGTACAGTAAGGTTAAGGCACCTGTCTATAATACATTGACCATGTTGTGCCCCCTGAAATTTTCAGGGGCTCTGATGATTGCAAACATGCTGACTCTGAGACTTAAAATGCGTGGGCATAACTATGAAATAGTGACCATAATACAATAGCATTCAACATCCCTGTGGTGGGAAGAACATCTCAACAGCCCAACACTGTGGCATTTAATTTCAAAAGGGGGAACTATGCAAAAATGGGGGGGGGGTAGTTAAACAGAAGTTAAAAGGTACAGTGACTAAAGTGAAATCCCTGCAAGCTGCATGGGCACTTTTTAAAGACACCATAATAGAGGCCCAACTTCAATGTATACCCCAAATTAAGAAACACAGTAAAAGAACTAAAAAAGAGCCACCGTGGCTTAACAACCATGTAAAAGAAGCAGTGAGAGATAAAAAGACTTCCTTTAAAAAGTGGAAGTCAAATCCTAGTGAGGCAAATAGAAAGGAGCATAAACACTGCCAAATTAAGTGCAAGAATGTAATAAGAAAAGCCAAAGAGGAGTTTGAAGAACGGCTAGCCAAAAACTCCAAAGGTAATAACAAAATGTTTTTTAAGTACATCAGAAGCAGGAAGCCTGCTAAACAACCAGTGGGGCCCCTTGATGATCGAGATACAAAAGGAGCACTTAAAGACGATAAAGTCATTGCGGAGAAACTAAATGGATTCTTTGCTTCAGTTTTCACGGCTGAGGATGTTAGGGAGATTCCCAAACCTGAGCTGGCTTTTGTAGGTGACAAATCTGAGGAACTGTCATGGATCGAAGTGTCACAAGAGGAGGTTTTGGAATTAATTGATAAACTTAACATTAACAAGTCACCGGGACCAGATGGCATTCACCCAAGAGTTCTGAAAGAACTCAAATGTGAAGTTGCGGAACTGTTAACTAAGGTTTGTAACCTGTCCTTATATCGGCTTCTGTACCCAATGACTGGAAGTTAGCTAATGTAACACCAGTATTTAAAAAGGGCTCTAGAGGTGATCCCGGCAATTACAGACCGGTAAGTCTAACGTCTGTACCAGGCAAATTAGTCGAAACAATAGTTAAGAATAAAATTGTCCGACACATAGAAAAACATAAACTGTTGAGCAATAGTCAACATGGTTTCTGTAAAGGGAAATCGTGTCTTACTAATCTATTAGAATTCTTTGAAGGGGTCAACAAACAAGTGGACAAGGGGGATCCAGTGGACATAGTGTACTTAGATTTCCAGAAAGCCTTTGATAAGGTCCGTCACCAAAGGCTCTTATGTAAATTAAGCTGCCATGGGATAAAAGGGAAGGTCCTTTCATGGATTGAGAACTGGTTAAAAGACAGGGAACAAAGGGTAGGAATTAATGGTAAATTCTCAGAATGGAGAGGGGTAACTAGTGGTGTTCCCCAAAGGTCAGTCCTCGGACCGATCCTATTCAACTTATTCATAAATGATCTGGAGAAAGGGGTAAACAGAGAGGTGGCAAAGTTTGCAGATGATACTAAACTGCTAAAGATAGTTAAGACAAAAGCAGACTGTGAAGAACTTCAAAAAGATCTCACAAAACTAAGTGATTGGGCAACAAAATGGCAAATGAAATTTAATGTGGATAAATGTAAAGTAATGCACATTGGAAAAAATAACCCCAACTATCCATACAATATGATGGGGGCTAATTTAACTACAACAAGTCAGGAAAAAGATCTTGGAGTCATCGTGGATAGCTCTCTGAAAATGTCCACGCAGTGTGCAGAGGCGGTCAAAAAAGCAAACAGGATGTTAGGAATCATTAAAAAGGGGATAGAGAATAAGACTGAGAATATATTATTGCCCTTATATAAATCCATGGTACGCCCTCATCTCGAATACTGCGTACAGATGTGGTCTCCTCATCTCAAAAAAGATATACTGGCACTAGAAAAGGTTCAGAAAAGGGCAACTAAAATGATTAAGGGTTTGGAACGGGTCCCATATGAGGAGAGATTAAAGAGGCTAGGACTCTTCAGCTTGGAAAAGAGGAGACTAAGGGGGGATATGATAGAGGTATATAAAATCATGAGTGATGTGGAGAAAGTGGATAAGGAAAAGTTATTTACTTATTCCCATAATACAAGAACTAGGGGTCATCAAGTGAAATTAATAGGCAGCAGGTTTAAAACAAATACAAGGAAGTTCTTCTTCACGCAGCGCACAGTCAACTTGTGGAACTCCTTACCCGAGGAGGTTGTGAAGGCTAGGACTATAACAGAGTTTAAAAGAGAACTGGATAAATTCATGGTGGTTAAGTCCATTAATGGCTATTAGCCAGGACAGGTAAGGAATGGTGTCCCTAGCCTCTGTCTGTCAGAGGGTGGAGATGGATGGCAGGAGAGAGATCACTTGATCATTGCCTGTTAGGTTCACTCCCTCTGGGGCACCTGGCATTGGCCACTGTCGGTAGACAGGATACTGGGCTAGATGGACCTTTGGTCTGACCCGGTACGGCCTTTCTTATGTTCTTATGTTATGTCAGCGAGGCATGCGAAAAAACCACACCTACTAGTGGGCGTAGCCATGGCAGCAAAGCCCCCATCGTAGGCGCAACTATGCTGACACAGAAGAGTGCTTCTGTCAGCTTAGCGAAAGTAGTTCAGGGAGGTGGTGTAGCGATGCTATCAAAGGAATTCCTTTTCTCAGCTTACACTGCGTCTCCACTAGACGTCTCTCCCGCCATAGCTCTACCGGTTTAGCTAGGCTGTGAAAGTGAAGTGTAGACAAACCCTAGGGTACATACAGTTCCAGGCTGACTGAAAGGATCTTAAAGACACCATATTCTCTGCTCTCTGCTAACGCCTACGCTTCTCACAAAAGGGACCTGTGTTTACAATACTGTTATGCTGGAAGGTTTTAATAGCCGCCAACAATCATGTCTTTCATGTAAGCAATCACAGACCTGGTTAAAGCTGATGGCCATGCTAGTCACCCTTCATTCAGGCTACATGGGAGAAGCAATTAAGCTCCTTTCTGGAGTAAGATAGCTGAAACAATAGAAGCCACCTCCCAAGACACTGCACCATGTAAGAAAGCCTGAGTAAGAACTAACTCAGGGAAAGTAAGAGAGGGTTCCCTGAGGACTGGAAATGCAGGGGCTGAGGAACTGATTGGTTGCAGCTGTGTTTTGTCTGTGAAGGCAGAAAGCAGTCGGAAAGGGAGGCGAAAGCCAGCAGAAAGCCAGAGAAGCAGTTGTGTGCGTGGCCCTGAGTGGGAGCTCAGACAGAGCACCTCGGGGTACAGAAATGGCTGGAAAGGCAGGCTTGAAAATTGTGAGCAACTTCCCGCTGTGTTCTGGGAAGCAGGACTTTTCGTACATTCTTTGTAAATAAACAGCATTGCACCAAAGAAATATCTGACTCCATCACCAATTTCTCCTCCTAATGGAAACAACCTGGCAAGACCCTAAATATTGGCCAGCTGCTCAGGTCAAGGGGCAACAATATGCATTGGCTTACAATGGTCCCTTGATAATGCCAGCCCCTTGTAACGTCAAGGGAAATGATTGTTATAGTGAAGAGAGAGGAAGAGTGGGAAGATGTTCAGGGTGAGCACAGTGAGTTTCCAGAAGACCATTTCCATGTGTTCAAACACAGGCCTACTTTTCATGTGGCCCTATAGATGCAAATCTTGGATTTGTGTGCGCACATTAGCTAGACAGTTGCCCGGCTAGCCATGCATGTACACACAGGGCCAGCTCCAGGCACCAGCGAAGGAAGCAGGTGCCTGGGGCAGCCAATAGAAAGGGGAGGCACGTCCAGGTCTGTGGCGGCAATTCGGCGGCGGGTCCTTCACTCCCTCTCTTCCTCTTCGGCGGCAGCTCAAACGTTTTTTTTTTTTTTCTTCGGGCCTTGAGGCGGCAAAAAAGCTGGAGCCGGCCCTGTGTACCCAGAGCAGGGATCTGCATGCACAGTTCTGCTAGTGCACGTGAAAAGTCTGTCTGTATGTGCATGCATGCAACTGTGGAGCTACAGTGAATGCAAGTCATGCTCCCTGAGCAAGACAGGGCATGTGATAGCAAGGGCTGGAAAGACAAAGACCTGCAGAGTCTGTGTCGGGGTTGTAGACACTAATTCCGCAGTGCCACGGATGAGTCCATGTGATGTGCTGACATGACAACGCTGGAGCCCTCTATCTCCATAAGTATCTGACTGCTTGGAAAGTCAGTAATCATGCTACATTTCTGTTGTGTGAGGTCATTCAAGGTTATGTCCTGCCATCTGACATGATGCCATCTCTCCGACTACGATGCTGTGGAATGCAGATCTGGTTTTCTCCATCTATTCTTTCCCTTCAGATTGTGGCAGTCTTCTTGCCAAATTGCAGAAAACTATTTTCCCTGGTAGTTGACCAAGCCATCTGTTCTCAGCCTGACTGGTGGAGCTGTTATGCCCAGGACAATGTGGTGGATAATGGGAAAGGTAGTCTGAAGCCTGGACGCTGTGGAAGAGCTGCATTTACTGGGCTTTCTTAACCCTTGGCTATTGTTATTGTCCCATATCCACTCCACTTTGTCAGTCACTACTCCTGATGAGCTGAAGAGGAGACTTGGGCATCTCTAAAGCAAACTTTTCCTGTGTCCACGTGGGACCAAGTTACACAGGCAGCAGCTATAAGAGCATCTCCAATGCACGGCTGGAGCAGCAGCAGTAGCAGGGCCACAGTGATTCTCCAGTTGGGCCATGTCTCAGGTCAGCCAGGACAGTTTAAGCCAGGAGCTGACACATTAGCATGACTCCTGCCCAGCCCGGCTATTCCCTTCCCACCAGCCAAGCAAGTTCTGGGAGGGAGAGCATCCCTGTAAGGGCATCCTTACTGCCCTGGGTAGCAGCAGCCTAGGGCACCAAAGCAGCTAGCATGAGTCCTAAGAAACCTCACTGGAAACCAAGCCAACCATCAGGCAGTCAAGGACGGACCATGCAAGTCAATAGAATTCTCTCCCTCTGCCCCTGTTTATTGCTTGAGGCAGAGCTCCTGCTGTCCATTAAGCATCACATTAGCATGCAGTACTGTGAAGGGGCAGCAGACCTGGTGACATTATGGACTCTCTGCATCGGTGCTAGCACGCTTTTCCTCTCACCTGCTGGGATGGGACAGCCTACATAGGGGACAGCTAATATGGCGAGTGCATTCACCACATCCCTAATTATGGTTGTAGATCATATGTTCCTTTCATGAAGGCCAACAGAGCTGCTGGAAGACAAGCTGCTAGACCTAGAGGCTGCCCATGGAAAGGGCATATATTTCCACGTGCTGTCTGATGCAACACAATCCTGGGTGCACCATTTTCTCGTCGCATACACTAAAAAAGATGATCTGCGAGGATAAACTCAGATCAACTGGGGATACGCTGGTGAAAGCTGATGTACACATGCCAGAAATCCAACCCATCCCCGCGAAACTGGCCCTCAGTACTTGGTATGGGACAACATTAATTAAAAAGGGCTGCAAAGCTAATTGCTCAAATCTCTGCAACATCCCATTGACTGCAGAGAGCCCCTCGTTATATCACATCCATAATGTGTCAACCTCAGCTCTGCTCACAGCCTGATGCAACAGGCAGGCTGGGGCTTTGCACAACTCCTGCTGCGCTTAGGATTACAGGGTTCGTCTGACAAATGATCCCTGAATACCAGAGGTGGGATGTTCATGGCACAGCAGTAACATGACACCACTTGACTGTTAAAGCTATATTAAAAAAAAAATGGGCTTGACTTACTAAATAATTCAATCTGGTGGTAAATAAGGAAGAGCATTAGCCCTGGAGCCTGACTTTGGGCCCTATTGCATGGGCCAAGCTGCTTCGCCTCTATATGTGGCATACACAAAGCCTGTCCTATATAGAAAGAAAATCAGATGCCGCTGATGAGGAAGATATCCCAGTTGCCTACAGCAAGGGCTTACAGCTCCCGGGAGCCATTCCTTCCTTAAAGAATGGTACAGGCTGGAACTCCACCGTTGAAGCTGTTATGGCTTACATGAGCCCTGGATGCTGTGCATTTGTTCAACATCAGGGACACGCGAGCATGTTATTCTGCTGCTGTGCTAGCTGCTTGTTTATTTAGTTTGCTCTTAAAGTGCTGACAGACAGCTCAGTGGTGTAGCGATGTGACGAGTTACCTCGGCGCCTGCCTAAACCTGAGTGAGTTACCTCTGAGCTCAAGCTTGGTTAAACCCCACGAGTCATCCCTGAGCCAGAGAGTGTGATGAGTCATTAGAGGCAATTACCTGCAAGTCTTGCCATAGGCCGTTCAACCAGGGTTCAACAAAGCCACAGGCGAAGATCCACCCAGGCGATCCACGTATAGAGGCTGCTAAGGGAAGGAGTCTCTCCGGTATGCTCAACATCGCTACCTGGCCAGGAACACTCTCCTTGCCAGTACTTTCAATAGACTGCTCCTGCTGTAGCCCACGGCTGTTTCCACACTAGCCAGCCCCTGTGCCAGCCTGCATCTGCTCCTGCCTCAGCTGCTCGCCCAGCAATTCTGACAATGGAAAACAGAGACAGGCCCTGCCCCGAGGAATTTACAGGCTTAAACATAAGACTTGTTCTGGACAAAGCATTGACTGAGAGTCACTAGGTTCCTGGTCTTCACGGGTATGTATGTCTACACAGTCTGCAGCAGTGAGCCTCCTAGCCCCGGGCGATAGACTTGGAGTAGTGGGGCGCGTCCTAGCCCTTTAAACCTAGCTGTGTAGACAGGGCTTTGAAGGTGCAGCTCGGGTCGGGGTTTGTGTTCTGAAGCCCACCCAGGCTTCAGAGCCTGACCTCCAGCCCAAACTGCAACTTCAAAGCACTGACTACACAGCTAGTGTGAGCCCCACTCCCCCCAAGTCTGTCGAGCCGCTAGCTCCATAGACGTACCCCAAGTGCTCCCGTGACCTGCCCTACAAAGGTTTGCAAAACCGATGCCACTTGGAATCCTTAAAGGAATGAGTTCATTCCTATCTCCTTCCCTTTGGTCGCGTAGGCCCAGATTCAATGGTGTTTAGGCACCTAACTCCCATTGATTTCAATGGAAATTAGGAACCTAAATACCTTTGAGGATCTGGACCTTAGTGGCTAGATACACTGGTGGAAGATGAAGGCTGATAGAGAGAGGATGAAACATAATGAATTCCTCCACGCCCATGCTGAGGCAATATTACAGGCCCAGAGAACCTTCCCCTCAGCCTCCATTGAAACTGCCAAATCCTGTCCAAAGGAGCTAATCAGGATGGTGAACTGTTCCATCACTGCTGAGTGCCTATAGCCTCAAGTGAATTGAACAGTTACATTGGCACAGTTACATCTATCTGGGGGGATGAAAAATCCACATCTCTGAGAGGTGTAGCTATGCTCACCTAACCACCAGTGTAGACAGTACTAGGCTAGGCTGATGGAAGAATTCTTCTGTCGATCTATGTGCTGCCTCTTGGGGAGGTGGATTAACTACAGCAATGGGAGACTGTAGTTAGGGTGACCAGACAGCAAGTGTGTAAAATCACGATAGTGGGTGGGGGGTAATAGGCTTCTATATAAGAAAAAGCCTCAAATATCGGGACTGTCCCTATAAAATCGGGACATCTGGTCACCCTACTGTAGTGAGTGTCTATGCTGAAGTGCTACAGTGGTGTAGCTGCACCTGTGTCACCACAGCATTTTAAGTGTAGACATAGCCTAAAAAGTTCACAGATATTCAGCCAGGCTTTCCAAACAACCTGGATCCAACCTGCCTACTTCCACCAACCAATAGTCTGCCTGCATTCCCAGAATTCAGTACATTCACTTATCAAGAAGTTCTGAACACCCTAAATGAGTCTCAGTCCAAGATTTATGAATCCAAGTTTGCCCCTTCCTGGCTTGTGAAAGAGAATCATGAGTAACTGGTGAAAACTCCTGACCAAAATAGCCAACGCATCATTCAGGGAAAGAATCTTCCATTCTTCCTTCAAACACACAATTGGCCAATCGACACTGAAGAAAATTACCTAAGATGCATCGGTTCTAGCTAGCTACCGCCCAATGTCAAATCTCCCATCCCCGAGCACACTCATAGAGAAGCTAGCAAAAGGGTGACTACAAGCTCATCTAATTGAAGCCAACACTCTAAAACCAGCACAATCTGGATTCAAGCCACAATATGGAACTGCAACCACTTTACAGGCACTGATGGAAGATCTCCTCCTGTCAATGGACAGAGGGCAGACATCCATGCTCATCCTCCTGACCATGCTGCAGAAAGCAACAATGCTTTCTTGCTTAAAAAAGGTAGCAAGAGTGCAGGGTAATGATCTAAAATGGTTTGAGTCCTTCTGGGAAGGATGCACCCAGTGAGTGGTGATGGGAAACAGCACTTTCCTTAGACTCCTCACTTGAGTCCCACAAAGATCAACTCCCTCTCCCGTCCTTTTCAACAGCTACATGCAGCTACTAGGTGAACTGGTCAGATGACATGGACTCAAGTGCCAGCAATACGCAGAGGATACACAGCTCTATCCTTCACCACATTCGACCACATTACTACCACCAAGATGGCCCAGTGCTTGGACGAGATGAAGCTGAACCTGAGCAAGACTGAGGTGATGCTGGTGGGCAGAGGAAAGCACTTTGAAGAGCCATGTTGCAGTCTCCTTTGGTTGAAGGTTCACACCCATGACTAGCCAATTCAGTCTGTAGTTAGGAGTGCGCCTCGATTCCTTGCTGACACAGAACTCACGTAACAGCAGCTGCGAGCAATGCGCTCTAGGAGACTTTGTCCCATCCTAGCAGGTGATGACCTGGCCTCAGTTACTGACACCTACATGACCTCTCGGCTGGACTACAGCAATGAGGTATACCTGGCCATGAAACCTTCAGCAACACGGGCTATTGCGAGCACATCAGACCTCATCCTTATTTTCACAGTGCTCAATGACCTAGGCTCAGGGTATCTAAAAGATCCGCTAAAGCTCCAGGATTCAGGCTGTGGTCGACAACTAGACTCCTCTGGCACAATGGAACTCTCTACAATAAGGGTAAAGCTCATCTGTGCCAAGACTGAACTTTGTTGGGGAGCCGGTCTGAGATTGTGGCATGAACTCCCTCAGGAGCTAAGGACCATCCCAAAGCTCTGTACCTTCCACTCAAAGTGCAAGGTGCATTTCTGGACCTGCCTGTTCTAATATAAACATATAGCAACACGTGCATGTGTGTGTATATATATATATATACAATAACAAAACAAGACACTCCCCTGCACACACTTCTCCCCTGGGGAGAGGATGACAGAACAAACACATGATAGATGTTAGTCATGTCACTTGACGTACTACCGAAACGCTCTCAGGTACTACAGTAAGTCTTGTGTTCACAGAATCAGCCTCAGCCTGGTCAAACACTTTGTGTCCACCCCTAACAGTCTATACTTCTATCAGCTCTTGTTACTAGTTAGGGTACGTCTACACTTACCGGAGGGTCCGGCGGCAGGCAATCGATGTTCTGGGATCGATTTATCGTGTCTGGTTTAGACACGATAAATCGATCCTGGATCGATCCCAGAAGTGCTTGCCGTCGACGCCGGTACTCCAGCTCAGCGAGAGGAGTACGCGGCATCGACGGGGGAGCCTGCCTGCCGCGTCTGGACCCGCGGTAAGTTCGGACTAAGGTACTTCGAATTCAGCTACGTTATTAACGTAGCTGAATTTGCGTACCTTAGTCCGAAGTGGGGGCTTAGTGGGGACCAGGCCTTAGAATGGAGCAAATGGCCTTAAGACCTTTAACACTTAACCAGGTAACTTTAAACGGTTCAAGAGCCCATGTTGATGTTACCAATGGGATTATAGGAGTCTGACCTCTCCCTGCTCAGTTCCCCTGGATGCTCTGGAGGTATCTCACAAGCCCTGCAAAATCACCCAGTAGCCATTGGTGCTGAGAACTGCTCCAGGAACTTTGTGGGGCTACCTGAAGGGCAGTGCAACTGATTCACTGTAGTTCAGTGCAGGCGAGGATGTGAAGCAGAAGTGCAAACCTTCTTAAAATGAAAGAACCTGGCTAGGCTGGATTAAAGCAGAAGGTCTATGCCTAGGGCCCTGGCTCCTGAGCCATATGATTACCTCCGAATCTCAGCATTCATTCGAACAAAATTAAGTTTGTAGCTCTTGTGGTTGTGAACAAATGTGACTCCAGTGTAACCAATGCAGGGACGTCTGCCTGGGTGCAGAGAGCCTGAAACAATAGGTCTGAGAAGTGTGACCTACCCTGTGCACCACAATGGGGGATTATCTCCAAGACTCACACCTCTGGGGGCAGGGGTTGGGGGGCTGAGAACATCACCCCAGCAGAGGATTCTGTGTGGCTGAAAGAGCAGATAGGCGGTAACCTTGGTGTACCCACCCAAGCAATGGTTCCTGAGGTAAATACTAGTGCCCACCTCCGCTGCCAGTTCTGCTGCTCCTGGCAGATGAGGGGTCCCCCCACTGCCACTGTAGGCAATGGCATGGAGATGGGATTGTGTGGGTGGAGCCCTGGGGCATCCTGTGTTTTGGTGTGCCTGAGGCGCCAGGTTTCCTTAATCCAGCTCTCAGCCTGGGTACTGTGAACGTATCCGTTCAGTTAGATTGTGAGCGGTTCAGGTTGTTTGGTGTAGACACCCCTTGGTTCTCACATTTTTTTCAGTTCCCCTGTTCTGAGGTGTCAGTGGTTCTGTCCAGTCTAACCTGGTCAGTCTATCTGCCTATCACTGTGGTATATAGGTGCTGGCCAAAACTATGATGCACAAAAGCCCAGAACAAAACAATCCTTCCCTGTCCCTCTGGGGCTGAGGAGCACAGATTTGTGTGTGGAATATTTAGCACCTTGCTGACTCTGGAGGAAGCCTTTCCTGAGACGGGATTTTAGGCCTTTCATGGACTTTAAAGCCAGGAGGGACCATTGTAACATCCTGCGTCGCACAGGCCATAGAATTTCACCCAGTGAAAGCATCTAGCCCTCACCTGAACTGTGTGAGGCCCCATGCGGCTCAGGCTGTCTCTTCTGATGAAGGACCCTATGTACAGGGCCCAGGGCCAAGACTGCTGTGTTCCGAGTGCCTGACAGACTGCGCCTATCCTGGCCTGAATAAATTAACGGAAGACTTGAACCAAAACCTTGGATTGGAACCCAGTGAACTCTGGACCTTTCAGATTTGGGGATCTGAATGGTGCACCGTGAGCCTGTCTCTGATATTAGCCTCTCATGACTCCTAACAACCTCTGTCATCAGCTAGAAATAAGGGTGCCCAGGGCCAGCTCTCCCCTAGAGATAGTGACTGTGATCGGTTTGCTTAGGGCAACAGCCCTGACTGTGCCATTTTAAACCTGTTATCACAAGTTGCTTTGGATGTTGAGCAAGATGTTGCTTCTTTAACCCCAAAGGTCAGATTCTAATCTCAGTCGCGCCCGGTGTCAGTGATTGAAGCCAGTGGAGTTATTTCAGACTGACTGAGATCAGAATCAGTTTCTGGAACAGCCAGGAGCAAGTAGCACAGTGCACGTTTCATGGCAGAAGAACCAAATGTTGTGAGAAAGTAAACCCTAATTCAGGGTCATTATCTTGTCATCATTACAAAGAGGATTGTTGCTTCTCAGGCTCCTGTGACAGGAACATCTTGTGCTACTTTGCCATAGTTTATTACATAGGATAAGAAGAACCATTAGCTAAAATTGCAGCCTTGCAGCACCTTTGTAAGATGCGCATTATTCTTCATGTTATACTCTTCATATGTCTCTCAACACTGAAGAGTCTTGTTGGAGCTACAAACCTCTCACCTTTCTACAAGCCCCAATCACAAACCTGTAATCATATTACTGCCATAATCACAGTTAAGAAAGGCTGTCGAAAAAGCACATCTAAAGTGACCCTTCTAATCATACTGTGTGATGATACTATGATGGTGGTAATAAAGGTGGCAAAGAGTGGGTTGAGATAAAACAGGGGATCCCACTAGATTTTGGAAAGTCTGCCCTCCCATCTTAGAGGGATGTTGCAAGACAATGGCTGGCTTTAAAGAGATGGATCTCCAAGGGTTTGATCTGGCCAGATACCGGACATGCCTGCGAGGAACTGAACACCCTCAATTCCTGTTGATGTTATTTGGAGCTGACGGCACTCCGCACTTCAAAGGGGTGCTCAGCACCTCCCAGCATGAACCCCCTAACTACGCAGCACTGTAGAAAGAACAATGCCCAGCTGCACTGGCTGAAATGCAGCGCCTTAAAGTGTGGGAGGAATATCCTATACTGCCCTGGCTCTGGTCACTTCTGTCCCTGCTGTGTTGTGTCTGATTGAATAGCCTTCTGCATAGGGAGTGGTCTCTAACAAAGTTTGCCTCTTCCTCTTCACCCATCAACCACTGACCAGCAGGCAAAAATGATGGGCATTAGGAGGAATGAAAATAATGAACTCTGTTGTCCCATGACAGCAATTCAGTCTTCATTACTGGAAAGCACTTTGGGATACTTTGAGTGTGACAGTTAATAGTTTGCAATGCATTGCAGCCTATTGGACCAGACCTGTCTATAATCTAGGCCTGTCTACATTATTCATCATCATTGTTATGTTCAGGGCATACACACAGGGAAATTAGATAAAAACACAAGTACTCTTGCTGGAAGCTTGGAATGCAACACTACTTTATTTCTTTGAATTCAGAATGATAACTTACACAAGGAGCAAAAAACAGAGAGAGACAAAACAGGCTGCTCTCTAAAAACATTGAGGCACAACTCACTCAACCTTACAGCACAGTGGCTGACTGCAGACTGCCTGCTATTAGGCCCAGATTGTATGGAATTCCCTACCCAGCAAACAGCACCAGAAAAAGCCTTGAAATGTAAAGTGATAGCTTACAATTTTAACAGTTTTCAGTACATCACAATCACTGTTTTACTTTGTAATGCTTTAGGTCCTGCTCCTGCTTTCATTGAAGTTATTGGCATATGCTTATTGACTCGTGGTGCAGGATCAGGTGCTTAGGCCAGGTCTATACTAAACGGTTCAATGAGCCCTCTCTAGCCCAGCTGAATCCATTTCAGGTCCTCCCTGCATCCAGACTAGTTGCAATGCCTTGTGAGCACCAACTCCACAATTCCTGGCTCAGCTCCTATTCTAGGAGGTTTTTTCATTGGCCCACTGGTAAGCTGTGGGATGGTAACAGGGAGGATGAGTTGAACTATTTCAGCTAGTCTGCGTCCATCCTGGCACTGAACTGGTTGAGCCTTTATCCATTATTAAATCTGCTGACAGGAGGGCTGTTCTAGACCATTTGGGGCCCTTATGTATGTAGACAGAATGTTCTTACAAACATTGCACAGGCTGGAATCTCTGTAGCGTAGAGCAGGCACCAGGGCTTGTGAAAGGTGACATCTCAACTCCTATTGCCAGGTAGCCCACAGAACCACAGCAGCAGTAGAATGCTTTCCACCCATCTCCCCCAGCAGGACACACCCAGATCTAGGGACACCCTCTACCTCAGAAGAATGCAGTTAAGTCTCTATGTCTCTTCAGTCCCTTGCCTGTTGTTTGAGACTGCCAACAAGGATACCAATTAATGCAGTTCTGGGGCAGGTCCTGTGCTATGACTAATTGCCCACCAAGAACTGGACTCAGACCACTGATCTCATGTCATACAGTTCCCCAAACAGCCATCAGCTTCTGACAGCTGCTGACTACCAATAGCCACAGCTGGATTTGAACTGTGACCTCAAAGGCAACAGCTCTGTACCCCAATTACCAATGCCCTGAGCCTTCATGAGATGATCATGATGGTCCCTTCTGATCTTAAAGGCTCGGAGTCTAATTACTAATGCCCTGCACCTCCAGTACACCCAGCACCATTGCATGTCCTACCACAGGGTGTGGTAGAGCCCTTCACAGATATCCAGCTTAGGCGGCAAAGGGAAATCGCTCACTTAGGAGAGGAGTGTTGTCTAGGTTGTTTGGTAGGGGGTGATGTTGCTCTCCATTTAGCTGCAGTCTTCATATCTATACTTGAGATATAAAATAGATCCGTTCAAAAATGTTTTAACATATATAGAGGCATCCATGTTAAAAAGGTTATCTGAAGAGTCGCTATCTATGAAGGAAACAAGTTAACCCTTCCTATTAAGCATTTAAATTGTGATTTCTTCCTTTATCCTACACTCTGGTAGGTGTGTGATTTTTATCATCTGTTGCAGGGAAAACTCTAAGGCCAAAATGCTCCATCTTGGGAACCTGAATTTCTTCACCCAAATATATATTTAGGGTCCTAAATTTTCTGAGGTGCTGAGCACCCACAGCTTCAGTTGACACGCATGGGAGCAGTGGGTGCTACGCACAATTGAAAATCAGGCTGATTTTATTTAGGTGCCTAATTTTAGACACTCAAATTAGGGAAAAAAATGTCTGAAGGGTTTGATCCTGTCTCCCGTTGAAATTAATGGAAAAATCTCAAGGATTTCAGTGGGAGGAGAATAAGGCCCAGAATCCTGAACGTAAGTCTCCAGAAGTAAGAAAAGAATGTTTGCTTTAAAATTACACCTGGGTCTAAGTCCCCTTTGTGCCTCCAGTCGTTGGTGCTTATCTTGCACTACCTTGAAGTAAAGCTGTGCTCTTTCCTGGAGCGCTTTCCTTCTGATCTTTCTCATTTTGTTTCTTTCTTAGCAGAAGATAAAGTCCGCGGTCCCTGGCAGGGGATGGCAGATCCCAGCCAGAACAGTTCTGAAATATTTGTGCTGTTTGCTTCACTGTGCCGTTCCAGGCCTGTAATCCATGAAAGTGGAATGCTCACTACTTACATTTAACTTAATTGGTAAAATATACCTTGAAATTGATACAGAATAAATTACCAGCATCGCGTTCAGGCTGATGGGCCGTCAGGAGCAGGCAGAGACAGACCTGGAGATTCATATGTGTGAAGATAATTTAGGCCCCAATCCTGCAGTGAGTTTTGTGTGTGTGCAGACCACTGGATGCCTGCAGGATCAAGCCCTTAGATCATTAGCTCTTTGGAGTAGGGACAGTGTCTTTATATATTTATATACAGTGTCCACCGCAATAGGGCCTTGATCTTGATTGTGGCCCATAAGTCCGACTGTAATACTAATAACAATGCAGACTGAGAGGAGCTAAAATTGCACATTTTTCATCTCTGCTTTAAGTGCAGACATTAGCTAATTCCTGCTGTAGCTTCTGTTTCCACACAGAGCAAATCTCTGTTCACCTGGACGTTATGCTGAACTATGGCCTGGTCAGAGCAGAATGAACTGGAGTGGAACATTTAACTACCGCCTTCCAAGTGAACCAGTGGATTTTTCAGGTGCCTTTCTGGGACCATGAAAGGTGCCAGCGTGTTGGTGAGAGGTGGTCGGTGGGGAGAACTATAATGGCTAGGGGTCTACTTAAATGGCAGAGAAATCACACCATTTTTGCGGGTTGGTCATGGCATAAATAGCAAGTTTTGTGGATGTGCAACACATCTGTGAAATTTGCTATTTATGCCCTGCCCAACCCATGAAAAATGTGAGATTTCTCTGCAGCGTTTCTCAAAGTAGGGGCCTGGACCTAAAATGGGGTCACAAGTCTATTAGGGGGTCATGATATATTGCCACCCTTACTTCTGTGCTGCTGCTGACGGCGGCGCTGCCTGAAGTTGGGTGGCAGGAGAGCAGCAGCTGCTGCCTGGGTGCCCAGCTCTGAAGGCAGCGCCACTGCCAGCAGCAACACAGAAGGGTGACAATACTGTACCCTGCCACTCTTACTTCTCTGCAGCTGCAGGCGGTGGCGCTGATTTCAGAGCTGGGCACCTGGCCAGCAGCCACCGCACTCCGATTTGCCTTTAGATCTGGGCAGCTGGAAAGTGGTGGCTGCTGCCCGGCCACCCAGCTCTGAAGGCAGCACCAGTGCAGCACAGAAGTAAGGGTGGCTATACCCTGCTACCCTTACTTCTGTGTTGCTGCTGGTGGTGGTGCTGCCTTCAGAGCTGAGCAGCCAAAGACCATATTTCACAGGGGAGACCATATTTTATGGGGTAGACCAGATTTCATGGTCTGTGATGTGATTTTCATGGCTGCAAATTTGGTAGACCCCTAATAATGGCTGCCTCTCTGTGGGGGGGAGGGGCCGCAGAGAAGAAAGAAAACAAAGGTGAAGGGATTGGAGGTGATGTCAATTGTGTAATAAACATCTGGCAGTGGCTGATGTTTCAGGGGCGTATATCAATAGCCACTTGCCCGGCTATGCAGTACTGTCCATGATGATGGTGGTAGTGAAATTTCTTCCTGAGCTGATCCGTTGGCACTCGGAATCATGACAGCTGGTCAGCACTCGATATGCGGGTTTACGTTCTAGGTGCCACACTGGGTACGTCTACACAGCAAAGAAATACCCGTGGCGCTGGCCCACGCCAGCCGACTCAGGCTCACGAGGCTCAGGCTGCGGGGCTGTTTCAGTGCTGTGTAGACTTCTGGGCTCGGGTTGGAGCCCAAGCTTGGGGACCCTCCCACCCCAGTGGGTACTAGAGCCTGGGCTCCAGCCCGAGCCCGGAAGTCCATACAGCAATAAAATGGCCCCGCACCCCGAGCCCCATGAGTCCGAGTTGGCTGGCACAGGGCAGCTGCAGGTTGCTTTTTGCTGTGTAGATGCACCCATTCTCATCCGGTGCAAACTGGCACTGCTCCATTGCAGTGAGTGGCGCTACTATGATTTATGGCATCGAGGATCTAGCCGATTTATTAGCAGAGATGTGTCCAAACCAGAGGCATCGATCCAAACATCCTTGGATCTGAACTTGGCGTCTCTGGCCCATGTGTAGTTATTAATGGGCATAAAATGACACGGCCCCTTTTGAAATCCTGCTCTGTGACCTAGAGGAGAAAAGCTCTATAGCCTGGTTGCTAAATGTGCTGTTTAACTCTTGTTTTATAGGCCAGCACAAACTGAATATGAAGAAAGGAGGTGAGCAATCCCATACCTCTGAGTCCACCTCTACCCCGATATAACGCGACCCAATATAACACGAATTCGGAGAGAACGCGGGAAAGCAGCGCTCCGGGGGGGGGGGGGGCTGCGCACGCCGGTGGATCAAAGCAAGTTCGATATAACGCGGTTTCACCTAGAACGCGGTAAGAATTTTTGGCTCCCGAGGACAGCGTTATATCGAGGTAGAGGTGTATTAAAAGAAAAACTCACGTGATGGCCATGCATAGAAAAAGGAAAGTGCTAAAAGCCCTGAGCAAGAAATGGCTAGACAAGGGAGCTTGCCAAATAGAATGGAGCAGAACAAGAAAGGAGCACATGCCAGTGATCAAAGCACAGCTCTTTCTCCCCAGAAGCGACAGCGAAGGCAGAAATGCATTCATTTAACACCCTATCACAAATTCCAACCAACATGAAGATGAACCTCCTGTTGTCAAATGATGCATAAATTGTGTCTGTAGTGGGCTTAGGTGATGTGTGAGTTGGTGTGTGTAAACGGTCACTGGTTCCGATTCTGTTCTCCCTTACACCAGATTAAACCAGGAAGAGCACCAGTGATTTCCATGACACTTCTTTCCATTTATACCAGACCTCAGAACCTGGTCTAATGTGTATCAAGCACATGTAACAGGTAATCTAGCATTAATGGCATGGCAGAGTTTGCACTGGCTTTAATTGACAGCGAGAGACAAGCACTGCAGGATATTTCCACTAGGATAAAAGACAGAAGGTTGATTCTTTTATTTCAAAGCAGGCGAAATAAAAAAATTAAAATAAAACAGGCAGATTTGTGGCCTTTTAAAAGTCAGTCTTATAAAAATTAAGGGCCTGTCACTTTAAAGTTACAGCCTTGCAGAGACATGATACTGAATCCCTGAAGGAAATTCCTCCAGGGCCTTCTCTTGCATGCTGTTCAAATCAAACATAAACTTCTCTTGGCACAAAGCGGCTATTATGAAGTCTGCTGTTATTCTATATGCTGCCAACTTCTGCTGCCACAGCCTTGGAAGAGTCAGAGAAAGAAGGGGCGGGAGGGATGAGGTCCTGAGAGCATATTTATCATATCGCACGCCCAAGCCACCCAGTGGCTGACCTTAGGTGGAGCCCGAAGGCCTACAGCCACTGAACAAAATGGCAGTTCTCCCATTAAGTGCAAAGGGAGCAAGATTAGGCCCAGCAAACTCTTCCACACTAAATGAAACTGTAGTTTTGGTCACCTGAAAAGACAAGCAGCAGAAGCTGAAATTAGAAGACTGCCTGTGCACCATACTTCTGTGTGATGCCTTTTCACTAGGAGCCAGCTGCAAAGCCCACTGAAGTCAACAAGAGCCTTTCCACAGACTTCAATGGGCTTTGGAGCCAGCCTTGGGTCTCAGATACCATGGTGATGGGCATGGCATAAGAACATGAATAGAACAGAATTCTCTCTCAGCTTCAATGTACACACCGCACTGCACAAACCCATCATTACAGTTCTCCCATCCCTTTGGGATTTAAACCCATTATTCACAGTTCATATGGCTGATGGAGCAATACAATGGGGTCTATTCTTCTCGCAGTGGGAGCACAATTAACCTAACGGGAAATTATACGTATAGACTCAATCAATTAAAATGATGACTAAACAGATCCTTATGCATAGAAGAAATACATGCCATCCGCCAAGCTAACTGTGCATTACGTAATAGCTATTGGGGTGGGGGTGGGAGGGTTAATTATTATTGCTTAAACAGCTGAGGAAATAATTCATAACAAATAGTTTATTCAATGAATTTAGCCTCTTCCTCTGTTCTGGAAACTGATCATGTTTGAAATTACACTATGGAATTTTTTGTGAATTTCATTTAGTCTCTGGCTTGCTATTGGATGGTCAATTTATTATTGTTTATTTGTATTGCTAAAGTCCTTAGAGGCACCAAATGAGGACCAAGGCCCATTGTGCTAGGCACTGTATAGACACACAGTAAAGCTAGGGTGAGACCTTTACTCCTGCTCCAGACCGGCTAGATAAAAGGACCGAATCAGTGGAAAGGGGCCCTAAAATGTAGATTTTTTTTCATAAAGCCAAATCAGCCTTTATTTAATCTAAAAGGTTAAGTGGTGAGGGTGAGGGTGGTGGTGAGGCCCCAACCAACCTTGAGTTAGGTGCTGTACACGCCATTAGTGAGAGACAATGTCCCTCCTCAAAGAAGTCACTCTCTAAAAAGACAAAACAAACAAAGGAAGGAAGAAGAAACTGTATGCTCAGGGTTCTGCTGATCGCCATATTTGGGGTCGGGAAGGAATTTTCCTCCAGGGTAGATTGGCAGTGGCCCTGGAGGTTTTTCGCCTTCCTCCGCAGCATAGGGCAGGGGTCCCAAGCTGGAAGATTCTCTGCAACTTGAAGTCTTTAGATCACGATCTGGAGACTTCAACAGCAGAGTTAAGGGAAAGTGGGGGGGTCAGCTTTTGTGGCCTGCATCATGCGGGGGGTCAGACTAGATGACCATATTGGTCCCTTCTGACCTTAAAGTCTATGAGTCTATGAGTCTATGAACTGAAGTGAAGTGACTTGCGAGTAGATCAGTAGCAGAGCTGAGAATACAAACCAGGGTGAACCACTGGCCCCGCTGAAATCAATGGCAAAACTCCCATTGTGTTAAGTGAGAATTTTATCCTAGGTCTCCTGAATCCCAGTCTAGTGCCCCACATACTGGGCCTACAATGCCTCTCTGGACAAGTTTCCCCAAGCCTGTCCACACATGTCCCAGTTCTAACTCGTGTCATTCATCCCACAACTCCAGCCAGGGCCGGCTCCAGGCACCAGCCCACCAAGCTGGTGCTTGGGGCGGCACCTGGAAGGGGGCGGAGCGGCGCTCCGGCCAGAGAGCGGGGGCCGCGACTGGGCTCGCCGCCCTCCCCCGGCGCTCTGGCCGCCGGGGAGAGCGGAGCCGCTGCGGGCTCGCTGCCCTCCCCCCGGTGCAGCCTCTGGCCGCCGTGGAGAGCGGAGAGCGGAGCCCCGGCCGGGCTCGCCGCCCTCCCCCCAGCGCAGCCCCGGCGGGGCTCGCCGCCCTCCCCCCCGCGCCGCCCCGGCGGGCCTCGCCGCCCTCCCCCCGACGCTCTGGCCGCTGGGGCTCCGCTCTCCCCGGCGGGGCTCGCCGCCCTCCCCTGCCAGGGGGGGGCGGCAAAAAAGCCAGAGCCGGCCCTGCCTCCAGCATGCTTGTTGTCTCCTCCCAGACAAATAATAAATGCCTACACCAAAGGCTGGCTCTCTTAGGCTACTATAGTACGGTCCACATTCAGAGAAACAGCCTTCAATTTCCCTTCACTAGATGGTGACCCTAACCCAGACAAACAACACCAAAGGAAAATATCTGATATAGCGTGGAGCTCGCTGCATTTCTGCTTTTCACCAGCAGAGGCTACTGACTTCCTGCACTTGTCACTGAATTCTCCTCAATCAGCAGTATGTTTCAGAGCGAGTGCGTTTGTAGCATGTTCCTTTAACCTGCTGCTGGGTCAGACAAGTTTCAACGTGCTGTTCTGTTCCTAACCGCGCTTTCGGAGAGAAAGCAGCGCAGTGTGCAGCACATCTGTTAGTGGTTAGTGGATTTCTTCACAGGACATCATTTAAAAAAAAATCTTTAATGATCCTCACAACAGAAGGTTGGGCGTGTCTTAAAGCTCAGCTGGGATTCATCCAGTTCTTTACCAGGGTAACGATATCAGCAAATAGAGCTTGTTCCTATGGTTACTAAACCGAATAAATGTTTACATAATAGACACAGGAAAGGGTTAAGCCTTGTGTTTGCCAACATGTACAACTACCTGGGCTGTGTATTGTTCATTATCACACCTTAGCTAGGTAGAATGACAAACATATTTGTAAAGAAAATGCATTTACCGCACCTCCACCACAACTCCTGTGATCGTTTTAATCTGTTAAATTAATTTTTTGAATCAGGTGAAGAGTGAGCATGATGTGCACATAACAAGAACTACCTCCAGTTGTTCTCTAGCCCCATTGCTCACCCCAGACAGACAAATAACCCACTGATCCGACTGGATTGTGTCCCATTCTGTACCCAATCCACTGCAGGAGATGACTTTGAGGCTCTTAGCTACAGAGGTAGTTCTCTAGCTTGGGCTACAGACATCTGGGGTTTCAGTCCTGGAGCTCCCTGGTTCAGTTCCCCAGTCATGGCCAAGATGGTGAACATCATACAATCCTCTTCCTTCACCCTTTTCCATCCCTTGTGGAATTTAGCTTGTAAACGCCACAGAGAAGGAATCTAGCATTTTATTGGTCCATAACGCCATGCCCCCACCCCGCATCATGCTTGAGAAGTAAGTAAACGTTGGAGCTCAGATACTAAGGTCATGAAACACCTCGCCTACATGGGGAAATTGAACTGAGTAGCTAGTCTGGAACAACTCCCCCCTATAATGGAGCTTTGCAGAAGTAAAAAGCATTAAAAACTTGTTTTTGTCAGTAATTCAACAGATCTGATGCCGAACACAGATACAGAACCGATTGCTTGCATAAGAGGATGCCATTTTCATAGTTACTTTTCTGACCAAGCCTTAATGTTACTGTGCTCTGGAGAAAGATGGAACATTTTGCCAACGTGTTTTCTGTCTTTTCCCGCATCAGCACTTGGTTCAGAGGGATTTCTCAACATCAAGCTGAAGATAACATTTCTGCAAAATGGTGGCATTTCTGAAAAGACCTTTTGATCCATGTAAACTCTTCTTATTTGTATGCACTTATTTTTCTAGGATGCTGTTTTCCTTTGGACAGTCACACTACAGAGCACAACTCTCAAACTCAAATGCTTACACCCACCTGCTGCCTTCTGAACTGGCACTGTATATTGGCTCACTCCAAACTCAGGCAATTTGGCAACCTTTAGGCCTAATTCTGCCCCCTCTGACACTGATGCAAATCCTGAGTAACTCCATTGGGCCAGATTGTCTTTTTGCTTACACCAATGTAAATCAGAAGCAACTCTGTTGAAGTCAATGGAGTCATACCAGTGTGGATATGGGTGTGAAAAAGAGATTCAGGCCCACTGACTTCAGTTTACACTGGTGTAACATCAAACAGGATTTTGAACCTTACACTTGTCTGCGTGAGAAAGTTGCACTGATTTAACTTCAGCTGCAATCTGAAACATTTGTTTCATTAAGCTAGTGGAAAAGGCTGTGTGGGCAGTCTTATTTCCATATAGCTTAAGTCAATTAGGAATCAGTTTCAGCTAACCCCAAACAAGGCATATAAGTGACCACCCAGCGATTTGCACGAATTTCACTATGTTTAAAATCACACCTGAGTCTCCCTTTTTGCTGTCTCCTTCACTATAAATGGCGTGTCATTAGATCAGCATTACTGTGTGCCACCCACCCACACACCCACACACCCACACACCCACACACACACACGTACAAGTGTGCAGCAATTTAGTTACAGTCTGATTTCACACACTCTCCTCCCAGCCAGCTATTTTGCATTGGGAGGCTGTTAAACATTAGCCTTCGAAACACACAAGCATCATTTCTGTGATGTATCTTAGGGGAACAGTGAACTTTCCTTAGCACTATATTCCACTGACCGCCCTAGTGTTGCTGTATGTCATTAATCTGTAGCGACCTGAATGCCACATTCTGCGAATTGTCAGAAGGCGCCAGGAAGTTCATACATAAAAAGCTTTGTTAACAGTAATGCTTGTTCTCTGGGACTGGCCACCCAGAAATAATTATAGCAACTGGCTTGCTTTCAAGAAGCTGCCGTCTTGTCTGAATGAAATATGGAGGAAACAGGAGGAGCTTAAACAGGTCCCAAATTCTTCCTTGTTAGGCGAAACCAAAACCTCAGGGGGGTAGTCTGAAGCCTCAGCTTTGATTTTTCTCTGCATAAATCCCACTGAAGACTATCCTGAAAAACAAACATTTCGTGGCGCTGGCCTCCACACCAATTGAACTATTTTTCTTGGGCCATCACATAGAGGCCTGGTTGCCCCCTAACCTGGCTTTCCCCGTCCAGGAAGCCAACTTCTAAATCTTTAGGTTTTCCAAAGCACGGCTCATTCTAGTGCACTGCGCCTTCTAGGACAATGCTGCAGCCTACGGCAGAACAAGCCAAAAAACATTCCCTAAGACAGGCTCACCAGGACTGTGTTGGACTTGGACTTCTGGCTGTTGGTATCTGCTTGGTCCTGCACCTATCCAAAGTTGCTAAGCTGAGCTTTATGCAGTTTACAATGTGCTGATCTTTCAGATGGGATGGTTGACTCGATGCCCTTTCAACAGAGCCGGTGTTTGGCCTGCTGAATTTGGATCTGTACCCCAGTTGTGTGGAATTCTGCCCTTCGCACAAGTGGCCCCGCGGAAGTCACTCACATGGGTAACGTCTACATTAAGGTGAGCACTGCGGAGCTCATTGCCCCAGTGAAGGGAGTGAAGATGGCTTTAAGTCACCTTTGCACTCTCCTGAGCCTGAGTTGTTCTGTGGATCCCATACGTCTTAGAGCACCCTGGGGGCCCAGGTAAGTTATCGCAGCTTTCCTGGGCTGCTCTATTGGCCACAGCAGTGGTTCCCAGAATCTCCGGGGCACGTCACTTCATCATGCCCCTTCTGCACCCAAAACTAGGGCTTGCCAAGGGTCCTCTGACGGCAGCCTTACAGTGTGTCTGTGCTGAGCCAATCCTTCCTGGGTGTGAGGCTTTTAGAGACCCTTTACACTGCTCCAGTTTACAGGGGCCAGTGCGGAGGTGAGGATCTTACTCTATATGTCTTGCAAACTCTCTTTCACCTAAGGGGCCCTTTACCCCCAAGTGCTTATCAGGCACTGAAGTTAAACAGGCATTAACCACTAAGAACAGTGACTTACTTTACAGTAAATACGGTTCATCAACATGTTTTCTCTGTGTAGATCTCATTCAGGACATCACCCCTTCTCCCCCGCTTGCATGAGGGATTGGAATCATTGACTAGTAGTGTCTGTTGCAGCCAGGCCTGTACCCAGCATTTCATATGGGGCAGAGCAGGCCAGGCTGCTGCTCATTTCCTTACTAAGTCAGAATCCAGTAAAGAGAGTCTCCAAAGGAGCAGGGGTGGAGGGCAGCTTGTGGGATCCACGTGGTTAAAATATCTCGAAGAGCCACAGTTACTGCAAGGTGGGAGGCATGGATCAGCGTTCATGTCATGCTCCCCATTAGTACCCGGGAAGCCACTGATCCAACCAGCAGCCTAAATTCAGTGATAAATCCTGGTCACGTGCCGCCTGAGGCACATGGCACTTATGCTAAGACTGCAAGGTAAGTAACTGTTCTTCCATCTTCAGGTCTTTGGATTCCATTTATGGTGACTTGTTCGCTACCACTCACCTGAATTTGGCATCTGAGCTAGTTGCCAAATCAGGGCATAATGCTGAGGAAAGGTTTGGGCTGGGCACCAATGGGCTGCCTTGCAGCATGTTGACAGGAATATTTCTGTCTGGCTGAAGAAGTCACCTGGGATCTCACTGAGGGGGCCCTGAGGGAAGGGGCATATCTGCTTGCTGGTTATAGCTTGTAATGCACTGAGTGATCCACTTGGCTGAACTCTGGGAAGAGGTGGCCTGACCTTTCACAGCCTTCCCCAAAGCCAAAAATAAATGGGGTGATTGCCGGACTGCAGAGGCGTAGCGAGTGCCCTCTGTACCCTCTGACCGGAGGGGGCCCCGCAAGGAAGGGGGCCCCTAAAAGTGGCAAAATAAATACCGCATTCCAGTTTCTGCATTGTAAGGGGCCCCGCCCGGACATATGTTCGGAGGGGGCCATCGTTCGGAGGGGGCCACGTTCTTTGTTGCTACGGCCCTGCCGGACTGACTCTGTCCTGGCTCAGGAAGAAAGAAGGGCTCTGAAAGCATCTGCAGCGTGATGCTTGGGCTCTCCTGGATTTGAGTGCGGTTTGGTGAAGAAAACAGGGACGTTGCTGGTTTGGGTCAAGTGAAACAAGACTCCACCAGGGCGGCACTTAAGGTCTCAGCCCCAGGAAGGCAGTTTTGAACGTGAGGTGACGAGAACACTTGGATGAGTGTTCAAAAGGCTCGTCAGACCTACATTAACGTCCCTGAAGGCGGGAGGGCCCCCTGCTGAAGGGAGTGTGTGCGTGAACCAGTCTTTGAGAGACTTTGGGAAAGTGAGCTGAGAGAACACTCTGTGGGGTTGAACAGGAGGGTGATGCAGCGAAATGGAACCTGAGAGTACAGCTACACAGCTGAAGATCTCCAGTAGTGCCTCTCAAAGCCCAGGGTCAACTGCCTTTAGCTTGTGGGGCTCAGGCTATGGGGCTAAAAATGGCAGTGTAGACGTTCGGGCTTGGGCTGGAGCCCAGGCTTGGAAATTCAGCAAAACAGGGAGGGTCTCAGAGCCCAAATGTCTACACTGATATTTTAGCCCTGCTGGGCAAGCCCGAGTCAGTTGACCTGGGCTCTGAGACTCACTGCCGCAGGTTGTTTTGGTTTGTAGCCCCCCCACGAGAGACCTAATGGTGACGCCTCATGACATGAGCGAGAGGACGTAAGCCAGACTTTTGGGAATAGGGGCTTGCACTGGAGCGAGACCATGTGACGCCCAGACGGAAAAGCTCTTCCACGCTGAGCTGGTGGAGGGTTTCCTGCTCCATATTAGGAGCTGCTGGACAGCCGTGGAGCGATCCTAGGCTGTGATGCTCAGCCAGCCAATGTCTGATCAGTCACTTGTAGCGCCATGGGCTCTGGGTGGAGAGTTTGTCCTCAGTTCTGGGAGTGTAAAGCTGGTAGATTGGGGAGAGAAGTTAGTGGCTGTGTGGACAAAGGCCATTATCTTTGTGAGCCAATACTACCTGGGCCAATAAGGAGCTATCAGAATCACAGTGACTGCAATCTGCCTGATCTTCCTTATCACCCCTTGGGTAGCAGAGAGGTGGGTGGAAAAGCATGCAGACTTTGGCCCAGAGCCTAAAGGTACCATTAAGGCACCAATGATTTTCAAAGTTACTGCTCAGTTGCTGCCTGACCCCCATAGGTGCCTTAGTTTCTGTTGGTCAGCATTGACAAAGCTGCCTAAGCCCTGCCCTGACCCTGCTGCTAACGAGCAGCTCAGAGTACTCGCTCAAGCTGATGTCCAGGGTATGTCTACATTGTAATCAAACACCCACAGCCAAGCAGTGTCAGACGACTCGGATTCGGGCTGTGGGGCTATAAAATTGTGGTGTAGATGTTCATGCTCGGGCCGGACCCCGAGCTCTGGCACCCCACATGGGAGGGAAGAGGGAGGGGTGGGCAGGGTCTCAGAGCTTGGGCTCCAGCCTGAACATCTACACTGCAATTTTACAGCCCCGCAGCCTGTGCCTGAATCAGCCGATATGGGCCAGCTGCGAGTGTTTGATTGTGGCGCAGACATGGCCTCAAAGCAGGATTCCCACTTCCTCATGCACTGTATGGGGAGCCTGGGTACCTAACGCAGGGGTGTGAATTCCACTGGGGGGCAGGGCACCTGGGGGTTAGGTGTTGCACTGCTGAGTGGTGCAATGCCTAAGCACTTGGGGACTTGAGAACAGCATATGAAAGACCCTGGGCTAGTACCTGCTCTGGAGCAGAAGCAAGGGCATTTGCTGTTGGCAAACAGCTCTAAGGAGAGGAGCCCCCATCTGTGGAATATAGGCTTGAGAGCATCCATCAGGGACCATTCGTAGGAGAGAGGCATCGTCTGGGCCTTCCTCCTGAGTCTCTGCCTCCTAATGTTCTCGCTCTCACTGCCTTGGGAGGTCTAAGAAACAGCCGCAGCTCGGGCCTGGGCCAGGGGCCCACAATGGCAGGGCTAGAGCTAAAGGGATAGGCTAGAGAAGGTGCTGAGGCTCAAGGAGAGGTCTCACAGGGATATTGGGGGTACTAAGGCATTCTGAAAGGGATCTTAAGGAGGATCCCTAAAGTCTGCTGGAGGGGATCAAGGGTGTGATCTGAGTTGCTCTCTCTGGGGGATCCCTTGGAGAAGGATGGGGATGGATGTCTGGAGGAGAGTCCCTGCTAGATTCTGGAAAGAAAGTGTTGTGGGCAAAGAGGAGGAGGAGAAGTCTGTTCTAGAGGTGATGCTGACACGTCTCCTGCTACTGAAAATTTTAATTCTTTCTGGTGCCAGAGAGATTGGTGCAGGTGGCATTGGAACCAAGGCTGGGGTCCTGGTATGATTCCGGTACCCCTACGAAGAGTGTGGGTGCTGGTGAGGAGTCTTTGCCAGCACTGGGCTTCAGTGCTGGGGTGGACTTAGTTCTGCTCAGAGCAGGGTGACAAATAATTGGCACTGCTCGCTTGGCCCAGGCTGCTCAGGTCTCAGGGGAAGGGAACTCTTCTGGTTTAGAAAAGTCAGAAGGCCCATGACTCAATTTCTTTGGTCTCTACTGTTCAAAGGAAGCGGATCAGCACCATGAGTTTCTCTTAGACTAGTGCTCAGCTCTGCCCTGCCTCCGTGTAGCTTCACTGGGAAGCTCCCAGATGGTGCGAAATTTGCAGTGAAGGACCAAGTATGTCTGACTGAAGGGGGTTGCAGTCCCTTTCTTGATACCAGCAGTGAACTTTCACCTTCCAGTCCCTTTTTACCACTACAGAACATTGTGGTTTACCCTGGAACGAATGTTTGGAGAATTTCTAGAGTAGCGTTCATAAATGCCAACTAGCTCGAGCTAGTTAACATAATCAATTAGCTAGAGGTAAAAACTCTATCATGGACATACCCATAGGCCTTGTCTTCACTAGAAAAAGCAAAGTGAATTTTTAGTTATCACTTGTTAGCTAAAACCTTGTGTTAACTAACACCAGGTTAAGGCAAGGTAGCTTGTAATTTTAACATGTAATTTTAGCAGGTCAAGGTAAACCTGGCTCCCCCACAGTCTTTTACATCAACCTACTCCATGTTATAACTACAAACTGCCTGGTCTCCACTAGCATTTTGCCTTGTGTTACCACATTTGTGAACATCAGTTAAGAATGCACCTTTTCCCCTAGTGAGGCTGTACTCGTATTAACACAAGGGTGTTATGAAGGCTAGTTAATATTTATACACTCTTCAAAGGAACTGCCATTATCTGCAAAGGCTTATCTAATTCTGGACTGTTTTAAGAAAGGTAAGAGATACTGTTGGCCCGGGATTGGTAGCTTTTGCTCACAAACCTTTTGACTGGAATGGGTTAACACATTTCAGCAAACACTTGTACTGAACTAGCCAGGAAAAAAGGCAGGGGCACGACCATATTCAAACAAAATTGTTTTATTGAGAGTGTAAATGGAAATGTCTTCATATTGCTTGGATGAAATGACAGACAGCAGCTGTAGACAAATATGCTTTTTTTTTAAACAAATGAAAATGGATAAGGTAAAAATAAAGCTTTTTTTTTTTTACTTGTACCTTTAAGCAACATAATCACAATATATACACAAAGAAAGCTAAAATAAAGCTATGTTGAAACCAGAGCGTTTCAATCAATACATTAGATAATTACAGATTGTGTCAATAAATACCCAGTTTTTAAACTGTTTAACAGGCAACTTTTTACACAGATACGGAGAGGGAAAACTATATATATTTACAGTTCAGTGCCCTGAAGAAGGAAAAAAAAAAATCTTTTTTTTTTTTTTTGCACCAACACAAATAAAATGAATAAATTATAGAAAAAACATCCATGAAGGCAGGAATCTTTATCCCCATCGTTCACTTTTAAAATGATAGATATGCAGAGAAACCTAGGAATGTTCTAAAACATAATCTTACATTAGTGCCAATAAATACAGAATGGTACCGGACACTTTTTGTCAGTATTTTTGATGCCGCCTGAAGAATAGAAACGACCACCAATTAGATAATTGAATGGGATTTTCAGAACAACAAAGAAAAATTCTTGAAATCCTCCATCTGCCAGTAGTTCACCTACAATGGCCCTCCTGCATGGCAGCCAAGTCCCATCCGGCAGCTCTTGCTAGGTAAGACTTGTATGCAAGTGTACCATTGCTCTGCACAGCACAGGGCAGGCTCCTCAGTGAGGGTTCCAGTGTGGAAGGAATGCTGGGGGCTCAGTCAGGATAGCTGGGGCTCCAGGAGCGAAGATGCAGGGTGTCCCAGAGAGGCCAGTGGAGTCTGATGCAGTTAAATCAGACAGCACCAATGGACTCCTGAGCAATGCAACCTGCAGCTATACAGAAACCCAGCTCTTAGTCACAGCTGCAAAGGGTCACAGTTCAATTTGTGTTGTTGTAATATGTCCATTTAAAAGTTGACCAGCTCAGTACAAGAGAAGATCTACAATGGACAAAATAGCTCTCCTGGTATGTGAGAATGTCCTAATTGCTGGTAGCTGTGAACAGCTTGCCATGCCAATTAGAATACCAAATAATCATTTATTAACTAGCAGGTACAAACCATTGTAATCTCTATAGTTGGATATATTTATAGTTCAGCCAATGTAAGTGTTTTGCCTCAGCTTTTCATAAGGGTTTTTGTTTTAGCCTAAAATCAGTCAAACTGACACCATCTTTTCTTGCTCGGGAGTCTGCATACGCTAGCCTATTCAGCAAAGCAGACACCACGGGGTTACATTCAGAATATGGGGTCGCTGCATGCACAACTTTTGTTTAAAATAGCTAGAGCTGGACATTTAATTCAATGTACACCAGGCTTTAAGAAGAAAAAAATGTATTCCCTAGCCCCCATTTGGCTATTGCTCAAGTACAGGTATCACTGTATCACATACAAGAATTTAAACTTTTAAACCTATTTTTAAAGCTGGTAGATTTATACCATGATATCGGGATATACAAACTAGACCAACACACATTAGTACTGTTGGCATAGGCACTTAGTGTACTGCTAAAATACAGATTATGTCCAATTATATGTAATGGCCAGTGACCTGTTTTCAGACTGATTTAAACATACATGCCTAAGAAGGCCTCTGATACCCTTTAAAATGATACTATTTTATTTCTTATTTATTTTTTAAAAAGATGCTCCAAATTATTCAGCTTTACTTTTTTATTTTAGGTTTTTCTAAAACGTATAAAAGCAATAAATAATCCAATACCTTCATTTTCATCTAATTTACTTGTATCGCTTTATCTATAAAATGCATATAAATAGTCTGGCCCACTATGTTTTATAATGGTTAGACCCTTTACACTTCAGTGTACTAAGGAGCACTTAAATCAGGAGCATGAGCAGTGTTGCTGTAGTTTGCTTTGCTCTCAAAGTTCTACAGGCTGGAAAGGTCCTCCTCATTACATCTGCTGCTGCTAATGGTTCCTCTGCATATTCAGGCACCATAATAGATCACTAAAGATCTCATGGCCAAATCCTTAGGCAATTAAATAAAATTATAAAATAATTTAAGAAAAAAGTTTTTTTAAATATAGTTAGTTCATATTATTTCTTGACTAGTTTAGGGGGGTTGTTTTCCATAGCAGAATTATGGACCTCACACAACATTGTATAATCCCATACATGAAAGGATTTTTAGCTACCAAGAGTATGTTTTTAATTATGAAAAAACCCCAAACCCCACCCTCCCCTCACAAACTTCACCTGGCTTAGGCTCTTTTAGAAATGTTATACAAAGACGGAAAAGGTATCTGACAATCCCTAAAGTTAACACCTTTCCACCTCTTTTAAAAAACAGTGTTGTCGTCTTTAGGATCTGTGCTGCTAAAGACTTTTATTGCACTTCCAGGTCATTAATAAACCACAGTGCTATTCATGTACTAAAAGGTAAAAAATAAATAAATACAGATATATTATGTAAAAAATATGATTGTACACATAATACATCTGAGGTATTACCAATTTAAATAAGGTTTCATGCTAGTTCAAGCTTCGGTGGCTATTTAAATTCTGGAATTTGCAATAAATAGGTGAAAATGATTATGGATCTAGTGTATGGATCTTTTCTGTAAACCTCTTCAGATTTAAACGTAAGAGCATGGCAGGCTCACTCTTATGCAAATCATTTTTCACAATAAATATGGATTCAAAAGTTGTTTTAAAAAGTTTCTGCAACACTGAATAGTTTCTAGAAGGGGCTGTTGTGTATGACTGGCAATGTTAACAAGGAGTATTTCTTAATAGGTCTTTTTATACAAAACACAGGTAAATTCGTACTTGAAAGTCTTCTATTTTTTCCAAATTATGAAAGTTTATAAATTTTGCACAAACAGCAAGGGAACTGATTGTAGCTGCAGTATTTCAAAGTGTCCATGTTCTATAAAGACAAAAAATAATTTGTCTGCTTAGAAAGCTTTTTGTAGTATTTTCTCCTTCAGTGAAAGTTTGCTCAGTACTTCAGTTTTCATTTCAGTTTTCCTTCTTTTTTTAAACTTTCACTGTTTCCATTAGTGATGACTTAATGGCATCTTCTAAAAGCTGATTGTCTGTGAAAGGGACGGGGGTTTCTGGGACAGATTCAGACAAGCCAATTAGAGACTCCAGGAAACAGGTGCTCTGGTCTCCTGCCTGGGGAAAGCCAGGAAAATTAGGCAATTGAAACTGCAATGCTGAAAAGTTATCAAGGTTCTCATATTCCTTTAACGAGTTATAAAGAGGTCCCAAGTTGTAGTCGGAAAATGACTGAAAAAGATCCAAGGAGTCAGAGGAAAGGCTGAGATCTGTGTAACTCTTTGAGCACTGCTCTGCAGAGGATGACATGCAGCAAGAAAGCCCATCACAGTGTGTATCAGCAGTTCCGTCTAGAAAACAACCAGCGTCCTGATTGGCATTTTCATCCAGGCATTCGGAGATGTTTGACAAATGGCCAGAGTAGATTCCAGTGCTGAGTTTTTCAGCAGTTGTACCACACTGGTCTTCAATGTTAGCACTAAAGAAGTCAGCAGGATGGAAACAGCTCAAGTTGTCTTGGCAATTATTACTGTTGTCTTCGATGTCAGAATCATTGAAGTGGAGTATTCTTGCCAGGCCGTCATCATCAATATCGGACTGAGACTTATCTGATGGGACACTCTCGTACTGTTCTTCTGAATCCTCGCTCTGAATGGATGAAATCGAAGAGTCTGTCATATCACTACTACAGCTATTCTCCCCAACAGTCTCCAGGTCCATGTTGAACTGAAATGCTGGAGTCAGTGGGACAGCTCTTTCCTCAAACACGTTTTTCCCTGCCGAACAGCCAAATTGATGGAGTCTGTCCCGGAATGATGATTCGGGTTCTACATTCCTTTCATTGCTCTGCTGATTCTTTTCCAGTTCTAATTTCATGATGGTGTGGATAAAGTGAGTTTGCACTCTAGCCTGGTTGAATTCTATTCTCCCTTCCGTATTTCCACAGCCATCTTTCGTGCAGCCACAAGGGAACGAAGTGTGATCCATCTGCCATGAAGCAAAGAAGACAACAGTGTTAGACCTATGAGATTCTACCTCTACCTAAGGCACGGGGCCCATAAACCCCAGCATAACTTGAAAGAAAGTGACTGCAAGCTATGAGGAAACCCCAAAACTACAGCACAGCAAGATCTACATAGCAGAAACGGCCTCTATTGAGTGATTCTGAGAAACCATCTTCATAACAGAGCATACCAGCTAGCAGATAAAAACAAACCCTCTTTAGAAGGATAGGTCTCAATACAACTTAAGACCAAAGGAGCTGAAAAGATCTAATGGGTAAAGCATATACCCTTTCAAAGGAAGTGTGTGTGGAAAATGTTGGACAAATCATATAAATAGCTATGTATTGATTATATCATATGCACATGTAACAAGAGCTATTGTGATAGTCACTGGGGACTGATCCCAGGACCTAGGCTGGTAATAAGCAGAGCTTCTACCGTCTGAAGTAAAGGAGTAACAGCCGTAACTGGAACCTGCGGTCAATTCACCCTCTGAGGACCAGCCACTAGAGGGTGATGTGTAAAACGCGCTGTACAGTAGGTTGCACACACGCCAATCCCCACAGCCATGACACATAATGAATTAACATTTCAAAATCTATGGAATGCATCTTGCAGAACATATTTCAAGAGGCAAGCATCTCCAAGGAAAAACTGAACATGAATTCCTAAACGGAATTACACCGAGAGGGTGATACAGGCCAGCTCAGTCTGAAGTTACCTACAGGCAGAAACTTATCTCTTGGGGGTGGGGGGTGCTCAAGAATGGAGGAGGACTCTGAGGATTGGGTGAAGCTACGCACGACATCACATGCTGTAGACTGTCAGCCCGGCTTGACCTCACTTCAGAATTGGGATATAAACTAAGAAAAGCCAGGAAATCCAAAGGGACACGATCAAGCCCTAACCTGAGACCTGAACGCGTTGTTTAACTTTGTGGGCATGTGCCTCTGATGCAGCCCTCGGCTCTACCTGCCTGCTCGGTTTTGGCAAGCCAGTGGAACATTAAATACGCATCAGTCCTGCTTTAAGTGATCAGTATGGGAGTAAAGATTTCCACACGTGGTGGATTTGCAGAAACATGCAGAAGAGAAGGACATCGGGACATGCACATGACTGCAAAGAAATGCAGCACCCATTGGGCATCCCAAGGTGGGGGCTGTCCAGCAGAGATCTTGGAACTTTATCTATACTGCTACCCTCATTTTATCTTATGCTCTTGAGAGGAGTAAGAAGGGCCTAATTTTCTATGCTCTGAAATACAGGTCACAAAGATATGTACACATATACCATTTTTAAGGCAGGTAGCCAGAGCTCAGCCTGTCAATTTCAACAGTGTCCCTTTGACAGTTACCGTTTTTTACATGCAAGTTAGAATTAGTGCATTTTACAATCTGCCTTTGCCAGCAGGAGAACCTACTCCATACTGCGCTTGCTAGCTAACCTTCCCCGTCTGCTTTTCTTTCTGCTTGCGTCAAGTCTGCAGACGCTGCCAAAAAGCCTGGCCGTGTACATAGTTCCAATCTGTGCAAGGACCCTTCTGATATTAAGTTTCACCCTCGTCTCAGTCCCAGCCTCGCTCACATACGTCCCTAATGGATGCAAGGCACGACGCACAGCCTGGGTGGCACAGCGAGCGGCACGTACCTGACATTTAATGCCTGCTAAGCTACAGCTGCAGGTCTCTGGATCGCAGAACTCCTGGCAGTCACAGCCGCAGTCTTCACGGGACAGGCGGATGCTGTGCAGCTCCCGTTTCTCCTCTCTGTCGATCTTCTTCACCCCCATGGTTTTGAGCAGAGCACGTCTCTTTTTGGCAGGGTAGGGCTGTAGGAAGAAGCCGTCCTCCAGCTCCACATTGCTCACATCCACGTCATCGTCGGATATGTCCTCAGTAGTGAGCTGGCCGGCCTCCTCAGACTCCGCCGTGCCGTTCACCGTTAGCTGTGCCCAAAGAACAAGACGACAGAGTCAGTGCACCACATACACTCAAGAAACACATCTCAACCTAGCCAACAGGCAGCTGTACCGGCAAACGCACACTTAGAACTAAGCCACAACAACAAATACACCCCTCCCCGCCATTACTGCACCGTGGCCTTTCCAAAATGGGTGTCTGCCATGTGCCTGGGGTAGGGGTGAAGAGACGGCTGTGGGAAGAATCAGAGAATAGTGACCTAAAACTGGTGACCATTACGACCCAGAGGGGCAGAAACTAAAGGGAGGGAGGGGACAGGTCTAGTCCTGCTTCTGAAATGCAGCAGCTTCTTGGGTGGTGAGGCAGACACCTGGTAAACTGCTCAAGTAGGAAGAGGAACATTTTGGCCAAGGACACCAGGGCAAATCTTTACTCTGCTCAAGAGAGACGTGAGATGGCCACTGAGCACACAGGAACAAGGTCTCCTCTAAAGTCTTGGTAAATTATTAAATTCATGGAATTCAGTTTCTTTACTTTTGGAGAACAGAAGAGCTGAGCTGCTCATATCTGCATTTGAACACATGCTTCTAGAGAATCTGGATATGTCAAAACTGATACTTAGACCTCTGAGATGCCATAAACTAATCATAAATAAGGCTGCGATTTAGTCACGGAGGTCACGGAAGTCACCAATTCTGTGACTTCCAAAGACCTCTGTGACTTCAGCCAGCCCTGGCTGGGAGCTGCAGGGTCCCCTGCTGCCAGCAGTGGCAGGTGGACCTCCCGCAGCTCCCGGCCACCTCAGGTGAAAGGGGGGACGCCCGCTGCTCTTCGCAGCCCCAGGTGACCTGGAGACCACTGCAGCTCTCCGCTTGGGGGGGGCAGGAGGGACCCCCAGAGCTCCCGAGTTCAGAGCCCCCAGCGGAGGGGGACCCTGGAGCTCCCAGCCCACCCGCAGCTGCTCAGGCTCCTCATTTTATCATGGATATTTTTAGTAACAGTCAGGGGCAGGTCACAGCTTCCGTGAATTTTTCATTATTGCCTGTGACCCGTTCATGACTGTTACTAAAAATATCCGTGACAAAATCTTTGCCTTAATCATAAGGACTTGCACCAGCTAATGATAAATGATGCCACATGTTATTACTCACCTTCCATTTCAATGCCTCCAGTTTCTCCTCTTTTAACCGCTCCTTGAGTTTCTCCCGCCGAACGTTCTCCTGTTCCTTTGAAAATTCTGCCAGTGTAAACTGCCTGGACGAACTGTGCTTGCTCATCATCCCCAGGGTACAGCCACCCCGGCTAGGCACGCTGGTGAACCCCTGGCAGCGTGGAAAGTAAAACACAGTCACCTGGTCGAACTCCACATTGTTCTTCTTTAACCGCTTGGTTTTCTTCAGGATGGATGTAGCTAGAAAGGCAGAAATGAAAAAAAGGCACATGACATTCCTCTCCTATGAACAGATGTACATGAATGTTAACAGCTGCAAAACAGTGTAAGACTTCCAGTTAGTCTACAGAAATCAACAAGTTAGTATTAGGCCAGTATCTCAGCAGACAGATCCTAAAGTGCAGTATGTAAACTCATTTCAAGGCAGGTGAAGGTGCTGCAAGAAATCACAGCCAATATATTTTGGCTAGCAAAGAACATTGATCAGTCTTGCTAAGAAGCAATTGCCTTTCTCCTCCTCACATTGATTTCCTCAAGGATGTTTACATTTACTTATTCTTCAAGTATAGCAGAGCATAACAAAATGGGGTGTGTGTGTGTGTCTGTCTCTCTCTCTTCAGGTTCTCTTTTGCAGGCCACCAAATAATTTGCTTACTGCAGCTTACATGGGAGAGCTCACAATTACTAATCGCTGCTTTTATGGTACTTCCTTTTGCAGCCACTGGGAGGAACTATGAATCTGTACTTTATTCTCAGGAGACTAATTTGAGAGCAGCTGCAAAGATGTTAATCTTTATACAGGTGATCCCAATATAAACATTGGCAACACAACACTGTGGTTTATCTTAAACTGCTATAACATGCTTTATGTATTTAGAAAGTTTAAAATACAATCTCTCCAGAGATACCTAGTTTTACATTGTCTCGTGTGAATATAAATATATAACAGATCGGATTTACTAGTCTACAGGAGTAATTCCAGAATCACTCTGTTGCCCTGCACCTATCAGGACATGTAAAATGGAATGCAAAACTGTGGCAATATTGGTTTAAGGAACTACTTTTCCTGCAACATGAACATGTTAGGAAGAAGAGGCAGCAAAAGACAAAATGAGCTTGTTTGCTCACGATCTCTGCTAGATTCTCATAGAAGGTGGATGAAGTCTTAGTCAGCACAAAGATAATCAAATTTTAGAGCCCAAACCATTGAGAATTATATAAACAGACCTCACATGGCAGGTGGAAAGTCTCCAGTTACTGGGGGGGGACATTTCTTCCCAATGACAATGGCCTCCCATCTCACCCTCTCAGCTAAAACAGCAATTTAAAAACTTGCCTTGTCTGTATATGAAAAGTTGCGCCAGAATTTATTCTACATCTTTCTAGCTATGCCCTAGTGCAGACACACTTAAACTGGGGTAACCCTTGTTTACACTGGTTTAGCTTAAATCATTAGTTTACCAAACCCTACTGTGCTAGGAACTGTATTCACACCGAGTAAGACAGTAAATGTCCTGAAGGAGCTTAGAATCTAATTACACGAGACAGAAGAAGAATTATCATCCCCATTTTACAGATGGGAAACTGAGGCTGCAAAAAGATCCAGTGACTTGATCTTGCAAAGGGAATCACTGGCAGACTGTTCTGAACTCAAATCTCTGGATCCCAAAACTAGGCCTGAACCATCTCATTCCTCTCCTGACCAGAACTATTATGCATATGGAATTGTAATGACCAGCTATAAACTCAAAGGGTGTTTGCAGAGGTGGGGTGGGATCAGATACCCCTGAAGCTTAGAGAAATGCAGAACTGGAGTTAGTCATGCCCACTTTTAACAGTAAGCCTTATTTACCAACATATAAACAAACACTTCTTAGTTTAGTCTAAAGGAGCATTAGTAGAAGCTGCTAACATAGCTGCACCAAACATATCAACAAAGCTTTTGAGCTTTCACACTGGTCATTGTCGTCATTTTAATGACCTCTTCTCACTGGGCACAGCATTTTTGTGTAGTCTTGGCTTAACCATTTAAAAATATTTATTCTTTACCATAACACCCCACCCACAAAAAAATAAAATTAATATAATTATACTTTGCTCTCCCCCCCCCCCGCACAAAAAATTGTATTCTCATTCCTGACACTTTTTAAATGAGCCAGAGCATACAGAAAGTCCATTGTTATTTCACAAAACCCAGAGGACAAAAAAAGAATGAGACTCTTTATTATTACAAGACTTCTAATGCCTTTTCAGACCAGTGGATGTTTGTGTATGTCTGCTAAGTGGACCTTAACTGCAAGATATTTGCAGGGCTCAAGTATAATTTACTTGGTAAAGCTATTTCCCTTAGCTGAAGATTGTGCGCACTGTAATTTTTGGATGACAAGTGAGGGAAGTTCATATGTGTTTCCCCAAAGCAACCCAAACTGGTAGTAGCTGCTAGGAAAACAAAATTGCATTTGTCTGCACCAACAGCAGTGTCAGATGTGTGGCATTATTTGGCAAGTCATCCGGTTTGCTTACGAAACCATTCTGAAGTGGTTTGTATTAACTAAGTACGCCATTGGTTAATCACTTGTACCCTACTTTTTTTTTAAAAAATGGGCACCTATAACTAACATTTAGGCCCCTAGTTGCCCATTTAGATAACTTCAGGCTCCTATCTTTGCAAATTAGGGCCTCTATGCAAATTCATAAAGGCCCTAATTGTTATAAAATACAGGAGTAAACAGTTGAAGAAAACTATCCTTAAAATGCAGGCTGAGTAAATGGACCATATTTATAAAATTATATGGACTAGACTTCATAGACTCATTCCATAGTTTACAATGGATAAATCAGCGTCTGCCAAGATCTTGGGAGTGACTGTAATAACTATCCACAGTGATAGTGCCATGTTTTAAAAATCTGTTTGCAAAGTCTTTGCACATATGTGGACTCCATGAGAATACAGCCCCACCATCTGGATATAACAACATATCCTGTCATGGGATACTTACGAGTGAAACTGGAGGGTAAGGCAGTGTTGGGCTTGCTGTCTCCTCGGGAGTTTTCCTCGTCTGTTTCCCAACCTGATGACGCCGAAGAAGAGGAGAACGGGGAGCAGGAGGAAGAGGAGCAGTAGGTGGCATCATCCCCCAGTTCATCATACTTCCTTTTCAATACTCCACTCATGGTTATTCGGTATTTTTCATATAACTGAAAAATAAGGGAGAAAAGAAAAATAAAGCATGGGCGACAATGGATGTTCTTCACAAGGGGTGAAATTCGCTCCTGCGCAGGGAGCCAACACAAATACCAAATACCACTTAAGCCTTATTTTGAGGGCTTCATTGGCATTTCGGTGGCTTCCGTGCCAGCTCTCTGCACGTGGCTAAGATTTACCCCTATGCACCTAAAGATCAGAGGGAAAGATGTTTAGGCCACCTACCTATAAGTCACACATTTGCTACACTCACATTTGCAGGGCTGTTCCCTCACAACCTTGAGAGGTGGTGGAGCACACCATGATTTCAGTTTCTACATCAACTAATTCCCATCCATGAAAGCTGTCCCCTGATTTCCACCATAATACGAACGGTTACTGCTTAAACTGCTATGGTTTTTGAACACATTCAAGCCTCTCCCCTACTTTTGAGGTTCACATTTTTATCTAATTCACCCTACCTTCAAACCTTATTTCTGGCAACTGAAATTTCCATGCAACATTCCACCCATATTAAGATTGTACAAAAAAAGTGGCTGTAGGTTACTACACACACACACGATCTTCCACACGCTCATTCATTCCATCAACAGAAATGTTAATAAACAATAAGTATTACATTTTGTGCACTAAATCTTTTATGTTAACTCCTTACCCAAATCACTTACTAGGAAGTTACAGCTCTAGCTTTTGCTAATTACAAAAAGAAGCCAGTTTCTTGAAAACAATCCGTTGCCATGATTTACTTGCTTCAGTCCCCTGGGGGCTTATTAAATGAAGCACTGAAATACAAATATATCAAATGCAAGAAACAACCCTTCCTCTCAGTTTCTTTCAGATTCAGCCCACTGTTCACTAAACCATGCGTTTATTTTGCGATATATATCACACACAGTACCAATTAAAAGCAATAGAGCTAATTAAAAACAAAGTCATTCTGTACTTGTCTGGATTTCTAAATTTTGTTCATTTCTTTTTCCAACTTTCAACCCACCAAACAACTTCACATTTAATCCTTTAGCGTCTTTGGAATAAGAATTTCCTACAACAAAAAGACACTACACTTTGCATATAATATACCAACTGAATCATATCACTTACTCTACAGCTCAAAATGCATTGAGTCAGAACACTCTTGGGAAGAATTCTGTTTGGACCAAAGACCTTTTCTCCCTATAAAGCCCTAGATACAACAACCTGGATGCCTCTCTATTTTGATAGAAATCACCACTGGTCTATTTAGGTTTGAAGTGGGTGAGCACGTAACCAGACGTCACGACAAGATTATTACTGGAAGAATGACTCACTATGATTCAAACCTGTGCATTTGTATATTTATCAGCAACAAACATGTGAGGCTACAAATCATGACATCCCAGAGCTAGAGTTCAGAAACTTCCTTTGGCAAGAAAATAGGTGCAGTTTATGAGAATCACCCACTCGTACTGAGGGAGGGATGATACAGTGGCTCCAGTCACTTGGCATGACACAAGAACGGCTGCTTCTTAGTAAGCAGTTTTAGCAGCCTATGAAACGAAGAGGCTATTATCAGAAAGTGTCGCTGAATGATAAGAATGGAACTCGATCCAAAGTCCACACAGCCAAACACAGCTGACATGGGAAGCAAGACAAGCAGAAGGATGCTGCCCCCTTCTCTTTTCCAGATGCCTTACAAAAAAGGTCGACAATTAAAATATAAAAAGTCACAGTTTAAGAATCATTACAAAACAGCTAGTGAATGAAGCCTGGCCACGGACACTAACAGTTACCAAGCTGCTTATTACCAAGTTACACAGAACTTCTTGAACTGCATGGAATCCAGAGATCTCACGGAACTGTTCCATTTAACATCCTTAATTCTAAAAAAAACAAAGGCATCCTTTACCGTGACACTAACTCAGAACACAAGGATGTGTCAGATATGTATTAAAAACAGGCTTGCAATCTTATAAAGCCCAGTGTTATACTTGACTGCCAGAAACTCTCCTCCTCAATCAAGGTTAGACTTTTCTATTAGCACAAATGTGTTTGTGACCATCATTGTATTACTACCTATTTCCTTTGCATGTCTAGTCGGTTAAATCTTCTTTAAAAGCTCCTGCCAAGTGTGGGCACACAGCAAAAAATGCATATTTCAAAACCTTTTAATGAGGGGATTTTAACATTTCAATAGCATTGCATAAGAATACTTAGCGCATCTATATAGCTCTTTATATCTTCAAAGCTCTATACAAACACTAATTAATTACGTTGACAAACAGCTTTCCATAAGACAATAGTCTCTAAAAGGTTAAAAATTGCAGGCTGTAATGGCCCTTTGGTTATAAGAAAGTTAATCATTTACTGCAGCATGGCTGTATTGGGGCTTCAAAGGCACTAGGCTATGCAACTTTCTAATCTGAAGTTGGGCTCAATAAAGAGCATTTTTTATACAATATTTTCATACTAGGGGAAAAGTAACTGTTTCCCCAGCCTCTTTTTACACCCGTTGTTGACAGCTCTAACATGACAAGGAGACAGAACGAACATTGCAGGTGGTTTTGCCACAGTTGTTTTTTTGGCCTTAATCCAAAACAGATGGGGAGGTGGTGGATTTGGATATCTTCCATCAGTAACACCACATGTACTACCTGACACCTGGCTTAACCCCTTTGCTACTTTCCATTGAGCTCACCAATACTATTCAGCAAGAACTCCCCAGTGACCACAAGGAAGCTCAGCTGTTAGTATAAATTCTCACTGTACTTATGTGCTTTCCCCCCCATTTTACAAAACGAACACGAACTCGGTAGCTTAAAAAACAACCACCATCTTCTCAGTGTGGGGTTTGAAACAAGCTCTGTGCAGAAGTCTGAGGTTTTATTCAGCTCCATTTGACAAGTCTCTTCCAATGATAAAGTTGGAAAATTAGGAGTGACTGAGCTCGTACTCAACTACTCCTTACTTTATTGTTTGTTTGATTTCCCCCCTCCTATTTGAGAGCACTGGGGTGGAGGGGGAAGTAATTTAAAGCAGCCCCAGTCGTGTTAAGGAGTAATCACTCTTCACGCCTCTATGCTTGTGGACAGCTCATTTGTAAAGCATACATGTGTATGGGGTCTGGCAGCTGCTCCTTACGTCACAGTCACCTTCCACCCCAACGTGCAGACTTTTGAGCTACATCATTTGCAAGGGATCCCACATTTTAAACAAACAGGGATGAAAGTAACCCTCCCTTTGCTTGTGCCATCTGAGCCGGCCCAATGGCTACTATGACAGATGTCAAAGCAGCAAACACAGGAAACTTGTGGAACACTCAAGGTCGCACTACAAAAAAGATAAATAATAGGGAAATAACACAGATCATGTCAAGCTCACTTAAAGCAAAGCTCCTACCCCCCCGGAACAATGTAAACTACTGCTTTGGAAGAGTGTTACCTTTGGAATTTGTGCTCACAGACCACCTACACTGAAATCAGCCACAACCATCTTCCAACCCAGCCTAACCAACAGCCAAATTCTGACCTCAAATTCTAGCCTCTCTTCCATCTCCCTGATTGCTCAGTCACTAATCTGTGCCTCAAGAGCTATATTTGGCAGTCGGGTGGTACAAATAGGCTACCACTGGGCATAAAAGAGAACCAAGACCACAACAGTTTCACTTGCAGGCAAAAAGGCACATTAGAAATACCGAAAGCAAAGGCTACAACAACAACATACCTGATTGCTTACAAGTTACATTTGTTTTTATTTTGTTTAATTGGCCTGTATATGCACTTCCAAGATGACACTCAAAGTTGGCTGGCCTAAATGGCTGTTGACAGTGGTCTCATTATAAAGTGGGAAAGTGTCAATGTGAAAATCAGCACTGAACAGAGAAGCACATGAATAAGGCACACACACTGGTCTGTTTATAAAGACACAGCAAATCATGTTACAGATAAACAGATGGTCTTAATGATTGTTGGACTGAAGCACAAAACCATGGTCAAGGTAGGTTATAATCTAGGATTACCTAATGCAATAAAGTCCAGTATAAAAGTGCTCACCATGCATAAGGTATTTTCCCCAAGAGTGGGAAGAAGGAAAAAATGTATCACTTCTCTTCATAAGAATGAAGTGAGCTAAACATTTAGGGAAAAAAATACCCCACTACAGTATGACAAAGTTATTTCAAATATTTTATTGCATTGTCAATGCATAAGTAGAGATCATGCAAACACAGTTCTTGATTAATGGGGAAAAGCTTTTACTGAAACTGCTCCCCCTCTTACCCAAAGCATTTTTCCCTTTTCTGTTTTTGTTTTTAAGATGGAACATTTCCCCAGGTAGAGTTTTAAAAACCTTTTCACGAACTATACAGATATAGTGAAGCTGCATCCTCAGTGTCTGGTTGCACCCACTCAAAAAGAAAATCCTACAGAATAGAGTTAAACATTTGAGGTAAAGCCAATCACTTTTCCGTGAGAGCAGAATTCAGCCCAGGAATCTGAACACTGCCTTGAAACTCTGATGTCTCTTAGCCTGTTGAATGATCAGCCAATAAAACCCGAATGCCAATTTATACCCAGTGAGGATATTTTAATTGCAGTAATTCCACAATTAAAAGGTCTGTATCGGACATAAATATGGTTTTAAGAATAAGCCACCAAAACTACACAGCAGCTTGAAAAAGGGTCCTATTCTTGCACTCTCAAAGTCTGCAAGTACCATATACAAGAGGAGTTTTTTTTCCTCCACTTTTTTTTTTTTATATAACCTGAAATAAAATAATCCCATCTCCCTTTTGGTTGCCAAAAAGACATTCTGTTCTTGGCTAAGACTCCTTACTCATCTATTTTACTGAAAACAGCTTTTTGAACAAGTACATAATGCGATGGATCAAACCCGCAGGAATTCCACTAGCACCGCAACTCCCACTATCTTGGGAATACTTTCTAACAAATATTTAGCTCAGATGTGCATTCCTCTCTCTCTATTTTTTTTGAACATCAAACTTGGGGCAGAGGGGGGATGTCTGGTGGGGGAAGGGGAATTGAAATGGCTAAATCCTTTTTCTGGCTCTCAGCAAGTCGCAAGGCAAAGCCCTAGTACACTGGAATGCAAGGAATTAATGTTTTAACTATCCTACTCTTGGACTACATGTAAACAGTAAATATTTCAAGTAATTTAGATTTAAGAAGATTTGGCATTTATTTAGTCAACCAGAGGAAAAACAACCAAAAACAATAGTGTTCCTTTAGTCTATTTATAACTAATCCCACAAGACATTATGTTTGTGTCTGCAAGTTGCTGGTCATTTTACTGCAGAATATAAACTATTTGCATCTTTACTTCATAGCTGTTATACGCAATTGTACAATTGAATGGTTGCAGGGTAATCAACCGAGTCAAACTACAGAAACTTCTTATACTAGATCCAGTTGCTGTAGGTTCTGCATTCACTAGTACCTGGCTGGACATCCATGCTTATAAAGAGCATCAGAAAGGACATCAGTCTGCAGTGACAGTTTAAAGTTTGGTTTCATGTCTGAGGAGCCAATGCATGAAGGAATTCAAGATTTGTGCAAAAGTAATTTAAAGTGCAGCTCTACTCTGAAAAGCAACTTTGTAAAAATGTTGTCATGGACTTGAATTTTTTTTCCCAGTAACTTTCAGATCAAATCTGTTCCATTTACAAGTAAAAAGATGCCAGCTCTGCAAGCAACCTGAAATCCGAAAGTCAAGGTGGGTTCTTTCTGGCTCATGGATCAATAACAACAAAGAGTCTGCAACTGGAAATTAGTTAGCAATTCTGTTGCTCCATGAGTCAGATTAGAATCCAGCTCCGTCCCCCAGGGCTATGGTGGGTCTGCACGTCTGACAAAAGCAAATATTAGTTTAAAAACACCACCATGTATTTTAGTCGGGAAGGACACTGAATACACTCACAGAGCAAGTCTTGGAGTAAGACAGTGCAATTTTTACAGTCTCTCTTCAGACAAGGTGGCACTCATTTACATGCCTCTGTTGACTGCAGGTCAGATGACCTTGGTATCTAGCATTAACAAAAATTGGCGTAGAGCAGAGCTTTTAATTTAACCATCTGAATATCAGATATCTAAAAACAGAGGTGCTTTCACTGAAGCTTCTAGATTACTTAATAATCAGTACTCTACTGGCATTGATTCATTGAGCATCCATTCATTTAACTATTTTAATTCTCTGGATATTTATTTGAGTGGTTTCCAAAGCACACTGTTACAATATCACCTAGCCTTACAATATCACCAGGTTTGATGTAGGCATTTTGAAGAAGCTACCATAAAAAGAACCAGCCTAGAAAGGAAAGTGCAAGAAAAAAAGTCTCCCTCCCAGTTTCCTGCTCAAGCATGGAGTGAAAAGCAAGGGATAGCCAGTCTCACAGAGAGTATTCCAAGAAACACAAGCCTTGCTTTCCAGTTCAAACTAGATCATTTTAACCCAGCTGGGTACGGTTTCATAACCTTACTCTGGGTAAAAATAGACTCTGCCTACCATGCAACAGCAAAAACTGAACTAGTCAGTTCCACAGAATAAAAGCATGAATCAGTTTATAGTGCAAGTTTATTCCTATGCCAAAATATTTTTCATAGGAAGAATTTAAGAAGTGCTTTCTCTAACACTTTTCAAAAAGCCAAGCCTGTACTTTCCCCACCATGCCATTATTTCTTGTTGACAACTGGAAAGGTAAATAAAAAACAGCAAAATACATAGGAGATTATCTGATTTGGCTGCTAAGAAATTAAGCTTCCAGGTCTACTTGCAAGGGATCTTACTATAATAAATATGAAAATACAGTGTGCACTTTGTCTAGGAAAATCCTCTATTTGATTACCCCTTATGAATAATTCACAACAGGTTTCCATATTTGTCCTCGAGTAGGTACACACTGTACATTACCTTTTCTCCTATGTGTGCACACTTTTCCTGCACTAAATTATTAAAAGGCTTGCCAGCAGCTGTATGGTCTTTTAGAGTGAAACACACATCTACCAGACCCTAAAACAAACCTCCTGACCTTGATGGCTTCACTTAAAATTGCTTAGCAAAAACTCCAGTTGTAAAATGTTAGATGACTCGGTAGTTCAATGCAACAAATAACTACACATTTACATTTGTAGATGGCTATAAACATTTTCTGTTGATTCCAACTATTTTTTTTTTAATTGGACATTTTAGTAGAACATCATTACTTTAGAAAAAAGTTTTCATGCATATCAACCTTTTCCTAAGACTAGATTGTATAATGTGTGTGTGACACACAATCTAAAGAAAACCTGTTTGGTTTGAGGAAAAAAATACACATTCATGAAACTTTACCATTTTAATCCAGGTATAAACTTGAAGAAAAGTCAGATTGTTTACTTAATAAATTAAGACAAGAGCCACTGCTCTGGGAAGAGGAAACTGATTTGCATACAGTACACAGAAAAAGTCACAGGCTGTGGGGGTAAAAGCACCTTCCTGCCTGGTGTTTGGGCAGGAGCCGATCAATTTGTCTCTAAACCAGTAGGTGTTGCTGTGGCAATGGAAAAATACTGTCAGTTTTGCAAATTTGGGCGATATAACTATCAAGTGCCCCCATTTCTTCAAATATCAACAGAAAATTCAAACTGCAGCCTTTAAACATGGAGAGCTGAGGCTCTTTTTCTCAAGACAAAACTGAGTGTCACCACCAAAATAAAAAGTTATTCTCTGCATTTACATTTCTAGTATGAAACCAGTTTTGATGCATGAGCAGCATTAATATATCCTTAAGGAATGCCATATAACAAATGCTCTGGCTGTTTTTCTCCTGTTGCCACTGATGTGAGAATACTGAAGCTATTTCAGACAACACCTGGGCACCTAGAAAAGAACCTGATTTTAATCGTGAGTCATGGGCAAAAAACTACATCCAAAGGCATCTCCACTAGCTTGCCGACTGGGAAGGGATCTTATGCAGCAGTCTGTATGACAGAATGGAAAACCCTCAGTTTCGTTCCCTCCGTGGATGAAACAATGTTAGTGTCTTCCCTGCACGCCTGGGACCACGGAAGGAAGAAAAGCAGGCATCAAATTCCTTAAAAGCAAAAGAAGTCCCCTGCCTTGTTAATTTGCCCAGAGGGAATGTGCATTCCCTTCAGAGGAGATAGCCCAGCATGGAGCCAGAGATCATTATCTCTTCGGGCTGGGGGACCTGGGCTCCTTAATTAACTTCTTTTGAACTGTTTTGGTGCACATCACTCCAGGACATGGGGAGGGGACGGGCCGGCTCTCAAGGCAGCCACTGTGAGCGAGAGGAACAACTTCGACCAGCTAAACGTTACTGACCACGGCCCTGGAGACACCAGCGCCCTGTACAATCAGGGGCTCGGATTGTTGGGCAGGCAGCGCGCTCCGCAGTCATGTACGGGGAGCAAGGGCCGGGGGGAGCCGGTCAGTGCGAGTCACCCCCCCGCCCCGGGGGCAGCCGGTAACGCCGGGCCCCATGACACCCCCCCACCCCTAGCGCGGCTGCCTCAGTCCCCCGCCGCCATCTCGCACTGTGCTCCCCACCCCGACGGGAAGGGGGCGCTACCCCCCAACGCATTTCCTCTCCCGCCCCCATGCCAGCCCCCGGCACTGTCCTGTGCCCCCCCTTTCCCATGCGAGGTCCCGAGCCGCCACCGGGCGCCCCACTGAGCCGGCGCCCGCTTTACGCCCCCCTCCTCCCCGCTGCCAGGTCCCGCGTCTCGGCAGCGCCCCCGTCCCGCGACTCAGCTCCCCCCGCCGTGCGCCCAGCTCCTGGGGCGCCCCCGCTCCGCTCTCGGGTGCCTGCCCTCCCCC
>NW_020664462.1:10199066-10349231 GCF_002925995.2 Terrapene triunguis | reverse complement strand
GGCGACTCGGCTGCGCCCCCCACCCCGGCTCCCCGCACCCTCCAGTCCGGGGCGTCTCTGCTGCGCCCCCTCCAGTCCGGGGCGTCTCGGCTGCGCCCCCACCCCGCCCCCTCCAGTCCGGGGCGACTCGGCTGCGCCCCCCTCCCCGGCTCCTCCCGCGCCGCCCCCTCTAGCCCTGGGTGCCCCCCTCCCGCTCCGGCGCCTCTGCTGCCCCCCTTTCCTCTCCCCAAGAACTGCAGCTGCGCTGGAGCCAGCCCGAGCTCCGGAGACCTTCCCCCTCCCCAAAGTCACCCCGACCCCCAGCCCCTCCGGGGCCAGGCAGCGGCCGCCCCGAGAGAGCAGCAGCCGGAGACACCTACCTGCGCCTGGGTTCCGGCGGGGGCGGCGAGCGATGGAGACGGAGGGGCGCCCAGCAGGCGCCGGCAGATCGGCTCCGGGCTCCGCAGCTCGCAGGACGGAGCCTTCGCTCAGCCTCGCATCGTCTAGACGAGCGGCTGCTGCTGTGTCTGGAGCTGCGGAAGGACTGGCTGTGCCTGGCTCGGCGCTGCGCCTCCCTCCTCCTCCGGGCGCAGCAGCGCTGCCCTTTTTCGTCAGTGGAAAACTCCTGGGCGCTGACGCAGGCGGTGACAAGGGAGCCGGAGCCAGAGCCCTGCCTGCCTCCAGCCCACACTCTGCTTCCTGCCCCCTCCCTCGGCGCAGCCCGGGAGCAGAGCGAGTCCTACCGCCCCTCCAGGAGAGAAATTACAAGGAGCAGGGAAAGGGGAGAGAATGAGTCAGTGTCTGGCTGCTGGGAGAGGCCCCGACTGACATCAAGGGCTCCTGTGTTCAGAGGGACAACATGGTACACACCTAACAACAATGGGGGGAGGCAGGGCGTCAGGCTCAGGACTCCTGGGTTCTAGCTCAGATGCCCTTCGTGATTAACTGAGTGACCTTTGACGTCATGTCACCTAACAGAGCCTTGGTTTGCCCATATGTGGAGAATTGGATATCCAGATGCTAGGTTCCCTTCTCTGTCGGTCCTTTGATCCCAGGCAGTTCATGTCGGCTCCGTGCCTCAGTTTCCCAGTCTGTCATGGGGAGGACAATTATACCTGCCCAGCTTTGTAATAAAGGGTTCCAAGATCTATGTGGCTGAAAAATGCTAAGTGTTACATCAACAAGACCAGTATCTATTGTAGGGTGACCAGACAGCAAGTGTGAAAAATCAGGACAGAGGTGGGGGTAATAGGAGCCTATAGAAGAAAAAGACCCAAAAATCAGGACGGTCCCTATAAAATCGGGACATCTGGTCACCCTAATCTATTGCAGAGTGCTTTGGGTGTAGTGTGACCAGAAGTCCCGATTTTATAGTGACAGTCCCGATATTCAGGGCTTTTTCTTATATAGGCGCCTATTACCCCCACCCCCACCCCATCCCAATTTTTCACACTTACTATCTGGTCACCCTATTTGGGTGCCACAGGCAAAAGGTGCTATATGGTATTTTACAAGCAATAGATGTACAATAACTATGAAAGGCAGCCACTTGAGGGGTGGAAAGCAGCAGGTAACTGGTAGATAAAAGGAAGGAGGACACCTTTAGCCAAGGACGCATAGGCAAGAGAAACAGCACTGCTTATAGAGAATGGACTGGAAGCTTTACTGTCCTGGTGGCAGAACCGGGACTTTGGTTTTGAAGGTCTCTTCTGAACCCCCCACCCCCCGCCCGCCCGCCCGCCCGCCCGCCCGCCCGCCATATGTAGTTCCCTTTATGAAGAGCTGAGTTAAAGCAGTCCAGAATTGAACCTTTGGTGCCCGGGTGTTCATTGCTTTGAAATACCACTGAGCTAAAGGAAGGTTTGTTAGAGGATGACACATCGGGTTTCACTGTATAATAAAGAAGGGGGAGGGAGGGGGAAGGGTATCACCTTTTTTGTGAAGGTGCTTTCTGCTTGAGATGCATTATTTAGAGGATTCCTAAAGACAAATGAACAAAGGGGATTGTTCCACTTCAAAGAGAAAAGACCCTGATAAAAGTCATGTGGGCTGGAGTGAAGCTACATTTGCCTATGCCAGACTACCTTTGTGGGGTAGCATTTAAACGTAAAGTGCTAGATGAGGGTATGAATGCAATTACCATAGATAACCTGTGAGTTTCGGGGGCTTCAGAATTTTAATAGTGAATTTGGTGTTAATGCGTATTGCCAGATTAACGTTGCTATGAGTACCTGCTCTTGTTGGGGCCTTTCAGTTGGGTTTGATGGGATAGAGACCCCCAACTAACATCTGTTTATCAACAGACCAGATATGAGGATTGGCTGGGCAAACTTGCCCTCTAGCATTGCTCAGCTTTGCCATTATGCCCAACACTTAACCCAGTGGGACAACTTCTGAGGTTAGAATTAAAATTTTTAGTAAAGTTAATGTTTAAAATTAAATGTACACAAGTTAAGAGGGAAGGTACTGTACATCTGGGGTCTGGCTTGAGTGATGCGGGATTACAGGTATCAGTTACAAGGATCACGAGATACATACATATTACATAACCAGCAAAGACCCAGATTCGTGTGCGGGGTTTTTTAAAGCATCAGTGGATAAGTGGGCTCAGGTACGCCACCCATGGAATGTATAAAGAGTCCAAGTCAGTATCAGTGTAACGAATAAATACATGGGTGGGGTGCATCCCTTGGTTCGTCAGGGAAGGAAGTGGGTTATTTCCCTGGTTGGTGGTTTTGATTACTCAACGTGGTATTGACGGTGTCCCGTGATGTGTTCCGTATAGATATCTCTGGACCACCTGATGGTGTCGGACACCATGAGCTGTCTCATGAGCCGGGTGTAGCGTTGCCCGACTCTACACGCTCTCAGTACCGGCTCGTTGTGGGGGTCCCACGAGCCCAGGGCTCCCACGATCAGGGCGTGTATCTGGACCTAGTTCACTCCTTTCAGTAGACAGTGTGATGAAGGAAAATTGCTAGTTAGCACCAGATCCATTTACTGGGACACCCAATGGCAGTCTTGGCCTGTATCCAATCCAATTGAAACAAGACCAAGTACTCATAGCAATCCTGGTTCTGCAGTCCCATGGTGGACCCCAGTACTATTGGGCCGAGGTCTTGCTGACTTATCTTGGGATCCAAACTGTGTGGTTCTTTGTGCCCCCCTTCCCAGCCCAGGGGCTGCATCCCCAAAACTATTGTTTCTAAACTACAGACCAGTTAGTTTAACTTCTGTGCCAGGGAAGATAATGGAGCAAGTAATTAAGGAAATCATCTGCAAACACTTGGAAGGTGGTAAGGTGATAGGGAACAGCCAGCATGGATTTGTAAAGAACAAATCATGTCAAACTAATCTGATAGCTTTCTTCGATAGGATAACGAGTCTTGTGGATAAGGGAGAAGCTGTGGATGTGGTATACCTAGACTTTAGTAAGGCATTTGATACGGTCTCGCATGATATTCTTATCGACAAACTAGGCAAATACAATTTAGATGGGGCTACTATAAGGTGGATGCATAACTGGCTGGATAACCGTACTCAGAGAGTTGTTATTAATGGTTCCCAATCCTGCTGGAAAGGCATAACGAGTGGGGTTCCGCAGGGGTCTGTTTTGGGACCGGCTCTGTTCAATATCTTCATTAACGACTTAGATATTGGTATAGAAAGTACGATTATTAAGTTTGCGGATGATACCAAACTGGGAGGGATTGCAACTGCTTTGGAGGACAGGGTCATAATTCAAAATGATCTGGACAAATTGGAGAAATGGTCTGAGTTAAACAGGATGAAGTTTAACAAAGACAAATGCAAAGTGCTCCACTTAGGAAGAAAAAATCAGTTTCACACATACAAAATGGGAAGAGACTGTCTAGGAAGGAGTACGGCAGAAAGGGATCTAGGGGTTATAGTGGACCACAAGCTAAATATGAGTCAACAGTGTGATGCTGTTGCAAAAAAAGCAAACGTGATTCTGGGATGTATTAACAGGTGTGTTGTGAGCAAGACACGAGAAGTCATTCTTCCGCTCTACTCTGCTCTGGTTAGGCCTCAGCTGGAGTATTGTGTCCAGTTCTGGGCACCGCATTTCAAGAAAGATGTGGAGAAATTGGAAAGGGTCCAGAGAAGAGCAACAAGAATGATTAAAGGTCTTGAGAACATGACCTATGAAGGAAGGCTGAAAGAATTGGGTTTGTTTAGTTTGGAAAAGAGAAGACTGAGAGGGGACATGATAGCAGTTTTCAGGTATCTAAAAGGGTGTCATAAGGAGGAGGGAGAAAACTTGTTCACCTTAGCCTCTGAGGATAGAACAAGAAGCAATGGGCTTAAACTGCAGCAAGGGAGGTCTAGGTTGGACATTAGGAAAAAGTTCCTAACTGTCAGGGTGGTTAAACACTGGAATAAATTGCCTAGGGAGGTTGTGGAATCTCCATCTCTGGAGATATTTAAGAGTAGGTTAGATAAATGTCTATCAGGGATGGTCTAGACAGTATTTGGTCCTGCCATGCAGGCAGGGGACTGGACTCGATGACCTCTCGAGGTCCCTTCCAGTCCTAGAATCTATGAATCTATGAATTCAACACTGTATCCACCTGTCACCTCTAAATGAGATGGAGAAGAGTCTCACTGGAGCACATCTTAATTTGATTATCCAGCTTTCTTGCATGCAGGAATCATCTGTGAAATACTCAGTGTTGAGAAGCTGCCTTTGCTGTGAATGGGGAAGTTCACACCTCTCCCCAGAGCTATTGTTTCAGATCTAAACACATCAAGGCATTATGTATATGGTGGCTTTTGACTTTGAAGGTTTTCTTTACAACCAGCAAAGAGTCCTGTGGCACCTTATAGACCAGGGGTCGGCAACCTTTCAGAAGTGGTGTGCCGAGTCTTCATTTATTCACTCTAATTTAAGGTTTCGCGTGCCAGTCATACATTTTAACATTTTTAGAAGGTCTCTTTCTATAAGTCTATAATATATAACTAAACTATTGTTGTATGTAAAGTAAATAAGGTTTTTAAAATGTTTAAGACGCTTCATTTAAAATTAAATTAAAATGCAGAGCCCCCCAGACCGGTGGCCAGGACCCGGGCAGTGAGAGTGCCACTGAAAATCAGCTCACGTGCCGCCTTCGGCACACGTGCCATAGGTTGCCTACCCCATTATAGACTAACAGATGTATTGGAGCATGAGCTTTCGTGGGTGAATACCCACCCATATAGAGTGGAGAATTGCATTGAGAACTTCAAAGCAGTATAGCCTTCTAGAGACTAGACTGTTTAGAAAATGTTGTGCTTAATTCTTTTCAAAATGAAATCTTAATTTTGGAGCTAAAATGTCAGTCATCTGGGGAAAGTATCTGATCTGGCCTAGTCCAATGTTGATGACCGCAACCATTTCAATTCACATAGTCAATTAAAGAGCCAAGAGGTGTGATTGACACTCATCTGCTCCCGTCCCAGGTCAGATTTAGAAGTTAATATTTCTGCATTCTGTTACCTTGAGCCGCACAGCTCAGCACATCCATTGGATCCAGAGCTGGGATCCAGGACATCCAGTATCCTGATCCCAGCTCTGCTCACTATGTAAACTTGGGCAAATAATGAAGGTAAACATTTTCAAAAATGTCCACTAATTTTGGATGCCTACCCTGACATTCTTGATTTTTCAGAAGTGCTGAGAACCTACAGGTCCATTGACTTTGAAAATCAGGTTGGAGACCCGAACATGGAGGCACTCAAAATCAAAGTCTACTTCAGAAAACCTAGACCTTGCTTTCTGTTCCTCAGTTCTCTCCATGCCCTGAGCCGCTGTCTGTAAAATGAAGATGACAGTTACCTACCTCACCGGAGTCTAATGAGGGTTAGTGAACAGCTTGTATAGCATTTAGAAGGTGCAAATGTCATAAAGGCAATATTTATAGATTCTGAGTTCAGAAGGGACCGTTGTGATCATCTAGTCCAGCGGTTCTCAAACTGTGGGTCAGGACCCCAAAGTGGGTCAGGACCCCGTTTTAATTGTGTCACCAGGGCTGGCGTTTAGACTTGCTGGGGTTTGGGGCCAAAGCCCAAGTCCTGCTGCCCGGGGCTGAAGCTGAAGCCCGAGCCGCACCGCTCGGGACCAAAGCCCAAAGGCTTCAGCCCAGGGGAGTGGGGCTCGGGCGTCAGCTCTGTGCGGCAAGGCTCAGGTTACAGGCCCCCAGCCCGGGGCTGAAGCCCTTGGGCTTGGGCTATCATCTGCACCCCCTGCCAGGGGCGGCGGGGTTTGGGCTCAAGCTTTCCCCCACCTCCTGGGGTCATGTAGTCATTTTTGTTGTCAGAAGGGGTCGCGGTGCAATGAAGTTTGAGAATCACTGTTCTAGTCTGACCTCCTGCATAACACAGGCCAGAGAACTTTCCCAAAATAATTCCTGAAGTAGATCTTTTAGAAAACCCACCCAATCTTGGTTTAAAAATTGTCAGTGATGGAGAATCAACCACAGCCCTTGGTAAACTGTTCCAATGGTTATTTACTCTCACTGTTATAAATGTACACCTTGTCTCCAATCTGAATTTGTCTACAAAAACAACAAGGAGTCCGGTGGTAGCTTAAAGACTAACAGATTTATTTGGGCATAAGTTTTGTGGGTAAAAAATGAATTCTTCAGATGAATTTGTCTAATTTCCACTTCCAGCCATTGGATCATGTTATACCTTTCTCTCCTAGAGAGCACATTATTAAATATTTGTTCCCCCTGTAGGTACTTATAGACTATAATAACCCTCTCTACCCCTACTCAAGATTCCCCTGTTCATGCATCTCAGGATCGCATTAGTTCTTTTGGCCTCAGCATTATACTGGGAGCTTGTGTTTAGCTGATTAACCACCATGACCCCCAAATGTTTTTCAGTTGTTGCTTCCCAGGATAGAGCCCCCCCATCCAGTAAATATGGCCTACTGTGTTTGTCCCAGATGTATACATTTACATTCAGCCATATTAAAGTGCATATTGTTTGCTTGCTCCCAGTCTACCACATGGCCTGAATCTGTGACCTGTCCTGACAAGGTGGGTGAGGTCAGGGCCGGTGTTACCACTAGGTGAACTAGGCGGCCACCTAGGGCGCCAAGATTTGGGGGCACCAAAAAGCAGTGTCTGGCATCATGGGAGTCAGCTGAGCGGGGCAGGGCGGGGAGCAAGGCCTCCATAACAAACCTGCCCCCGCAGCGAGGGGCGCCACGCAGGACGGTCAGTGGGAGCCTGTGGCGGAGCAAGGAGGAGACACCGGCCAGGCGCGGTTACCAGCGCGGCCGAGGGACAGAGCCGTTGGGGGAGGCAGGACGCAGTCCTGAGCTCAGGTGAGCTTCGCCCTCCAACGCGCCGCGCCTGGGGCCGGGTGCAGCCGCCTCCTGGGACGAGGGAAAGTGAAACTAAACCCCGCAGCGCAACGGAGGGGAAAGGGCTGGCACAGGTGCCACTTCCAAACACCGACCCTCCCCGGTGGCATTGTGCCAATGCAGGGAGCCGGCCCTGATCCCCAGGGAGATCCTCACCTGCTCCCTGGGAGAGCCCGGCTCTGCCCTCCTTGCCCCTGGGTCCCCCCTGGAGGGCGAAGTACTCAGAGCCTGGGAACCTTTAGAGACCCTGCAAGCTGGGGGCATTCTCAGCCTCCTCCTTGCTCATAGGTAGTGATCAATGGCTCCATGTCTAGTTGGCAGCCGGTTTCAAGTGGAGTGCCCCAAGGGTTGGTTTTGTTCAATATCTTCATTAATGATCTGGAGGATGGCGTGGACTGCACTCTCAGCAAGTTTGCAGATGACACTAAACTGGGAGGAGTGGTAGATACGCTGGAGGGTAGGGATAGGATACAGAGGGACCTAGACAAATTAGAGGATTGGGCCAAAAGAAACCTGATGAGGTTCAACAAGGACAAGTGCAGAGTCCTGCACTTAGGAAGGAAGAATCCCATTCACTGTTACAGACTAGGGACCGAATGGCTAGGAAGCAGTTCTGCAGAAAAGGACCTAGGGGTTACAGTGGACGAGAAGCTGGATATGAGTCTACAGTGTGCCCTTGTTGCCAAGAAGGCTAATGGCATTTTGGGCTGTATAAGTAGGGGCATTGCCAGCAGATTGAGGGATGTGATCATTCCCCTCTATTCGACATTGGTGAGGCCTCATCTGGAGTACTGTGTCCAGTTTTGGGCCCCACACTACAAGAAGGATGTGGAAAAATTGGAAAGAGTCCAACGGAGGGCAACAAAAATGATTAGGGGGCTGGAGCACATGACTTGTGAGGAGAGGCTGAGGGAACTGGGATCGTTTAGTCTGCAGAAGAGAAGAATGAGGGGGGATTTGATAGCTGCTTTCAACTACCTGAAAGGGGGTTCCAAAGAGGATGGATCTAAATAAATAAATTTAATTAATGGAGATATCCTATCTCCTAGAACTGGAAGGGACCTTGAAAGGTCATTGAGTCCAGCCCCCTGCCTTCACTAGCAGGACCAAGTACTGATTTTGCCCCAGATTTCTAAGTGGCCCCTTTAAGGATTGAACTCACAGCCCTGGGTTTAGCAGGCCAATGCTCAAACCACTGAGCTATCCCTCCCCCCCAATTTAAAAAATTAATGGAGATATCCCATCAAAAGATTGCAGTCTAGACTGTTTTCAGTGGTACCTGATGACAGAACAAGGAGTAATGGTCTCAAGTTGCAGCGGGGGAGGTTTAGGTTGGATATTAGGAAAAACTTTTTCACTAGGAGGGTGGTGAAGCACTGGAATGGGTTACCTAGGGAGGTGGTGGAATCTCCTTACTTAGAACTTTTTAAGGTCAGGCTTGACAAAGCCTTGGCTGGGATGATTTAGTTGGGAATTGGTCCTGCTTTGAGCAGGGGGTTGGACTAGATGACCTCCTGAGGTCCCTTCCAACCCTGATATTCTATGATTCTATGAGATATACCACATGCTGTGATGGGTATGGGTAGGACCCATGGATTTTGAAATATGTGTTATGGGGAAAGGGGGGGGGAATTGATTATCATAGCAGTAGAGTTATGGCTGCAGGTTGCATCTGTTGTTCTGGCAGGGTCTGGTGCTGCTTTGAGTTGGTGTATCCTGGTCTGTGGGAAGCTTGCGTCTGATGATGAGCTTCACAAGGGTGAAGGCCAGAAGAGGGAATTTGGGAAAGATTTCTTTCAGGATGTGGTGCCCATGAAGCATGGGTTGTAATTGTTGGCTGTAACCCCTAGGGGTTCCAGTGTGGCATAGTAGGTGACAACTAGGGGTTCACCAAATAACCATCTTCACCTAACAAAGACACCCCACCAGAGAAGTAGATCACACATGGAATGGGCCACCCTAATTCCCCGAGAGAACCAGCTTCAGTACAGAAAAAAACAAACCACTGACCGCACACCCCCGTTGTCATTTTGAATGGTTTCTTGCACTATGTATTAACAATCTGTTCCACTTCATATGTAGCTGTGACAAGTACTTTTCCCAGACCTGAAGAGGAGCTCTGTATCAGGTTGAAAGCTTGTCTTTTTTACCAACACAAGTTGGTCCAATAAAATACACCCCTCCAACCCCTTTGTCTTTCTCATACAGGCAATATGTATTTATATAGCTAAACGGATAGTACGCAAATTACAGTTCGTTCTTATCAGTAATGTACGTGAGTCTTCCTGAATATGACGGCTTACAGCACTTGATCTTCAAAGGAACGATTTCCTTGAGGTTTAGTTTACCATGTTTGGACACAGCTTGGATTAATATTTCCTAACAGGAAAACGTCATGAGTGTAGGTTTTCCTATGCAGGGCTTGGGTCGAGGGCTAGCGAGGCTGGGTTGTACACTGGTTCCTCACTTCCTCCTGCCTTGAGACCCACCCCAGACCTCTGGCTGCCTCCCTATCTACTCTGCAGCTTCTGAGGCTCTGATGATACCACGTGCAGAGGGAGGTTCCCCCTACATCAGTGTCTGTGTTACTGACATGCCGTGTCCATTCCAATCTCCCCACTCAAAGGGGAAGCTCAACGTTAGGAGAGTTTAATGTAGTGACACCAGGACAAGGAAAGGTGCAGGTATACTGAGAAGACATGTTTGTGAAATTAAAGATACAGGGCCTAATTTATCATTGCGGCCAGACTGAGTTTGGCACTGGATTTGGGGTGGGAGGAAGGGACACCCTGGATTCAGGCAAAATTAGAACTGCTCAGGAACTGTTATTTAACTCTGCAATCAAAAGATTGCAGTCCAGCAACGGCAGGAGCACAGTAGCTCTCCACAGCCAAGCTCACTTTCTCCCAGGATTCAACATCCTTACCGTGCTGACTATGGTGAGGGTTACTGGGAGAGTGGGCCCAACGCTAGCTATGCTGGCTCTTTGCCATGCTTGTATTCCTCCAATGCCAGGGGGATGCCCTGTTGACCAGTTATGGCAAATTGAAGGGACTTGGTACAAAGCGGTAATCACAGATCTGGCCCAGCGGAGAAGGGTGCCAAAATCAGGAAACTAGTTAGGGGAGATAACGGGTATGAATGATTTGGGTCCAGAAACACAGTTCCAAGTTGCTACTATTCATATTCCTGCAGACTCCATTCTAATCAATGCAGAGCAATCTGTTTTTCCAAATATAAAAGTTCTCTAAGTACTTTCAGAATTAACAAGTTAGGAGAATTTGGTTCTACTTTGTAACATTTTTATGTGCATAGCACTAAACCAGATTTTAAATGTTAAAAGCCTTATCAGCCTTTTTTATCTCCTTTTATCTTATCGCCCATGTGCTACTGGACAGTGTAGTTACTGATTTCCAAATGAAGATACAGGAGAAAAAGAAACCCTTGGTCAATCACATGTTTGGCAAAGCTGCCAGCTGGCATCCCTGCTCAAACCAGTCGCTTTTCACGTTCAGACAAAACGAGTACATAGCCACTGTGTAACATGGACAAATTGTGCTGCTTCTGCCCATGTGCTTGTACCCCTTCCTCACCTATCACATCTGAAACAAAACTAGAACAGAGCCTCAAGTTGGGGCTTTCCTTATAAAACTTATGTTTAAATGTGTAGCTTGCATTCTAGTGCGGTCTGTTACACTATTTTCTTAAACCATGATTTTCATGGGGAGTGGGTCCTGAAGTTGCCAGGATGGTGGGAGAAATGTGTGCAAACAAAGCCATGTCTACCCTACAGAGTTCGGTTGACACAAGTGATATAGTTGTTTGCAGTGTTGTTATAGCGTGTTGGTCCCAGCATATGACAGAGACGAGGTAGGTGACGTAATATCTTTTATTGGACCATGTGTACAGCTGGCGGCTTTCTGTATATCCCTCAGAGGCGTGCACGCCTGGCTGCTTGTGTTGGTGCGGTGCGTATTCACCATGAGTGGTTGCGTTGATGGAAACTGGTGCACCACAGGTAGGCATCCCAATGACCCCTTGCTGCTGTCTGGCTCAGTACCTTATGGGACATTTTTGTGGTGCTTTGTGGAATACAGCAATTCACCCCGGGATTTCTGGGAACTAGGGATCAGGTCCCCTCAATGCCATTTTCTCCATCCCACAATGATTTTCCCACCCTGTATTTTTTGTGGTGTTTTTAAAACTCCCACAGTCCTGTGGACCGCTTTTCGGCCTCTGCCATTGCTCTGACAGCTGCGTGGACCCTGCAGAGCTCAGCACGATTCTAATGACCATTGCTTACATGGGAAGTATGATTTTCCTGTATTTGCAGAACTTGAACAGCTCAGGGAGGTCTTAAAAGACCATTTTAACAGTCAGCCACAGTAGTGTTGTGTGCTGATTTTATGAACTAGTGAATCTTCATGTATATGGAGCCATAGGCACTGACTTTCCCTCTTTCCCGTGTGTGCTCGCCCCCAACTCTGCCCCTGGCCCCGCCTCCACTCCACCCCTTCCATGAGGCCTCGCCCCGCCCCGCCTCGCCTCTTCCCACCCCTGCCCCGCCCCCATTCCAACCCCTTCTCCAAAGTCCCCACCCCAACTCCGCCCCCTCCCTGCCCCTATTCCAACTCCTTCCCCAAATCCCCGCCCCGGCACTGCCTCCTCCCCTGAGCGTGCCACGTTCCTGCTACTCCCTCTCCCTCCCAGAGCATGCTAACACTGCCAAACAGCTGTTTGGCGGCAGCTGGGCGGGAAACGCGGGGAGGTAGGCGGAGGAGTGGGGACGTGGCGCACTATGGGGAGAAGGGGGAGGAGGTGGGGTGGGGGGCGAGGGGAGCTTGGCTGCCAGTGGGTGCAGAGCACCCACTAATTTTTCCCCATGGGTGCTCCAGCCCCGGAGCACCCACGGAGTTGGCACCTATGTATGGAGCTTAAATATGGATGGGGTATTGACTCCCATTATGAATTCTGTAATGCAGCAATTATGCTTGGTGTAAACTACAGTAATAAACTAACTCTGAGTTTCCAAAAATAGAACTTTATTGTATGCAAAGAAACAGGAAATAAAGTTAAAGAAAAATATACAGGTTAAAACTATTTTAGCAGCACTGTAAAAGGGCGAGCCGTACTGTAAAAACACAAGTAAACAATAAATGCTTATGTTTATGTATTAAAAAGCATGACAGTGTTTCAGCCCCGGTACAAAACGTGTAGTTCATTGTGGTTGCTCCTGTGGTTTTGCAGGTCCGTGTATGTATAGCTACAGCTCTCCTTGCTTTTCCCCCCTGCATGGAGTGGTTGGGGTAGGGGGTTTGTACCATGCTGCCCCCTGTCATGTGGAGGGAGCAGTGACCATGGAGTTTTTCATGGATTGGAAAGACTGCTGTGTATCTGGGTAGGTGGGTCGATAAATGTTGCCTAGCACTGAGATTGTTGCCTGTGTGAACCCATGATGTCCTGATGAACTTCCTGATGTACCTTTCAGTCCTCTCTTCTAGCAACCACTCTCTCCATTTTCAGCCCTTCTCTCTGGTCATGGTCATATTGCCCCTCCAAGCCCTGTGTTCCCAGTCAGTGGCTGTAAAAGACTGGAGGATAGCGCAGAACGTATCCTCCCTAGTCTGTTTCTTTCTCCTCTTGATCGGGGGCAAACGTTCAGCAGGCATGGAGGGGGCACCTCTCCGGGCCACCACGCCAGGCTACTGATTAAAACAGACAGATCCACCATTAGATTTACAGTCACAACGGAAAGGGCAGGAGACGCCTCAGAACCCCCTTACGTTATAAACACCTGTAATAAGAAATATTAAGTGTCACTTTAGTTTTGGAGTCCTTGTTACAGCACTGCTCTGCAGCTCAAACCATGGTGGGTCTGGCCTAGCCTGGTGGGGAGGAGGTGGGGTGTTCTGTGGCATAGAAAGTTTTAGACGCTTGGGCACCAATGGGCACGAGTATCGGGAAAGTGGAGTGAATACTGCCAGTATATTCCCAGGTAGTGGTTATTCTGTCTGAGCTCTCACTCCTGAGGGTGACAGGCGGAGGCACAGAGAACCCAGCTGCGACTGGCATCCCAAAGCCGCCTGGGCCCATATGCTGCTAGCCTGTTTACTGCAATGGTGCCAGTGGAACTCATCGTGGAGTGGCATGGGAAAGTCTCCTATTGCAGGGGAAGAAACCAGGCTGCCATCCCTAGAAATGTTTGGGAGGGGATTGCAGAGTATCTCCACGAAAGTTTTACTGGGATCACTCAATAACTATCCCTATTCAGATAAACAAAGCACTGTGCATGGCCCCCCGCCTTCCAAAGAATGGAAGAGCGGATGCTGCCTCTACCTATTTCTTCTCCTTCTACCTGAGTAGAGATCACTGATCTGATGTGGACTGTGTAATGCGGACTGCCATGCCATGCTATTTTTAAAATGGATTTTCTAGTGTTTTATGAGTGACGTGAGCATTGAGAAGCCAATGCCTTTGTTCTGTAAACGTGCGGATGGGATGGGTGCCATTTTTAAATGGGGAGAAAGAGGCGCCCCTTCCCCCCCACCCCGGTTGTGTACTGCAGGGGTCTTCATCTCAGACTCCCGTGAAGTGTCCACATTCAAATGTGGGGTGCTTGTGGGGTCCACACCAAGTATGACATGCTGGTCATTGTAGGAGAGGAAGGTCTTCCAAAAAGCTGGTAGAACATTATTAGTGCCAGTGGAGCCAACTAACAGTAGATTGAACTCCAGCCTTCGCCAAAGGTAGCGACAATAAACGATCTATAAGCAGACACCTAGGGCACTTACAATTTGTCATGCTCCTGGATTCTTAACAGGCCCTGAAGAAAGTGGAAGCCACAATGTGGCTTCTTCATTAACAGGGTGGTTGAAATATGGTAGTTTTTCAGCATTAAAACCTGTCTCCTGCTCCAGGTTTGTAATTGGTGTTGTTGGCAGCGAGCCAGGCACTGCGAGCAGTTCTGTCTCGAAAGGACAAAACCTCCATTACTTTATGCTCTCTAATTCTCACAAGGTGTGCTGGTGTCTATCAATAGAGTCGCCATGAGGTAATAGAAATTACAAGCCTCCCCAGACTTATTTGTCTGAAAGCATTTCTTGTAAAAATAATTATGCGAGTCTCCAGAACTGTGATACATGAGAATAGCAGAAGAGAATTTTCACAAATTAAAATGCAACATAAGGTTCTTTATCATAAGCTGAGAGAGAGAGAGAGGTTTCCATTCTACTGCATGGCAGTAGCTTATGCACAAAAAAAAAAAAAAGGCAAACCCTGCTACCTCTTTCCCTTTGCAGCAGAACTGGCATAGACCTGATGCCCAAGTGAGGGTATGATTAAGGAGAGAGATGGTTTTATGGTGAAGGTAATGGCTTGGGATGCAAAAGAACTGGGTCCAATTCCTGCCTTTGCCACAGATTCCCTGTGTAATCTGAGGCAAGTCACTGCCTGTTTCTGGGCCTCAATTCAGGGGCCTGTGAAATGGGTATAATGCTTTCTGCCTTGTCTATTTAGATTGCAGGCTTTTCAGCTCAGGGCCTTTGGTGTTGTCCCACACACTAACTAGCACTGGTTTAGTTAACTTGTGGCAAACCTCTGTGGGGTAAGAGTGATTTACTGCGGTTTAGTTTAAACCTGTTCCCAATCAATTGAAGCTAAACTGAAATAAAGGATGTAACTAAATTGCTTTAAGTTAAACCAGTGCAACTGTTTCCTGTAGAGAAGGCCTTACTCGGGCTGGGTGCTGAGGATCGGATGTCTCCAGAGCTGAACAGTTGTCATGACACTTGGCTTGTAGCAAGACAGCAGCGTTTTTATTATAATTATTATAACCCGATTGCATTAATCCATGGCAAAATGTGCAGTGAAAGCCCTGGTCCTGTGTCACTCACAGATCAAGCATCTTGTGGTGTACATCACTGCACAGTGCCACACACCGCAGCTTAACTCAGAGCTACTCAATGTTAGTGTATCTAAGCGCCCGCAGATAAAACCTACTTAAACAAGGAAAGCAAATAAAACTGCAGCAAATCTCCATTGGTAGATTGGTTTTAACTGTGTGCCGATTATCTTAACTCTATTCTTCTGCTGCTCACATGGTGCCTGCCCAGTGTCATTCAGTTTCAGCATCATATGCTGACAGTGCAGAGGATTTGCTTCAATCAGAGCTCTTAGCAAGGATAAGTGAAAGGCCAGAGCATGGAATGAGGTACAGGAAGTTAATTATTATTTATACGTATGGGCTACATTCACATCAGGACTTAGGGAGCCTAGCTGCCCCTTTAGGAACCTAAGTCCCAGACTCAGGGATTCACAAAGCCCCTGCTCAGCTGCCACCGAACGCTGTAGATCGCTAAACTCGCTCGGCGTCTGCATTTTTGCAGTAGAAGGTCCCTAGGCACCTATGCTTCTGCCGCTGAGTGGGCTCACACCACAGCCTTACACCAGGCGTCCGGATGGGCGAGCCCCAGAGTGATTCATGAAGAAGGTGGGAGACCCGGGGTTCAGTCCCCCTGCTCCAATGACTTTTTTTTTTAATAAGCCACAGTGGAACAGCTTCAAGAGGCGAGAGTGAGGGAGCCCCACCTCCGACTACTCCATAACCCGGTGGGTAGGGTACTCCGTAACGCCGCTGAGAGGTGGCAGATCCCAGTTCAACTCCTTTCTTGCACTCAGGTGGAGGGGGGGGATTTAAACCAGGGTCTCCCCCATCCTTTCCCACCCCCCACAGTTCTTTTGTGTAAGCTCCTCTGTAGGGGCCTGATCCAGCAGGCGAGCTCTGAGCATGCTTACCTGATTGGGCCCTGCTAGGGTTGCCAACCCTCCAGGATTGTCCTGGAGTCTCCAGGAATTAAAGATTAATCTTTAATTAAAGATTATGTCATGTGAGGAAATCTCCAGGAATTTGTCCAACCAAAGTTGGCTCGCTAGGCCCCACCCATGAGTTAGGTGGAGGAGTGCCTACCTTTGCCCGGCTTGTGAATTGCTCTGGGGCTTAGGCATCCGGACGCCTGGCCTGGGGCTGCTGTGCGCGTACTCAGAGGCTGGACCATAGGTGCCTAGGGAACTTTTACTGCAAAAACTGTACGGGCCGAGCAAGTTTAGGCACCTACAGGGATTGGGGGTAGCTGAACAGGGGCATTGTGAATCCCAGTGGGGCCTGATTTTGGCATTTAGATGTCTGAAGTGGCAGTTAGCCGCCTTTTGTGAGTCTAGCCCAGAGAGGCTGGGACTTGCCCAAGGTGGAGCAGGAAGCTGAACCAAAGTGTCCCAAGTGCTAGGCTAGTGCTCTAACCACTGGACCATACTTCCTCTCTGCTGTCTGGCAACTCTTACGGAGCTGTGCCTCCGTCCACCAGGTCTGAATTTTAACCATCCTAACCTTCTGCTTGCCTTGGAAAGAAGGAGCAGCCTGCATTTGCACCAGGGTTGCTGATGTTGCAAGGCATGACTGAAATGCCCTTGGAATTTTTGAGGGGAGGGGAGCTCTCTAAAGAGGGCTCCTAATGAGCTATTTCAATTTGAAGGTAATGCACATCAAGTACCAGACTCTTTTAATTTCTTTAGGACATTCCCCAGTGCCTGTACACACAACACTTTTCCGGGACTACCAGTAAAACAAAGGGCTCACCTCTGTCTCGAGATCAGCTTCTGAGTGGCTCTCTCGAAAGTGGGATGCACACAGAGAAACTAGTACTCCAGGAATCTGTGCTAAATTAGCAATCTCAAAAAATGAGCAGAATCTGTCAAAAACGTGTGAGGTCATCCCTGTTTGGGAAGCCAGCTCTGCAAAAGGAGGGAGGCTGAGCCTAAGGGTACGTCTACACTTACTTCCTGGTTCGGTGGCAGGCAATCGATCTTCTGGGATCGATTTATCGCGTCTTGTCTAGACAATAAATCGATAAATCGATCCCGGATCGATCCCGGAAGTGCTCGCCGTCGACGCCGGTACTCCAGCTCGGCGAGAGGAGTACGCGGCATCGATGGGGGAGCCTGCCTGCCGCGTCTGGACCCGCGGTAAGTTCGGACTAAGGTACTTCGAATTCAGCTACGTTATTAACGTAGCAGAAGTTGCGTACCTTAGTCCGAAGTGGGGGGTTAGTGTGGACCAGGCCATAAGGTGAGCACAATGCACCAGTTCCCATTCTACCATCTGAAACTAGGAGCTAGTTGCATGAGCCAGTATTGCTCGACTAACCAGTGATTCTGAGACTGGGCCTAGCCTGCTCCCAACTCAAAGATCCAACTGCCAACGCTAGAATCCATACTACTTTGCACTTAAATTAGATCCATAGATCAAAGTGCTTTACAGAGATAACAGGCACTGGGAAAGTCAATGACTTGCCCATGGTCACACAATGAGTTAGTGCAGGGAGGCCGATCTCCCAGCCCCATACTCAATCTAGACGACAGGAGCAGGACCGGCTCCAGGGTTTTTGCCGCCCCAAGCGGCGGGAAAAAAAAAAAGAAAGAAAAAAAAGCCGCAATCGCAATTGCGATCGGCAGCACCCCCGCGGCAGCTCCACCGCGCCGCTTTCTTCTTCGGCGGGAATTTGGCGGCAGGTGCTTCCCTCCAAGAGGGACCCGCTGCCGAATGGCCGTGGAACAGCCCAACGTGCCGCCCCTTCCCCTTGGCCGCCCCAAGCACCTGCTTGCTGGGCTGGTGCCTGGAGCCGGCCCTGGACAGGAGTCAGTGGGTGTTAAACGTGCTGGATTAGGAGGACGCGGAAGAGCTGGGCTCTAGTCACAGTTCTGCCATCGACATCTTGAGTGCTCTCGGGCAAGCTGTGCCCCTCAACTCCCTGCCTGTAAAATTGGGACAAAGTTACTTCTTTTCACCCTGCTTTTGTCTTGTCTATTTGGGTCATTAGCTCTTTGGGGCAGGGATGGAACCTTATCATAGAATCATAGAATATCAGGGTTGGAAGGGACCTCAGGAGGTCATCTAGTCCAACCCCCTGCTCAAAGCAGGGCCAATCCCCAACTAAATCATCCAGAGCTTTGGCAAGCCTAACCTTAAAAACCTCTAAGGAAGGAGATTCCACCACCTCGCCTTCCTTTCAGTTTGTACAATATGTGAGCTGGATCTCTGCAGGGTTTTCAGGTGCCACTGCAATATGCCTGAAAATGACACAGCCCTTCAGGACAATGAGATTGCAACACTGACACTCCCGGTAGGAATTTGGGTCCGGAAAGCAGCGAGTGATTTCACGAGTTGTAAATGTAGCCTGTTCTGTTTGTGACGGATGTTCTGGATAATCCGATTTGCATATTTTACTGATGTAAGAACACAAAATAGAAATTGAGTCTAGGAAATGTGAGCAGGCATTGCATCATTCTGTGGCATGTGCCATGCTTTCCAGTGGCAGTGCACAGCCAAAATGCTAGTAGTGACGTGCCTTTTGACATGGCTGGAGCCCTGCCATGAAATGTAGCACGGCCCTACTGTAAAACAATGCTATGCAAGTATAATCTCACCAAGGAAATGGATTGCTGAGCTATAAAAAATTAAATACTTGCCATTCTGTGGTGTCTGCCATGTATGGATCTCAAAGCATGTTATATATTATTTGTACTACGGGAGCAGCTATAGGACCCAGCCAGGATCAGGCTGCATGGTACCAGGCCTGACACATGCGCATAGGGCAGGAGTCCTTGGCCCAAACACTTTCAGTCTAAATACACCAGCCCAGCAGCGCAAGGGCTGGAAAGGGAAATTAGAGACACGGCAAGGTGAAATGACTTGCCTGTGGGTCACTAGCCATGTCAGTGGCAGAGGCAGGAACAGAAACCGGGTGTGATGATTTGAGGGGGGGTTAATGTGACGATTTGGGGGTCTGGCTGTATCACTTCTGATTTGTGGATGATTTTATGAAATTGTACCATAGGAAATTCCTGTCCCCCCCATGAGTTAACTGGGTTGTGTCATGTCTCCGCCAGACCAGAGACAATGATCAGCGCTCAACAATTATCTATGCAAAGTGAAACACCTGGAGGCAATGGGTTTACTCTAGCTGGGAGAAGACACTTCCCTGCCTGTGTTTGAAGGTTTGGGGTTGAAAGGAATGCAAAGTTACTCTAGGAGGAGAAGCAGGTGACCCCAGCAGGAGTCTCTAAAGGTCCTCACAAGGCGGAACTGGGGGTGGGGGGAGGGGGAAGACCTGTTTTGCACCAGATTAAGATGAGGGTGGCTGCTGCATTAGCCCAGTGGGACGGGGGCAGAGGACCCTGCCTTATGGAACACAGCAAGTCCCCCAAGGCCTCCCAAGGGAAGGGTGCGCTAGTGAGGGACATTGCATTTGGGATAGTCTATTGTTGTGTATGATCTGTACACTCCTGTGCTTTATCTGTTAAGTAAAGAACATCAAAGTGTTAGACTATGCAAAGTGTGTGTGTGTGTTGTCTGCTTCCCAGCTGCTGCATTGTGCCCCTGCCAAAGTTCAACTGTAACCAGGGGCTGCGTACCTACGGGGTGGAGTTCTGAGGAGGGGATGAGTTTAAATACTGGGGAGTCTGAAGGGACAGTGCTGCTTCGTGGCTAGACAGCAAGTTCCAACACTCGCAGGAGGGTGCTAGCTAGAAGGGCTGAGCCCTGAGTGTACACCAAGAGACCCTGAGCATGTGGCAATGGCTGGACTCCATCCAGCTTCCAGGAGCTTGAAACTCCCCAGGGATCAGCGTGGCAGAGGCTTGGATTCTCCTCACAGCAGTCCTAGTGGGTGGCTAGGAAGCGGCGCTTGCTAGGATCTGTGATCCCAGGTCTCCTGAATCGCAGTTCACTGGACCACAGCACTTCCTCAGCATTAGTGTAAAGGAAGCATCACAACATCCCCAGGGGGTAGTTGTTACACCTGTTTTACGGGCCAGTAAATTTATGTGCAGAGAATGTGTGACTTGTTCAAAGTCACATGACAAATTTATTGTCGAGGCAAGAATAGAACCCAGGTCTTCCGATTCCCAGTCTTGTCTCTTGCCTACATCTTTCTCCAAATAAAGTAATGTAGAAATAAGATGAGACGTGTATACATATATACCGTGCTCAGCTTCTTTGTGGTCATTCAAGGAGAAAGAGGCATGTCCGAGTACATGACAAGAATCACAAACTCTTGAGTCTAATCTAAGCCCAGCTCTGACTCATTCCCTGACAGGCCCAACGCCCTCTGCCTCTGTTTCCCCAGCTATAAAATGGGGATGCTAATACTTACCTCCAGGGATTTGTGGGGATTAGGTTGTTTGCAAAGCAGTTTAAGAAGATGAAAAGCGCCACAGAGAAGTGCTCAATGCTGCTATTGCGTATGGTGCATAAACTGTTTGGACACTGCAATGTCAGTTTCCTCACATGCTGATAGTCACGGTTACTATGATTTATGTTGTGTGGTATAGAAGTGACTAAGAAGCCAGCACTAGATTGATCACACTGAATGAGGCAAATGCTAGATACAAAGCAGCGTAGCCCATATATAGGCAAAGGGTATCGGAAGTGCAGATACGGAAACCCGCCTAACCACAGCCAAATCCACTCCCACCTCTCCCATGAGAGAAGCAAGCAGCAAGAGTCCAGCTGCTCTTGAAGCACAGATACTGCAGAACTTCCTCCTGGCGGGAACAGAGCCAACCGCTACGCTCAGAACCTTTCACACAGCAAAGTCTGAGGGCACCAGGAAGGGAGAACGGGAAAATGGGACTTTTGTTTGACAAATTATTAGCCAGTCTATGGTAGTTCTCAGTATTAAGGATGCCATACAGTACATGCCTGCTGGTGGCTGACATCTGTGGGTGTGAAAGACCGGTGTAAGGAAATGACTGACCACAAGATAAACACTTAAGGCTACCCACTTAACTAGAGGCAGATAGGGAGGGAAGGCGAATGAGTGTTTCTTAACAAGCAGCACAATTCTGCCATCCTTACTCAGTTCAAAACACTCACTGAAGTCACAGATGACTAAACCCACCATGACCAGGCCCAAGTTAAGCATTACTGTGCAGATGGGTGCAGTGTTACCAATCCCAAACATTCAAAAATCACGAGTCAGGCCCACCCTTAACATCATGCAATTGGTTGAAAAACCAAGAGATTAAAACAACTATATCAATCTAGGTTCTTTTAAATTGCCTTCTGGGTTTGGCGTCTTTTAAGGGTTCACATTTTCAAGCTTTTCCCTTCAGCCATCAGGATGACACACTTACTTTTTGATTTTCAACGAAAGCACACATTTGACTCCAGGAGCTGAGGCTGTAAGAAAACAAAAATATCTGTGACACTTGCAATATAATCGTGTCTGCCTGTGTCACCAGTGCACATATGGAAACTGGAACCAAACTATGGCTTTAATCACACCAATACTTTATGTACATTTCATGCCTTCACTCATCCTTTGATTCCATAACAAAGCCATTAATATTTTTATGTAACTTTGCGTGGTTCATTAGCTCATCTTCCCATGTGTTTATGACTAAATCAGAAACCTACAGAAATGGAATCCCAGTTGTGTTTTAGAGATCTAAAGCTAAATTACGCTGTAATATGCAAGTTATTTCACTAGCTGACTGTATTTATAAACACTTTCCCTAGGTAGGATCCTCTTTCTTGGTGGTTATGAAGTTTTCAGTTGTATCCCTTAGTTATCAGAACATTTGTTATCCTTCTTTAATGGGAAGTTTGAAGGAGCAGTGAGATAGGACTGTACCAATGAATTTTATTTTGTCCAACTCTGTAAAAAGTAGCACTATTTATTTTTCCAGTGAAACTAAGATCCTGCTTGTAGCCTATGTCAGACTCTCTCACCGTGTTGTAGCACCATAGTTATAATAACTCAACGTAAAAATGCTGCAGGGGAGAAACAGTTCTTAGAGTCGAGCGTTATAATTTACTAATAGATGTGTTAAAATCTTAAAAACGAAAAGTTTATTTTACGCAGTTGTGCTTTTGCTGCTGTCTAATGCTGGAAAAGCTCAGCAAATGAGTCATTTGCACTCACTTTCTATAACACCCTTTTACTATAAACTTGAATGTGTGTTTGCTTCATGGACCCTTAATTCCATGCACCAACCAAATTCTGAGGCTTTTTGCTATACTAGCTTAAGCATTTCAGTGTGGTTACACTGCATGTTCAGGACCTTACTTGCTTATAAACAAGTGAACCAGTTGCTTTAAGTAAGCATCCAGTAGTCCTCCTGCTTCACTGTTTATGAAGAGGGTTTTAGTATACTTATTAGGGCTTTGTTATATGTTAACCACATTGTGGAGTATTTAGCGTATGCAAAGTATTGGACAAACTACTGTTTTATAGGGACAGGATCAAGCAGTGAACTGCGTTGACCTTCATTGTTTCTCACGAGCGTTGTGCACCAAAGAACACATCTCGGAAAAGACAATCGGGGCTACGAATGATGTAAATATTTTATATATGTACAGCATTTAAATGGGACTTCAGGCCTTAGAATTCTTCCACTTGGCCATCTCTAAGGAAAAAGGGTCACTGTTTCCAAAGTCTCATGCCAGTCGAGAGGAGCAACCACATCAAAAGCATTGAGGGGGCACTACGAGCAAAGACGCATCAATCCTGAAGCTGCGCTCAGGGGGAAATCGATGAGATAGTAATAAAGGTCTGTGCTTATGCTCCAGCCCTTTCATGCCTCACCTCCTGCACTCCAAGTGACATTCCCCCAAATCCTTCCAGTCAGAGAGCTGCACCACTGCTTTCCTTAGCCCCTACACATTCGACCCCTCACCCTTACAGGCCCATTTGTGCAGCAAGTGTTCTCTGGCTGCCGAGGGCTGAATGCATCTTCCTCCAGTGTTCAGTGATGCTCTTAATCCAGCCAGAGGGACTGCTAGCGGGAAAAGCGAGGACGCTCCCATTTGTCCCACCATGCTGTCTCTCCATGTGCACACCAGACAGTCATTAGGCCCCCTTTGTGGCATTTTGCCCAAAGCTCCAGGGTGGAATATTGCTCCGAATTAGAGCTGTGTGAATAACGGATTGTCCTTTTCAGTTCAGTTGCTGAACCGAAAAAGAAAAATCAGGTTGGGTCGAACAAAACATTTTGTTCAACTCCAAACTAAATGTTTTGTTTAGTTTTGGGGTGTGTTTTTTTAAACCTTCAAAACTAAAATGGAATACTGGACTGGCACTCAGGGGTGTGAAAAATCCACCCCCCTGAGCCATGTAGTTATACCGCCTTCACCCCCTGTGTAAACAGCGCTATGTTGGCGGGAGAGCTTCTTCATTAAAGCATCTTCATTGAAGTGCTACAGCGGTGCAGCTGAGCCGATGCAACAGAAGTGTAGACTTGCCCTTCGGCCTTGTCTACACTACGGGGGTAAGTCAACCTAAGTTACGCAACTCCAGCTACGTTATTCATGTAGCTGGAGTCAACGTAGGTTAGGTCGACTTATTGCAGTGTCTACACCAGGCTGGGTTGACCAGAGACACTCTTCCATCGACTTACCTTATGCTTCTCGTTCTGGTGGAGTACCGGAGTCGACGGGAGAGCGATCTGCAGTCGATTTAGCGAGTCTTCACTAGACCCGCTAAATCAACCCCCCGGTAAGTGTAGACATGCCCTGAGTCTCACTATCTGTAAAATGGGAATAACAAAGCAGCACTCTATAAAGCACTTTGAGATCTGATGGAAACTGCTATAGAAGAGGTAGGTGTTGTCACTGTTCCTTCTTTGTGGGTGAGGTTTTGAAAATGTGGGTGGAGTACTGAAAGTGTGCCCCACAGACCTCTGGGCTTTAGAGTTTTTCATACATAAAGTGTCTGATACTAAAGCCTGGTACATGCATTAGTGTAACTAAAGGTATGATTTAAACTGATTTAGTTAAACTTGTGCACCTTATGTGTGAACATCCTTATAATGGAATAAATCTGATTTGTAAGCCTGTTTAAGGCCTTTGCACCTGTTTAAATTGGGTTGTAAGATGATTTAAAGTAAAACAGTGCAGTTTGAGTGCAGATAAGCCCTGGGTGTGAGGATGCTTTGTCATCACAGTAACCTTTGCATTTTCACATGTTATAATGTCATGATCTGGACCTAAGGGGTTTGCCTATGGAGACACACTAGCTCTGGGGCAACAATGGGATTATAATGGAAACAGCTGCAACCTTGACAAAGGAGTGACTATCACTACTCCTTAATTAGATCGAACCAATGATTAACCTCAGCATACAAAATAGCTAAGTAAAGCCAAGTCCCTCGAGCGCTAAAAAAAATTGCAGAACAAATATCAGAAAGAATCATCAGTGAGTCTTTGTTACAGTTAAAATGATTTAATCGTGTTTTCCATTTAATCACAAAAAAGTAACATTAAAGATGATTCTGTTTAGATTCAAGTATTTTATATTTCCAACCCTGTCACATCCGCATGTTCCTTGATAGCTGTGTGAAATAAACAGCTCTTTGTTATAGCCCTACTAGTCCACTTCACCTTTATAGCTTAATAGGTCATAATCCTCTTGTAGCGAAATCATAAGCATTCCTCCAACTAACAGATTCAGATTTCGCAAGCAGGAGGATTATGACCTCGTAGTCTGCGCAAGGAGAATGAGATGGACTGTCAGGACAAGAGCACTTGTTAAGAAGAAAATCATTGTGAAGCAGTTAGGGAAAAAACCACCACCACAAACACATTAAAGATGGACTTTCACAAGCCAACTTTGCACAAGCCTCAAATGAAATGTCGTCATAATCGACTGTTTCGTTTTTGGTTTTGACCAATAGAAAATACAGCCCAGTTGGCTGCTGCTACTCTAATAGGTACAAGTAGTATACTTACATTGTAAATAACATGGGTGTCGGTATTAAAGGTTTTGCTAATAGTTACCCCAATTTTCTCCTGTACTTAGAATAGAAAAAGGAACTAATAGCCGCTGGCTAATCTGGAGATTTCAACCACTGCATATGCTATCTATAAGGCTACGATTTAGTCACGGGTATTTTTGGTAAAAGTCATGGACAGGTCATGGGCAATAAACAAAAATTCACCGCCTGTGACCTGTCCATGACTTATACCATAAATACCCCTGACTAAATCTTAGTCGGGGGGGGTACTGCTGGAAGGGGGGGCAGGGGCCGCTGCTGGGGGGAGTCCCCAGGGGCCCGCTGTTGGAGCGGGGGCTGCGGGCCAGCGGCACCAGCTGCTAGAGGCCGCCGAGCAGCAGCTGCTCCATCAGCCCCTGAGGCCACCTCCTCACCGCTGCTCTAGCCGCCCTGGGACCACTGTCGGGGGCCGCCCTGGGACCGCTGCCGCGGGCGGCCAAACAGTGGCTGCTCCAGCCACTCCCAGGACCGCTGCTCTGGCAGTCCATGGGGCCAGCAGTACCGGCTGCTGCTCAGGGGTCCCTAGGGCCATCTGCCTGGGGCTGCCTGAGCAGCGGCCGGTGCACCTGGCCCCAGGGCCGCTCCAGCAGTGGCCAGTGTGGGTATCCCCAGGGCCACTTGAGCAGTTGGCCCCGGAGACAGCTGCTTGGGTGGCCCTGGGGTCAGCCACACCGGCTACTGCAGAAGTCATGGAAATCATGGCCCCAGCTATCTAGGATCCAGTTTGATGGGATTGTGATGCTGCCTGCAGTGACTCAAGAGCCTGAGTACCAATCTCAGGGCAGACGGTTCGGAAACAGGGCATGAACCCCAAACTGGTTGTGAGTCGTATTTCTCTGTTATCATGGTATGCTCTGCTAGGGGCAGGCCGTGACCCTGGATTTCCAGTGGAATGCACTATTTTGTAAGTGAAATCTGGCAGGTTGGAAAATACCTCCCTGTGGTATTTCAAAAGGACCAACATCTCCTGCTTTTGGGTTGGGTCCAAACCCTCGCAAATCCAAGAGCTCTCTAGAAGAGTCTGTTCCTTACTCTCCCTGACCAAAGCAATTAAAGGGGCAGTAACTGTTCCCTCTTCAGCACAACCAAATTCACCACCACCTCTCTTTCGTGGTAAGCTTTCAATCTATTGCCGTCTACTGGTTGCACAGCTCCCCTACCATGGGGTTCCATTCATAAATGACCAAATCCACTCTCTCTATCACCTCAGACGGTCCCTCCCAACAATCTTGTATCTTGGTCTTCCCCACTGGAATCAACACTAACACCAAGTCACCTATGTCACGAGATCTTACTCCAGCATGCCTGTGATACCAAGCTCTCTCAGACACCTGTCTCATTTCAAGGTTCTGAAACAAAGTCCATCATTTTGAAAATGTGGGTGGAGTACTGAATCATTAAATTCTGCTTAAAATGAGCGACATATTCCCCTTCAGACTGTCCTTGCTTGAGCCTGAAATTTAATCTAAGGCCTGGTCTACACTGGGGGGGGGGGGGAGGGTCGATCTAAGATACGCAACTTCAGCTACGAGAATAGCGTAGCTGAAGTCAATGTATCTTAGATTGACTTAGAATTACTTACTTCGCTTCCTCGCGGCGCGGGATCAACAGCTGCGGCTCCCCCATCAACTTTGCTTCTGCCTCTTGCGAGCTGGAGTTCAGCAGTCAATGGGAGAGCAATCAGGGATCGTGTCTACACTACACGTGATAAATCGATCTCTGATAGATCGATCGCTACCCGCCGACCCGGCGGGTAGTGTAGATGTACCCTAGGAGTCCCCTCACCTGCCCCCCCAGAGGAGATCAAAGGGGATGAACCCCACAGGCTCTTGGGGTACACTCCTGTAAGCAAATAACAAATAAGGGAGTAACACATCCCAGTCATTCTCTCGTCTGGTAACGTACAGCCACAGCATGTACCTCAATGTCTTGCTGAATCTCTCTACCAGACCGCTGGTTACTGGAGATCAGGATGGCCCTTATAAGCCTCACTCCACACAACGCCCATCACTTTTTGAAAACTACAGACGTGAAATTTGCACCACGGTCTGACAAGATTTCCCTGGGGAAACCTACTGTGCTAAGAAATGGTAATTAGGGCAACCGCCAAAGTTTCAGCTTCTATATTAGATAGAGCGGTGGCTTCAGGGTACCTGGTGGCAGAATCCACCACAACCAGTAGATATTTCTTTCCATTTCTGGAAGGTTTGGGTAGGGGGTCCAACAACGTCTATAGACACTCGGGCAAACACCAACTTAATGATGGGCATCCGCTGCAGAGGTGCCTTGCAGGGTCCCTTTAACCCAGTGTTTCTCAAACTGGGGTCGCCACTTATGTAGGGAAAGCCCCTGGTGGGCCGGGCCGGTTTGTTTACCTGCCCCGTCCGCAGGTCTGGCCGATCGCGGCTCCCACTGGTCGTGGTTCGCCGCTGCAGGCCAATGGGGGCTGCTGGAAGCAGTTGCCACTAAGTCCCTCGGCCCGTACCGCTTCCAGCAGCTCCCATTGGCCTGGAGCGGTGAACCGCAGCCAGTGGGAGCCGCGATTGGCTGGACCTGCGGACGGGGCAGGTAAACAAACTGGCCCGGCCCGCCAGGGGCTTTCCCTACACAAGTGGCGACCCCAGTTTGAGAAACACTGCTTTAACCGCTTATGCTTCTGAAAGAAGACACAACTTGTATAGTAATTTTTTACTGTCTCAAACATGTGAGGCCAATAAAATTCTGTTTGAGTCTTTCACAGGTTCACTTCATTCTTACATGTCCAGCGAAGGGACAATCATGAGCAACCTGCAGCAACTCTGTCTTGTGCTTATCAGGCATTGCATCTTTGCATTAAGGAGCAGTCTCTGGTAAAGCAATGGAATCTCCAAACTCTTCCACTTGGGAAAAATTGTTACTTTCAGCTGACAAAGGACTGAGTATTTTTCCCTCCACCTTTCAGCCCTTTCTGGTGCCCACAGATAAGCTAGGCTTGGCAGGGTCATACTCTATGGCTGTGAGTTATGATATTAACCTGCTTAGACATGGCTAAAATATTGTTACCAATTCAAACATCAGCTGGAAGTAAATTCCTGCTGCCCACAACAATATCTCCTTCAACGTTCTCGCACTCAAGATAGACCTTTGCCAAAGGTACAATTACAGGGGATTTGGCCAAAGCTAATGTATTTAAGCTTTTCCAGGAGGACTGTCTCCCTCCCGTACCAAACTTTCCTTGACCAGAATGACACGGGGATGCTGTGTCCCTCCAGCCCTTACAAACAATGCCATTTACCTTAGCATTTTTAATAAATTCTTCACTCTGAAGATTCAGTCCTAATATAGGTCACTAGGATTCCCCCTGCTCTACCACTGGGTCTGGGCAATGGTAGTGGCACTCACTGTGGGAGGTGGGGGTGTGGATTGTAGGGTTACCTTACATTTTGGGTAATTTGGTTTTATATGTCCGGGAGCCCCACAGTGATGGCAGATTACTTGCCTTCCTTTTTGGTAAGGGGCTTTAAAATCTGGACTCCCTTGGTTTTTTTTTTATCTAAATTGGGGTTAGGTTTATATCCAATCCTCTCTTCCCTCTTAACCTGGATGACACGGGATTTGCCCGTCTGCTGGGGTTTGCTTTTCCTATGGGCCCTTGATTCAACATATTCATCTGCAATTTCTGCAGCCTCTAAAACGGTGGAAGGTTTTTTGTCATAGATGGCTGCCTTTACCTCATCTGTAACTACTCATAACAATTGCTCCTGGGACATCAGATCAAACACAATCACTTTCAGCCCTCCCACCCCCATTACCCATTATCTCATAGACGTACACATTTTATGTACCTATTCAACAGGGGCGACATTGTCAAACATTCTGAGGTTTCTATACTTCAATCGACAGGCCTCAGGGGTGATCTTCAATCTTTTCAATACATTTTCTTTAAATTCCTTGTACACCTTAACAGCCCCCTCCTCCATATCATTAAAAACTTGTCTCACTTTCCCAGTTAATCTGCTTACAAGGGTAGTCAGCTGCTTATCCTCTGGAATATTGTGCATCCCACATAGTCTCTCAAAGGTGGCCAGGAACTCTTTTATACAGTCAGTCTGTATAAATTGGCAACTTTCTCCCACTCCTTTATATAGTGCGTGTTTTGGAAGCCTCTTTTGCTGCTCCACTATGCTGAGCTTCATTGCCTGTGCTTCCATCAGCTTCCTGTGTGCCCTCTCCTCAACTTCTTCATTGGCTTTGACTGCTGCTATTGGTGCCACGTGTGTCTTGGGGGGCTCTCTCCTCAGCTGCTTCGATCTCTCTGATCTGCAGTTCTGCTGTCAGTCTCTTCCTTGGCTCTCGGGTACTGCAGTCAGGCCAGTTCCCCTGTGATGGTCGCCTCTGCGGGGTCTGGGACAGGAGACAACCCTCTGGATTGGACTCCATCTCATCTTCTTCTTTTGCACCCGATCAAAATTATGAGCAAAGCTCTCCCCTCCTGACCTGAGGTTTTCATTTTAAAGGATATTCCCCACTACAAACATAAACTTTCAAGGTCTTTTCTCTCAAGACCATCATATGACTGTGGTTCACTCATGTCTATTCTTTAGCCTTTAAAACTCTCAATGTTAAGTGTGAATTTTAACAGTGCTGGAGTTATGATCTATACGCTTACTTGACCTGTGGCATGTGACTCCTTCCACGACTATGCCATTGTAACACTGCCTGCAGTGACTCAAGAGTGTGAGGACCTTGCCATGAGCTGGAACCTGGTCTGCCAGCATCACAGGGACTATTCCGATAACTCAGCTCTGTGTCCCAGCTCCTCAAAGGTATTTAGGCACCTACCTCCCATTAATGTCATCATCTTGTGGTTGAGATTCTGGACTGGGTTGGAGGAGATCTGGGTTCAAGTTTTGGCTCAGCCCCCAGACAACGTAGGTGGCCCTGGGCAAGTGATTTAATCTCAGTTCCTCATATGTAAACTGGGGACGGTAATACTTTATCTTCTCTAGTTTGATTGTAAAATCATCCAAGCAGGGAACTGTCTCTTATTGTGGGTCTATACTGCACTTAACACAATGGAGTCCCAATCTTGGCGGGGGCATCTAGGTGTTATGGTGATACTATATTTGGAAGGCAACACATAACGCACAGGTTGTTTTGCCCATATTTGTAACATAATCACATTGATGTAAATTTCAGAGCATGCATTAAGGTATTTCCATACCAGTGACACTGAACATCTTACACGTGCTCAGAAATCAGATCCACCGAACAAACCACCTCCACCAGCCCTCTAGTTAGCCTTCTACTGCTCAATTTAAAAAAAAAAAGTATATTTCCTCTGTTATGCAGTTCATTAAACTAGGTTTCTCACATCTGTAAAATTCACCACATCTTTTCTGGGATTTCTCTGTCAGCAGGTTGTTATGAATCCCAGATGTTAAAATATGGATCTGCTCATAGCTAGCGGATTACAATGGCACACTCAGAAAAAGGCACCATTTTTATTTAAGGAAGTGACAGGTTGTTGTTGTTTTTTTGCTAAAGTGCATTGAGTTGACTTTGCCCATTCCAGTGTGAGTTAATTAGCACAGGTTTCGGATTGTTGTGAATTAGCTCACAGTCTGCAACAAAATGTCAAGTTTGAGGACTGAGTAGAGGTTCTACCCTTCTGAACAGCAAGTGTCACTGCTAAGAGCCCGGTAGCAGGTTGGGGGAAGAGAGGCATGGATGGAACTAAGGGTATGTCTACACTACCCACTGGATCCAGTGGGGATCGATTTATCGCGTCTAGTCTAGACGCGATAAATCGACCCCCGAGCGCTCTCCCATCGACTCCTGTACTCCAGTGCCGCGAGAGGTGCAGGCAGAGTCGACGGGGGAGCGGCAGCAGTCGACTCCCACGGTGAAGGCAAGGCACCATGGTAAGTCAATCTAAGTACGTCGACTTCAGCTACGTTATTCACGTAGCTGAAGTTGTGTAACTTAGATCGCCCCCCCCCCCCCAGTGTAGACCAAGGCTAAGCCTCAGGAGTTAGTTCACTGGCAAAGCAGGTGATTGAGCAGGTGAGTTCTGGACACCCATGAAACTTGGAACCGGAGGTGTTCAGTATCTATTGCTGCCCCTTAGGAAATGGTCTGGTCAATAAAAAACAGCGTCTCACAGCTGGTGACCATTACCCAAACATGGTGTTGGATACACTGCAGGGCTCTTCGGCCAGAAGGTGGAAATGTTTGTGAAAACCAGTTATAAAGCATTCATCCTATTAACACATGTTGTCGTCCCCTCCACCTCATCCTGCCCCTTATCTTCCAAGTCACTAAAATAACACAGTGAGCAGGAAGGTTTTTATTTCCCCCTATAGAGCCAATGCTCCTCCCTGCACAGATGCTTTAGGGAGAGGGAGGGCGGAAAGGTTCCTTCAGGCTGCAGAGCAGTATTATTCTTTAGATTGCAGTAACATCTAGACGTCCCAGCTGAGATCAGGGCCCTATTGTGCTAAGTGCAGTTCACACATGCGGTGAGAGACAATCGCTACCCCAAATACCTTACAATCTAAATAGGCAAGACAGGCAAAGGGTAGCTGAACGGAATTATGAATCGTCCCATTTTGCAGATGAGGCACAGACAGGTTAAGTGACCTGTTTAAGGTCACCCAAGTAAATTATGTCAGAGCATGGAAACCTGAGTTCAGTTCCTGTGTCCCAGCTCACTCAGGGCACTCTCTGGCTGCTATTGCAGGACCCTCTTTAGATGTTGCTTCCCCTTCCATAGAGGCTGGTGGAATTACAAACATGGAGGCACCATTGGTGCTCATGGCTCTCCTCTCCCATAGCACTTTAACTGGGTTACCATCCGCTCCTGGTAGGGAGAGGGGTTTGTTCTTCAGACTTTAGGTTTTATGAGGCAGGTTTCTGCGCCTCCTTTCCAAACACACTATTCAAGGGTAAGCAGCAGTTCTCCAGCTGAAAAGTTCTGCTTTTAAATGGAAAAAAGCATTCTTAGCAACTGGAAGGGGTTGTGATTAAGCCCTGAGCTTTGTGGTGTGGGAAACCTGGATCCCACTTCCACAGCTCAGCCTTACTTCTGAGTGAGCTGGTGCGACAAAAGCCAGGAAACTCAGAGTTAAGGTTGACACTACACTTATCTCGTGCAGCACTGGGAAAAGGGACCCGGAGTGTGACTGGCAAGAAACAGCCTGAGCGTGGAATGTCCTGGCTGTTGGCAGGCAATCAGCAAGGGGCCAGATCCTCAGCTGGTGTAAATCAGTGTAGCGCCTTTGTGTTTCAAAAGGAAAATCTTTGGTGGGTGTTTCTGAGGCATTTATTAGCTTGTAAATATTCCTTGGCATATCAATTTGTGTTTTGAGATTTTTAAAACCCTCATCATTCTAATATTTACCATCCCACTGTGGAATTGCAATACTCTAATCCAGGGGTAGGTAACCTATGGCTCGCGTGCCGAAAGCGGCATGTGAGCTGATTTTCAGTGGCACTCACACTGCCCGGGTCCTGGCCACCTGTCCAGGGGGCTCTGCATTTTAATTTAATTTTAAATGAAGCTTCTTAAACATTTTAAAAACCTTATTTACTTCACATACAACAATAGTTTAGTTATATATTATAGACTTATAGAAAGAGACCTTCTGAAAATGTTAAAATGTATTACAGGCACGCAAAACCTTAAATTAGAGTGAATAAATGAAAACTCGGAACACCACTTCTGAAAGGTTGCCAACCCCTGCTCTAATCTGAATATAAAACACACACAACGTTTGCCACTAGCTTGTGTTACTGTAACAAAGCTTGTTAAATGCCTTGCCTAACTACAATATCTTGTATTTGTCCAAACCACATACCTATCTATTACAAGGTCTTTCTGATACAGCTCTAGACAGACTTCAGGTCATGAGATCCTGACCTTGGTGTGTTTTTACTCCCTTCCTTTCATGAATTAACTTCTGAACTATTGACTCTCCCCTGAATGGATAGCAGAGTTCAGCCACATTTTGCATGCAGGCTTTTACATCCTGTATCTCAACCATTGTGAACCCCAAGGACGAGTAAATACTTCAACCTCAGCCATAAAACTGACATGTTGCAAAATGAACAAAATGACTTTAGTAACTTACAAGCAAGATAACATCAAGTCTGTAATGAGCTGGAACTGAAAGTCAGCCCGTCCCTTCTCTCTGCTTGCTGTAGGTGGAACAGTGGGGGCAGATCACCCCTTTCCATCTAGATTGCTTCATTTCCCTCTAAACTGAGTTCCTTTATGTCTTGCCTTCATTTTTTCTGTTTGGATTATGATGGAATCCATTGTACGTATTGACAACCCCAAGCATTTGGAAGTCCTGAGTCAGGTCCCAAAAATCATAAGGTTGGCTTAGAAAAATAAACAAACTTTATGGGGTTTTTTTTTTTTTGCCTTTTGGTTTTTGAACCTTTAGAGTTACACTCCAGTCACATTTTCTCCATTATCACGAAGGCTAGAAACAATTAAAAAAAAAAAGTGAAAGCTGAGATTCTCACAGATTCACAAGATTCCAGGAGCTAGGGCTTTCAGAAAAAATACCAAATATCACAAGACATACAATCACCAGAGATGGTGACACTGAGGCACTTTAAGGATTCTCTATAGCATCTATAGGACCAGATCCTCAGCTGGTATCAATCAGGATTAATAAAATTCAGTAAAGACAAGTGCAAAGTACTACAATTAGGAAGGAAAAATCAAATACACAAATACAAAATGGGCAATAACTGGTGACGCATCAGTACTGCAAAAAAAGGTCTGTGGGAACCTGAATATGACCCACCCATGTGATGGAGTTGCCAAAAAGACTAATATCATTCTGGGGTATATTAGCAGGAGTTTCATATATTGTACTTGAACGGGAGGTAATTGTCCCTCTCTGCTTGGCAGTGGTGAGGCCTGAGCTGGAGTATTCTGTTCAATTTGGGGAGCCACACTTTAAGAAAATTGTGAACAAATTGGAGAGAATCCAGAGGAGAGCAACAAAAATGATATAGGGTTTAGAAAATCTGGCCTATAAGGAAAGATTTTTAAAAAACTGTATTTTTAGTCTGGAGAAAAGAGGGGGGGGGGGGGGGGGGGGCTGATAAAAAGAGCACAGTGATCAATTGTTTTCCGTGTCCACTGAAGGTAGGACAAGAAGAAATCAGCTTAATTTGCAGTAAGGGAGATTTAGGTTAGATATTAGGAAAGACTTTCTAACTATCAGAGTAATTAAGCTCTGGAATAAGCTTCCAAGGGAGGCTGTAGAATCCCCATCACTGGAGGTTTTTAAGAACAGGTTAGACAAACACCCGTCAGGGCTGGTCTAGGTATACTTGGTCCCGCCTCAGCATAGGGGGCTGGACTAGATGACCTCTTGAAATCCCTTCCAGTCCTACATTTCTGTGACCCACTGAAGTCAGTAAAGCTATGCCAAGAGACATCAGTTGAGGATTATGGCCAATGTTTTGTAAACAAAACAAAACAAAAGCCCTAAGAAAGCTCCTGCTATTGAAGGCATTGAAAGCTGTTTTTACTTTGAAAGTCCCACTGAGCAGAGTCCTTAAGATACTGGAGCCTGACCAACTACACAACAAGGAGATAATTTCTTTTAGAAGCAGAGGTCAAGTGGAAAGTCTAGTTTAAGGTCCGGTGAAGACATTTCCTTTAATGTGTGATGGTTCCCTGGCTGAGGCATCAACTTACTTCACATATCCCTGAGGTGCCCTAGCCTTGCCAACAGATGCTCCTTTAGCATGAGAGATTACAACTTTGGGTGAGCAGGGATAGCAAAATCCGGCTCTCAGTAGTCAGTCCAATGAACTTTTTTGCACTTAATTCCCTGCAAAAGGGATCTAGAAAAGAGAGAAAGGTTAATGGACACACATCAGCGAAGACATGATGCACGTTGAGCCCTGATTATCATGTAACCAGACAATTTTGAAGTCCTCTAGTTACTACTAACCTGCTATTGACTAGTCTGAGTATCTACTATGAACATTTGTACTATACAGAGAGAGGCTGTGCTGTAAAACTCCTACTGAGCCGGTTAGCAGTTGCACATGCACAATAGAAGCCTTTCAGACACATCTAGAGCATAAAGCATCTCCTAGATTCCAAAGGCAGATCAAAGAATCCTCCCCACATAAAAGGATGGCTCCATACTACAGGAAACAGCAGCACTTCCCTAATCCTCCTAGAAGGTGCTTATCAAGTCTTGATTTGAAGGTTTCATCTGACTTTGATTCCATCACCTGCCTTGGAAGCGCATCCTGGTGCTCAGTTGCTAAAGCTCTTCCAACCAGTTAATCTAAACCGTCCTCCATTCCGCTTAAATCCGTTGCCTTAGATTTCACACAAAGCAGTTCCTCTTTTTCTCTTTTGCAGCCTATTATGGTCTAATCACATCCAGAATTGCCCTCTCTTCAAACCCAAGCTGCTGAGTTAGCCTCAACCCTGGCCCTGGGATACTGGGCTTTTCATTACTACTGCATAGATTCCATCCAAATCCCGCCTGACTAGTAAGTGACACAGTGGCTGCTATTCAAAACCTGGCTAGTGTCCTAGGTGAAGTGCCTTGGAGGGCTCTCCACAATGGCTTGTATTTAGCACCCTTGCTGTCAGCCTCAGCAGAGAGGGGCCAAACCCTCGCTGGGATTGGACAACTAACCTCACTCCTAAAGTTGGCCCTTCCAGGTCCCGGCTGGATCCCAGCACTGGCACTGCCCATGCCAGACCAGTGCAGTGGTGACTGAAGTTTTATTTAGCCACAGCACTGTCATGAACACCAGGCACTCCCCAGACCAATTTGTTAAAGTTAGCTTGCTCTTCCAACGGCTCCTGTCTCCCCATTGGATTGTTTGCGTGCTTCGGGGGTGGATTGTTATAGAAATATTGTGCCAGGCCCTCAGCTGGTATAAGTTGGTGTAACGCCATTGATTTTGGTAGAGCTAGCCCTATTTACACCAGCTGAGGATCTAGCCCATCATCTATATGGATGTGACGATATCTCCTTCTTGCGCTGCAACAACAAGGCCGAATTGCCAGCATGTGCTCATTCATGTCCGCTGGAAGAGGCACTCCAGAGCCATTATTCTGCAGGCTAAAGGTCAGTGTGCAGCTAATACAAGTTTTAGGAATGAGTTTTTAAATAGTTCGGGAAAGGGGATGAAACAGTGGAAATGCTGTAACGATGGCTTTACGCTCTGCTATAAACTGAAAGTTTATATACTAACATATAGACACCTGCTAGCCCACCTATCTGTTAGTATATAAGCCTTCAGTGTAGCTTATGTTATGCTGCGGAGTTGGTGCTTTCAGGAATCAGAGCAAAACGTGCTGGCTCAGACTATGGGTGGATCCCAGTAGCATAACATGGAGTGAGGCAAGGGGGAGATCTGCAAAGGCAAAAGGGGCAGTCAGGTACTCAACTCCCAGTGGTTTTCATTTGTGCTTTTGAAAATCTCCCTTCTACACAGTATTTTTGCCTGCCAAGGAAAATTGGCACAGATTTCTCTGTTTGAAAAGAGTCTTGTCAAACTGGTGTATTCCAAAAGAAAAAAAGGGGCCAAATTTTGTTCTCATTTACACCACTATAACAGCAGGATCTGGATCCAGGCGATTTCCAGATAGCATTTGTAGATAAATGTTTTTGTGTTCGATTGGAAGATTATCATTTCCTGGTTCTTATTAAAGTCATATGCCCCAATAAAGGCTCTTTCATTTGCAGATAATTTGCAAGAAATTATATATACTATTTTAAAATGCTGTTTATCACAGCCCCTCCCTGCCCCCAACACAGAACTTAATTGGCTAAATGTAGTAAGGGTATTTGGTAGATTTTTTATGGGGTTTTTACTTTGATTTTTATCCCATATCCACTTCCAATTCCCAGTTACTGCTTCAGACATTAACCACACACGAAGCTAAGTGGAAGAACAAAGATTTGTAAGTTGTTAAGAAACAGAACTGTGGGCTAAATAGCTATGAGAATAAAGTAACCAACCAGATTTAAGAAACACCTTTACAGATAACAAGATACAGGAAGAATAGGACAACTCAGCTATAAATCACTTTGCTTATTGCCTTTACTAGAGTTCTATATTATGAGATCCCAGCCTCTGGTTAGGATTAGGGGTCTGCTAGAGTCATAGCCTTTGCCTCCAAGTACTCTGTAGGTTAGGGCAACTGGTTATTCTGCCTTTAGATCCAGATATTCATCCATCAGCCCAAAAGTCTCTGCCACCCACCTTCACCCCAGGCAAATTCTAGGCCCAGACTGGCTTTACCAGTTGAGAATGCCAAACAAGAAACACATTCTTTGAAGAGAGACCATGTGGGCTAATAAAGAGGCCAACTCACTTCTATTTTAAGCTCTGCAACTGATTCACCGAATGGCTTTGAGCAAATTTTCCTACTTGGGTGTCTAACTTTAGCCACACAAACGTTAATATTTGGACTTTTAACTTTCTGTGCCTCACCCTGCACATACAAGATGACCACAATGGAGCTACCCTGCATTCGTACATTCAAAAGCCAAAAGGAACCACTGAGATACTCAAATGAGAAGTTCAGCTGAGGACAGTCATCTCAGGATTTGAAACCCATGAATTATAAAGAACGATTAGTCAGAATTGTCCTGCATGGCTTGCAAAGGAAGAAAGAAACCAGAGGCTAACAGGGTCCTAAAGGGAAAAGATTGGATCGAGGTCAAAAAGCAGTTTGAGAACATAATTAATTCTAGAACAAGAAATAAGGAGTGAAGTGGAGCAGATGACCAAGTCTGATTAGGATTTTAAAATCCATTAGGCTAGCTAGAATATGGGATGAACTGCCAGTGTCTAGTGGTCAGAATATAGGACCCCACTTAAATATTCCAGCATTCCTGATCCAGTCTTATCTTCACTTTAATCTTTGCAATGAGCAGCTCCAGACGATGGCACTCCTGGGATTTATGCCAGACAGCATCATCCAGTTATTTCCGGAAGGAATGACAAAACGCAAAGTGGCAGGAATGCTCACTAGTGGAGGGGGGTAAAGACTGGTAGGCAAAATAGCTGACACATCTGTGAACCTTAGATAGCCTAAGTTAAAGGTGCTTACTCTGGTCTCTGCCCATTTATCCCCATTCTAGTAGACAGCACATATTGTTTTGTAGCCTTTCGTATCTTCAAAGTGCTGTACCAATACTAAGTTCCTAGATTCATAGATTCTAAGGCCAGAATGTGATAACCAAGTGTGACCTGCATAGCACAGACCATAGGAGTTCCCTGAATCAATTCCTGTTTGAACTAGAGCCGATCTTTTAGAAAAACATCCAGCCTTGATTTAAAAATCGCCAGTGATGGAGAATCCACCATCACCCTGGGTAAATTGTTCCAATGGTCATTTACCCTCACTGTTAAAAAAAATGTGCTTTATTTCTAGTCTGAATTTATCTAGCTTCAACTTCCAGCCATTGGATCTTGTTATACCTTTGTTTGCTAGACCGAAGACCCCGCTATTATGAAATTTGTGGTCCCCATGTAAGTACTTACGGACTGTAATCAAGTCACCCCGTAACCTTCTCTTTCCTAAGCTAAATCAATTGAGCTCCTTGAGTCTCTCATATATTTTCTGATCCTTTAATCTTTGACTCTGAACCGTCTCCAATTTATCAGCATCCTTCTTGAGTTAGGGACACCAGAATTGGAAACAGTAGTCCAGCAGCAGTCACCTCAGTGCCAAATATAGAGGTACTCAGTTTTTTTACCAGTCCCCCAGTCTATATCATTTGCAAACTTTATCAGTGATGATTTGATGTTTGCTTCCAAGTCATTGATAAAAATATTAAACAGCATAGGGCCAAGAACTAATCCCTGTTTGACCCCACTAGAAACCCACCTGCTTAATAATGATTATATTGAGACCTATCAGTTAGCCAGTTTTTAATCCATTTAATGTGTGCTTTGTTGATTTTTTGTCCTTCTAGTTTCTTAATCAAAATGTCATCTGGTATCAAGTCAAATGCCTTACAGAAGTCTAAGTGTATTATATCAGCACTGTTACCAACCAAACCTGTAATCTCATCAAAAAAGATATCAAATTAGTTTGACAAAATCTATTTTCCATAAACCCATGATGAATGTTGTTTGGCATTAATTGTATTACCCTCCTTTAAGTCTTTATAAATTGAGTCCCATATCAACCATTCCTTTATTTTGCCCAGATCTATGTCAGGCTGACAGGTCTATAATTATCCAGGTTGTCCTTATTCTTTTTAAATATTGGCACAACATTAGCTTTCTTCTAGTCCTCTGGAACTATCCCAGTATTCCAAAATTTATTAAAAACTTAGCATTAACAGTTCAGAGAGCTCCTTGGCTAGTTTTTAAAGCTCTAAGATGCAAGTTATCTGGACCTCCTAATTTAAAAATGTCTAACTTTAATAGCTGCTGTTTACCATCTTCCTTAGTTACTGTTGGAATGGAAAGTATTTCATCATCATCATTTGATAAGACTGCATCACCTGGCTTTTTTGCAAATACAGAACAGAAATATTTATTGAACTTTTCTGTATTATTATTGAAAATTCCATTTCTATCTGCTAATGGATCAATACCATTGTTAGGATTCCTTTTGTTCCTAAAATAATTTAAAAAACCCTCCTATCTTCCTTTTGCTTGCTGTTTAGATTTCTTTTTTTTTTTGGTCCTTTTGCTTCCCTTATCAATTTTCTACAGTTCCTAATAGATAGATAGATAGATATGAATTCACTTCCCTTCTAAGCCAGGTTGTATTTTTTTTTAACCAGTCTGCCCTTCTTTCTTGATTGTGTTTTTTTGGACATCTAGTTTAAATGTTCTTGAAGACCTCCCAATTATCATTCGCATTTTTCTGTTTAAATTCTCTCCCCCCATAATTGTTTTCAGCTTTGTGAAACTGGCTCTTTTAAATCACTGAGTACATATCATTCTGGTTTGGTAATTTGATATATTACTGGTAAATGAAAGGGTAACCAGAGGTGTTTTTGGAAGACAAGAGAACAGGGCTATAGGTGCTGTAAAGCCATGAACCCATATGAAGGAACTATAGTAAAGCCTCTCTGAACAGCAGCCATCCAGGAGTACACTGCCTGCAGCTGCTCTCTCTCTCAGCTTGTGGGGAGAGCTTTTGCTCAGATGACTTGGTGATGACTCTTAGATTCTGATGAGGAACTTCAGGATGAGACCAGGACAACTATGGGACAAGGGCTGAAGAGTCTGGGTGTATTGGCTTGGTTCTGGGGATGGGAATGAAAGAAGGAAGGAAAAATGCAACACACTGAAAAGTAGCATAAGAGGGTAACCTTCCTTAAGAAGAGTTTAGGGGCGCCTTTCACTTAAGCTCCTCTCAGAAGGATGTGAGTTTTCTAGTTACAGTGTCCTGAGGCAACCAGATGCCTTGCTCAGAGCCTTAACTTAGGACTTCATCAAACTTCTATTAAAGCCACTCCAGAGAATACCTCCAACTCTTCAGCTTCTCCAATGGCATTTTCAATAGCGTTCTTCTCTACATGGAAATTGGGCCCCTGTCAGAACAGATTCCATAGCGGTGCAGTGACCTTTAGGATGACCTCAAGATAAACTTTCTTTACCACAGAGCACAAGTGATTATCCTATCAATGTTGTCTCATAGTCCTCCTGGCAGAAGACAAACTCTGGCACAAATATAGGTACTAAATCCTTTAAAAGCTCTATAAAAAAGAACTAGCAATAAGTAAAACTCCTTTGCTTTTACCAAGCCACCCTAGAAGCAGGGAAAAGCAGTACTCTAGAACTCAATAGCAAGAGGAAGGATTTGCTTGTGACAGAGGCACTGGGGTGGGATCCAGGAGATCTGGGTTTAGTTCCCAGCTGTTCCACAGACTCTCTGAGTGACTTTGAGCGAGTCACTTCATCTCTTTGGGCCTCAGTTCCCGTTTATAAAATGGGGATAATAATATTTCCTTTTCCCCAGTCTTAGCTGATTAGATTGTAAGGTCTTTGGGGCAGGAACTGTCTCTTACCACGTGGGGGTAAGGTGCTTTGCACAACAAGGCCCTACTTTTGATTGGGTCCTCTAGCTGCTACTGCAATACAAATAAATAAGATGGATTGTGAACCTTTGCTTTGAATAGGTCACCACTCTCATTGGATCACTTTGCTGGAGGCCTATTGTGCTTCTGAACTTCTTGACCTTTCCTTCAAGGATCTGCATCATGCAAACTCATTTTATGTTTCCAACATTCCACCCCATTTCCAACGCTGTCAATGGCACCTTTCTCCTAATGACCCTCCTTTCCTCTCATGAACATTCTCCATTCCTTCATATGCCTGTTGCTCTTGGAATGCCTTCCCCAAGCATATTGGCTAAGTGACCTCTGTCACCTCAGACAAATCCTTCTTAAACACGTCTGCCATCTCACCCATCAGAAGGGATCTCATTGTCACTTTTGGCCTCTCCCCTTCCCACCCCTTTCACTTGTTTATGACCCTCATATTTGTCATGTTGAATCAAGATTTTACAGTTGTCATAGTCAAGAACTAGCTCTCATTATTTCAGTCACAGTAGAATCAGGCCCTAGGTCTGTGTTGGTTTCATTTTGAGGCAGGTAAGTAAGCTCTGCTTCATTTTTGCCAACTATTATGCCTTGAACAGATTTGAGCATCAAGATTTGATGTAACATGTGGAGATACCCTCATTCCACGATACCCCCTCACAGAAGTATGCTCTGCACTAGGCTGTTATGATGCAAGTCATGTCTCGTTCAGAGGGGTCAGCAAACTTTGCAGGCCAAGCTCAAACCGCTTTGTGATTGCTCACTATGGACGAATAGTTCCCGTGTTATTAAGGCAGTAGTATCTTGACCTGTTTGTCGAACATTTGTAAAGGTTTGGCTTGAGGAACCTTTCTCTGGCTCCTTCTCTTCCAATTTTTCTTTTCCAGCCACACAGAGACAATGTTTGAATTTGCAGAGCTTTCTAGTCTTGCTATAGATCTGAATTATGTCCAATACCTGTGTCAAAATAAGCCAGGGAGCTTGAAGCTACTTTTTCATCTGGCATCACTTTCCCTTCTAAGCTGTGTTCACAAGTGGAGACAGTGCATCTGAGGTAAGGACATTACCTCAAACATCCTCTCTATAAATAGGCCTGGCTGACTTTCTGAGGTTGTTCATACTGCTGTCAGAGCATGGCTAAAAGACTAATTCCAGCATGTGCCTGATGTAGAGATCACCGCTGCCACCCCAAACAAAGAGAAATTCATTTTTCTAGGGCTGTCAATTAATCGCACTTAACTCAAGCGATTAACTCAAAAGAAATTAACTCGATTAAAAAAATTAATCATGATTAATCACAGTTTTAATCGCACTGTTAAACAATAATTAATACCAATTTCTAGTTATTATAAATATTTTTGGATGCTTTTTTACATTTTCAAATGTATTGATTTCAATTACAACACAGAAAACAAAGTATATAGTGCTCACTTTATATCATTTTTTATTACAAATATTTGCACTGTGAAAAAGAAATAGTATCTTTCAATTCACCTAATATAAGCACTGCAGTGCAATCTCTTTATCATGAAAGTGCAACTTACAAATGCAGAATATTTTTTTGTACATAACTGTACTCAAAACCAAAACAATGTAAAACTTTAGAGCCTACAAGTCCCCACTCAGTCCTACTTCTTGTTCAGACAATCGCTAAGACAAACAAGTTTGTTCACATTTACGGGAGATAATGCTTCATCTAAAAGTGAGAACAGGCATTTGCATGCACTGTTGTAACCAGCATTGCAAGGTATTTACGTGCCCGATATGCTGAACAATTCATATGCCCCATCATGCTTCGACTTGCAGATTGTATTCTCTTTTGTTTATCTTTTTTACAGTGCAAATAATTGTAATAAAAAATAATAATATAAAGTGAGCACTGTACACTTTGTATTCTGTGTTGCAATTGAAATCAATATATCTGAAAATGTGGAAAAAAATCCAAAAATATTTATAATAAATTTAAATTGGTATTCTATTGTTGTTTAAAAGTACTATTAAAACAGTAATGAATCACAATTAATTTTTTTAATCTCGTGAGTAATCACAATTAATTTATTTAATCATTTGACAACCCTTCGTTTTTTGCAACACATTTTCCTGCTTTCAAACACTGCAAATGTTAATACCTCCTAGTTTTATTAGGCAGAGTGGAAGAATCCTGTTTCTCGAATTGGTGTAAGTATGTCCTGGTGCTACTCATGTGCTTCCATGCTTACCTGTATTGAAAAACCACCGTGGGCCATCTCTGATTAAAAAAAAAGAAAAGAAAAGGGTATAACGCGCCCACTTCAAAACTAAATTAAATTAAGACCCCTGAATATCTGCAGGAAATACTTGGTGTCACAGAAGTCATAAGTGCAGAAGAACAGGAAGTATACACATAATGAAAGTGAATTTAAATACATAATGAAAGTGATTTTAAACAAGACCTAGTTAGCATGACTTGATACAAGAGAATGAAATTTCATGGGTAAAAGAGATTACAAAGTGATTTATGAAATATTCCTAAACTGCCAATTTTCTCATCCTAAGTTTATTATAACTGAACCAAATGGACATTTATAGTAATAATAATACTTAGCTCTTATTTCACTTTTCATTGGAGGATCTCACAGTGCTTTGCAAAGGCGATATCATTATACTATTTTACAGAAGGGGAAACTGAGGCACAAGGAGGTTGAGTGAAATGTTAAGTGAGGTGACGTTGCCCAATATCACACAGCAAGTCAGTGGCAGAGCTTGGAACAGATCTCAGATCTTCTGACCCCCAGACCAGTGCCCTATCTATTAGACATGAGGTACCTAAACATAAAGTGAGTCTGAAATAGGCACTCTGGGGCTAAACCAGTCCAGTCCATGCTGGGCTTCCTTTGATTCCCTCAACTGCCAATAGCACAGGGCTGTATATTTGAGGTCAAACATGACTAACCCCAGAAATAACTTTCCCTGTGAGTTCTGGAAGAGTGACTATGTGGCCTGATTCATTCATTTACGGTTCACCAACCACTCACTCCGCTCCAGTGTCTCTGGGAAATACCAGGAACCCACAAGGCAACTGGCCACCATGTGTCTGGAACAGGGCCGGCTCCAGCTTTTTTGCCGCCCCCAGCGGCGAAGGAAAAAAAAAAAAAAAGAAGAAGAAGAAGAACCCGATTGAGCTGCCGCCGAAGTGCCGCCGAACTGGAAAAGAAGGACTGAAGGACCTGCCGCCGAATTGCCGCCGAAGACCCGGACGTGCCACCCCAATAACGGACAGAGTGCCGCCCCTTTCTATTGGCTGCCCAGGCACCTGCTTCCTTCGCTGGTGCCTGGAGCCGGCCCTGGTCTGGAAACAGCAAGGCAGACGGCACGTTGAAGGTGGTGGGAGAGGGCAGTCCCACATGCAAGCCTTGCTTTGGTAGGCATAAGTGATCCGAGGGTGGCCCAGTAGTTATATCCATTTATAAATTATGCCCCACAAAATCCTAAACAGGCCTGACTATTACCTTAGTGCACAGATCTAGATTCTGTGTCCACTGACGTCTGAACCTCTTTGGTGGCTCTGTGCTTCACCTCACAGCTACTAAAGGTCCTTACTGTCTGCATTTTCTACAGCCACTCTGGGTCTCTGTGCTTCTCAGTTCCCCCTCTGAGCCTTGCTGTGCTCAATTCCCTTTGCGCTTCTCCAGACTGCTGCTTTTGGCTCATCTAGGCCCCTTTCAGCAACAGAGAGCCCTCTGTAATCTGCCAAATCACCCACTGCTCCACCTGCAGTAGTGCGCCTTCTTTCTTGGTCTCTCCCAGGGCCGGCTCTACTATTTTTGCTGCCCCCAAGCAAAAAAAAAAAAGTAAAAAAGCCGCCCAAACTGCTGAAGCAAAAAAAAAAAGGCGCCCGGACTGTGTCGCCCCTTAGCATGTGCCGCCCCAGGCACGTGCTTCCTCCGCTGGTGCCTGGAGCCGGCCCTGGTCTCTCCATAGCTTCACTCACCTGCGATTTCCTGCAGGACTCATGACAAATATTACCAGAGAAGTCTCTCCACATGCCACACCACCACCATTAAGGACTGTTTATCCAGCAGTCGAGAGACAGGACTGTTGATTAAAGTGCTAACAGTACAAGGCTGGATTTTAGCCGTCTCTACACCAAAAGCAAGTCAGATACAGTAGCAGTTGATTCAGCATTAGCCTTGCAGGACCTCAAACAAGGGCAAAGGCTGTATTCAAGCCCTTTAAAAGATAAGGCACACAAAAAGCTCTCAGTCATTTTAGGAAGGTGAAGGTATTCGAGACAAAAAAACCCCTCATCACTGAGACGCCACTGAAATGATCCAGTTAAGCTATCTTTGTGACTTGGCCTGGGATGTTCTGATGTGCCCGTTTCCCCCTCCCTGCTGTGGCTGTATTGGTCCCTCATATTAGCCACATTACATGACGGAAACCTCAGCTCACGTCTGAGTCTATAACGTTGGTTTCCTTAATACTGCATGCATTTCCCAGCGACAACGACAGGCTTCCTCGATTTCCTAGCTCTGAGGGAGTTTTGTTTTGGAGGTTTTATAAAGCCCAGAGTGCAGCTGGACCAGGGGCAGAGCTCTAGTCTCAGAGATACTGCAACTATCCTAGGTGAAAGAACGCTAAGCAATTCTTTCAAGTGAATAAACAAAGCGAAGGAAGTCATTTGCCACTTGTCTGGCACTAATGCAGGCATCGTTAGCTAACAATTTTCACTAGAGATCTGTGCACATTAATGGGACACTGTTAGGTTAAAAGTAATTACAAATCTGCCATGTTTAATAATTTGCAGTGATTATAACATGCAAACGGGTATTTTTAAAGCTCAATTGACTTTTTCACAATTTATGCTGTTTGCTGACTCTTTGCCTGTCACCTCACTGTACAGTTTCACTTTCAGCATCTCATGCACTAAGATCCAGTGTTTGGATTGCTAACGCTGGAGGAGACTGTTTATTTAAAGAACTTGTGGGAAGATTTCTATTGGTCTTAGGTACTCTATATGCTTTCTTCTCCTCCCAATACGCAACATTTCAGTTCAAGTCTACCTTTAACACTACAACTCCAGGAGTGGAAATTTTCCCAAGACAGTAAGTGCTGCAGTAAAGGACCACCTATCAGAGGCTCACTCTACACTATGGACTGGGGGTGTGATTGCTCCTGCTCATATAGACATACTCCTGCTAGCTCTCAGTAAGGCCTGGTCTACACTGAGGGGGGGATCGATCTAAGTTACGCAACGTCAGCTATGTGAATAACGTAGCTGAAGTCGACGTACTTAGATCTACTTACCACGGTGTCTTCACTGCGGTAAGTCGACTGCTGACGCTCCCCCATCGACTCCGCCTGTGCCTCTCACTAGCGGCAATAAATCGACCCCAGAGGTAAGTGTAGACATGCCCTAAGCTAGTGGGAGTATAAAGAGCAGTGTAGCCACGGAGGCACAGCTGAGTCCTGCTGAGTACAACCCTGCCTGAAATCGGTGAGTAATACTTGGCATGCCTCAACAATGCCTCTGCTACCTCTACCCATGCCGCCGTGGCTACACTGCTATTTATACTCGCCCTAGCTTGCTGAGAGCTAGCACAAGCATGTGTGCACAAGCACAGCGATCACACCCTTCGCTTGTAGTGTAGACACAGGACAAGTCTGCACGACATACTTCGGTATGTCACTCAGGGCTGTGAAAAATCCACCCCGCTGAGCAATGTAGTTATACTAACCTTAACCCCCCGTGTAGGCAGTGCTACCTCGGTGGGAGAGCTTCTCCTGCCGACATAACTATCGCCTCTCGCGGAGGTGGAGTTATTAAGCCGACGGGAGAGCTCTCTCCCGTCAGCTTAGAGCATCTTCACCAGACGCGCTACAGTGGCACAACTGAATTTTATAGTGTAGAGCTGCCTGTAGCCAAAGATGGAATGTCAGCGCTTCAAAGCAATGGACCAGGCATATGCGGCAGCACACGGACAGATCTGCTTATTCACTAGTGTGACTGAGCACTCAAGCAGTTACTCCTACATAGGAGTCACCTGCCTCCCTAACATATCCCAGCTCCAGCGTCTCTCCTTGCTTCTTAAAATCTCTTAAAACAAAAGGGTTTTAAAATATAATTTACTGTTTCGTTTGTAGACGTATTTCTAAATCGGTTCAATATGTCTTGAACCACTAAGCTAAAGTATTTGACTCGCTTCCAAATTGAAGTGTTCATAAAAAAAAGAAAAAGAAAAGTGCTTTGCTAGTTTAAATCATTCAGCCCTGCACAATGATTTAAAACCAGTGGAGCACTTCAAGTGTTCATAAGCACTTAGATTTGGAAGTGATCTGAGGCCTGGACACGTGCATTTGTAGAATAATTTACCATTATTATTAGAGAGTTTGAATAGTGCTCGAGTTCTTTTCTTCCCTGTTTCCCTTTTAATAAGCACTTTAGATCACCTATGATCAGTGGAGCAGGTTTCAAGCTTATGTACAGACTGAGTTATTATTTTAAAGTGTGCCAGGGCCTGCCCATATCTTGAAAGATCTGAGATTTTTCCAAATTCAATACCCCTTCAGCTCATTTGACTGGAAACTAATTACCAGAGTTACCCCCGATTCAGTTTACAATATGTGGCACCGGGAAGGAACGTGCAACTAGAGCAGATGATCCTGTACTGGATGGGACCTATTATAATTATTTATTATTTGTATTGTGGTAATGTGTCACAGCTCCAGTCATAGACCGAGAACCTATTGTGCTAGGCACTGTGCCCAACAGAACTGGAAGGGAGAGATGAGCAAATATATTGTACCATTTTAGTAATCCAAGGCCAAATTCTTATACTGACTTTTACGGTATGTCTACACGTTGAACTAGAGCTTTAAATTCCAGCACAAGGATCCGATGAAGTAGGCTGTAGCCCACGAAAGCTTATGCTCAAATAAATTCGTTAGTCTCTAAGGTGCCACAAGTACTCCTGTTCTTTTAGCACAAGGAGACATACCCACACCAGCTTTGACCGAGCTAGTGCACTAAAAATAGAGGGGAGCCAGGGCATTGCAAGAGAAAGGAGGGGCTAGTTGCCCTGAGCATGTACTTAGAGTCTTGGATGGGTATGTACTTGGGGTGGCTAGTCCCTCCCACCACTTGCACCAACACTGCTACACTATATTTAGTGCGCTAGCTCAGTCAGAGCTAGTGTGGGTATGTCTCCTTGAGCTGGAATTTACACCATTCCCCGGTGCGCCAGGGAAAGTTTCTACTATCAAAAACTATGCAATGTAGCCTATATTTCCAGTGACCAAATCCTTGCATGAAACGACAGTAGCAGAGTTTGTGATTTCTATGGTGCAGTCTGCCTCCCTTTATGGAAACACCCACAACTCTACTATCTAAGACCATTGTGCTTGAATTAGGAAGGATGGCAAAAGTTTGAACTTTAGAGAAGGTCCCTAAATTCTTCCATGTGGAAAATCAGAACAATCTGCTGGCAAAGAGGTCAAATTGGAGGCAAGAAGAAAGATAATCCCTCCCGCTCCCTCCTCCCAGCCAGCCAGCCAATGGTCTACAAAGACTTGTCAGACTCCAAGGCTCCCCCAACCTGCTTCATGACATCATGAGCTGGCTTGTAAAAAAAGGGAGAGAGAGAGACAGAGAGGAGGAAGGGAGGGAGGGAGTTTTCTCTTGAAAACAAATCAGGGAAGTGTGATGCACGCTCCCTCTGTCTCCGGGAACTCAGTGTCACTGAGCAGAGAGTGCTGAAGTAACAGTGCTGAAACAGAAAGGCTCCTAATGACATGGCAGGGAGGCTGCTTTCTTGGAACGTGCAGTTCCGATGCATGTTTCAGAGTGTCCCACAGGCCCAGCGCAGGCACAGAAGCATGAAACAGGACTGGAAGAACTCCTACCAGTACACGACAACGACACGGAGTCCCTGCACTGTTCCAAAGAGATGGTTTAGTCCGAGAGCCAACTAATGCAAGAGGAGAATGTTAGAACACCCCTCTGTGTCCCCAAAATGCCCAGAACTTAAAAGGAAACGTAGCATTCAGAAGTGTTAACATTTGTACTGCACTTTTATCTTTAGCATTTATCACCGGCATTTCTGTGGGTATGTCCACATTTGGAGCTGGGGGCATGACCCCCGGATGAAGGAGCCATACTCTTGCTACTTCCCTGAAAATGGAACGTAGCAGCCCGCGTGGCAGGACAGGCTAGCTGCCCCCAGTACATGCCAGTCAGAAACCCTGCCTATACTGTCAGTAGAGAGACCAGGTGGGTGAGGTAATATCTTCTATTGGACCAACTTCTGTTGGTGAGAGAGACAAGCTTTCGAGCTTACCCAGAGCTCTTCTTCAGGTCTGGGAAACTAGCTCAGAGTGTCACAGCTAAATACAAGGTGGAACAGATTGTTTAGCAGAAGTGCTTAGCGCATATTTCAAGGGATCATTCATGACAAATTCTGAGTTAATTTCCCAGACCTGAAGAAGAACTCTGTGTAGCTCAAAAGCTTCTCTCTCGCCCCAACAGAAGTTGGTCCAGTAAAAGATATTACCTCACCCACCTTGTCTCTCTAATATCTAGCAGCTACCTTTGGGGTGGAATCAGCCAACTACAGTTATACCATAATACGGAATGAAATGGAATATGGACTATACTATATTCATCTGAAACTGCGCAGCGAATCTGAGGCACAAAGTCATTGGCTGACTATGGCCATGACATGGTGGGGTTAATATCTTAACTATAACTTAATCACCGTGGCATCATTTAATTACAATAATCACATTTGTTTTATTTCAAGAATATAGAGCCTCTCTTTCTAAAGTTCATTTTCATTTTTTATCACAACCCCGCCTCCCTTTCCCTGCATTTCTAGCAGCCTGGAAGGTGAAAGTAATTCCAATTATTAAGCTTTTATTTGTTTGAAACCATAGCTCATCAGGTTCTCAAGACTGTCAAAAAAGAAGGTGAGATTCCTTAAACCCTTCCTTCTTTACAGCAACCAGATGATCATCAATGTTTTGAGGTGTCTGACAGGGCCTCTTTGTCTGAAATAGCTTAAATGACCAACTTTAACCAGCTATGTACCATATTTAACATAGCTTCTGTGCCTATCCTTGGAAAACTTGTCTTCTGGGATTTCCTACCTGCCTCTCTCAAAAGACCCTGCATCAAGCAGAGCTGTCATTACCTCTGACAAAGGCTGGATAAAGCTCCAACCATCTCCTCGGGTTCCTGGAGGAAGTCCCACAAGATCTGCCGTGCTCCTTTCCATGGGCCTGTGTGCGTAGGTTCCCTCAGTGTTCTCAGCCCGAAGGAGCAAGAGAATGAGCTAGGAACCTGCACTGCACAGAACTGGCCCAATCATTGTTTAACTATTGACACGACCCGAGGAGTCTCCCTTCTTCTTTTTAACCTTTCCATTAACATAATGCAGACGGGCAAAGTGGTTCAGCTGAAATAAGAACTCGCCAGAGTCCTTGACTTTCCATTAAATCAAATCCCAGGTTTAATTTTGAGCTAGTTTTCCCATCATTTCTCATATTCAAGCACCTCCGCACTTCCATGCAGAGATACCAAGATACCACCAAGAAGGCTGCTGTTCATGGGAATTCCCAGCTTAAAGAGTGATTGAGAAACCTGCAAACTTGTCATTGCAAAACAAACCTTTTCAGTGTCCCTCTTCATGGGTCTCAGTTCAGATTAATCTGATCCCTTAGCCTTCATGAAAGCATAATGCCCACTAACGTCAGGGGGACCTTTGCAAGGGTCAGGGCCTTAGCTGCTTTATTCATTTATTTTTTCCGCCCTCCACAATGTTTTTTTCACCTGTCCTAAAAACAGGAGCTGAAAGTAGGGTGACCAGACAGTAAGTGTGAAAAATCGGGACGGGAGTGGGGGGTAATAGGAGCTTATATAAGAAAAAGACCCCAAAATCGAGACTGTCCCTATAAAATCGGGACATCTGGTCACCCTAGCTGAAAAGTTTTCAGCAAGTGGATTGAATGTTGGTTGTTTTAGCTAGAACTAGTCAGAAATGGGAAGAAAACAGCTCTAGGGGTTTTTTGGAGGGGAGGATGGGGAGGAAGAAGAAATTTCAAATTCGTTTTTGTTTGAAAATGGATCAATATAAAAAAACTGGTTATGAAAACCTGGCTTTCTATAAATGAGAAATGTCTATAAAGTTTAACAAAAACCTTGATAAAAATTGTCACAAAAGTATCCCAGAAAGTAGAGAATTTCAGTAGGGTCCACAATATTTTGTGAAACTTTTCATTTTAGGAAACAAAGGTAATTTGTTGACCCAAAAGACTGTTTGTTTGACACCAAGTTTACCTTCTGCTGCAATGTCATTGTGTAAACTGAGTTAAAGCTATATTCCCTAAACCACAACAGAGATCTCTGTGGTCTTTGTAACATCTGTATCCTGTCCCCAGCCATGAAACACTGGCATAACCCCCCCTCCCCCGCCGCCTTCTCTGTTGATAGCCACATGTGGAAAGAAAGTACCTGACGAGACATTTGTTTACAAGGCACTATCCTGTAAAACCAAATTTCCCTGAGAAAAAACAAAAAAACCTTGCTTGTTGCTCTTTTCTTCATAAAACCACATCGTTTTAAGTTTCCCAGCTGATGAGTCATGCTCTGTGGCCTCTGTCAAGTTTTGTGCATCACATCCTGTCTCTAGTACTGAGAATTCAGCATGAAGACTGATGAGCCAGTGCATAAGCTAAAGAATTTGAAGAGGTGTTTAACACAGAAATTGTCATTTCCAAGAAAAGAATAATCCATTAAGGTTCTTCTGTGACCCCCCTGTCACCATAGTACCAGAACAGCTCCAAAGGCAGGGAAATGCTATTATCCCCATTTTACAGATGGAGAAGTGAGGCACAGATCTGCAAAGTGAGGCACAAATCTGAGCCAGAGAGACTGAGGGTATGTTTATATACCACGGCACAGCTACGGCGCTGCCTTGCCGGGAGATGCTGCTTACCTTGACGGAAGTGGGTTTTCTGCCTATAGTTAATACACCTCTCCGAGAGGTGGTAACTATATCAATGGAAGAATTCTCCCATCGACCTAGTCACATCTACACCAGGAGTTAGGTCAACCTAACTTCAGCACTCAGGACGTGAAATTTTTCACAGCCCTGAGCAATATAGTCAGGTCAAGCTAATTTTTAAGTGTAGACCAGCCCTAAGTGATTTGCCTAAGGTCACACAGGAAGTCTGTGTCTGAGCAGGGAATTGAACCTGGCTCCCCCATGTCCCACACTAGTGCCCTAACCACTTGACCATCTTTCCTCTATGTAATAAACCTGCATTATCTGATTTTTTTTCTAAAGCAATAATTAAACAGTGCAATTAAAGAGGATCTGGAAGTGGATATACTCTGTACTAGAAATTCAGCCTTCAGAAACAAAGAACTATTTCTATTTCAATAGGACATTTAGATTTTTAAAAAAATTAACAGGACACAGGTTAAAAATCCTGACGTCCTTGACCTAAATTCTCACAGTGACTAGTAATTTTGCATGCCTCAAGTTTTGGGTGCCCAGATAGGCACATGCCTTCTGAAAATTAGGTCCCTGTAAGTAGGATTGCCAGGTGTATGGTTTTCAGCACTGCTGACCGGGCCGTTAAAAGTCCGGTCAGCGGGGTGAAGGCAGGCTCCCTGCCTGCCGTGGCTCTGTGCGGGTAGGGGCAGCCAGGGGGCTCCGCATGCTGCCCCTGCCCCCAAGTACCAGTTCTGCAGCTCCAATTGGCCGGGAACCATGGCCAATGGGAGCTCTGGGGGCTGTGCCTGGCCACACCTCCATGTAGGAACCGAAGCGGGGACATGCCGCTGCTTCTGGGAGCTGCCTGAGGTAAGTGCCGCCTGGAGACTGCACCCCTGACCCCCCTCCCGTGCCCCAGCCCTGATCTCCCTCCCACCCTCCAAACCCCTCGGCCCCAGCCTGGAGCCCCCTCCTACTCTCCGAACCCCTCAGCCTCAGCCCGGAGCCCCTTCTTGCACCCCAAATCCTTCATCCCTGACCCCATCCCAGAGCCTGCATCCCCTGCCGGAGTCCTCACCCCTCTCCCATACCCCAACCGTCTGCCCCAGCCTGGAGCCCTCTTCCACACTCTGAACCCGCAGCCCAGAGCCCCCTCCTGCACCCCAAATCCCTCATTTCTGGCCTCACCCCACAGTCCGCACCCCCAGCCAGAGCCCTCATCCCCTTCCGCACCCCAGCTCCCTGAACCCGCCCAGTGAATGAGGGTGGGGAGAGCGAGCGACAGAGGCGGGGGGATGGAGTGAGTGGGGGGCGAGGCCTGGGAAGGGGAGGGGCAGGGCCTTGAGGGAGGGGCAGGGCAAAGGGTGGGGCAAGGGTGTTTGGTTTAATGTGAGTAGAAAGTTGGCAACCCTACCTGTAAGGCAGTGTTCCTAATGTGTGAGGCTCACTGCACCCAGGGACGAGGCCTCAACTGTCCTCTATAGTTGCTGTTTTCATCTAAAATTAATTGCCCCCAAACTTCATTAATGCAGAGTTAATGCTGCCCAAGGCTGCCTCGTGCCCTTTCAGAATGTGCAGAGGGGCTGAACTTAAACCTCTGAAAACCAGGAAATGCAACCTACAATATCCACCACCCCTGCAACATAACCTTAATGTGCCCCCTTTGAGCGATGCCCCAGCATGCCAACCACTCACACTAGCACTCTGCCCTTAGAGATACTGTAACCAGTAAGGCCTGGTGTACACTTAAAATGTAAATTGACCTAGTTGTGTCACTCAGGGACGTGAGTTTTCATGCACTAGCACACCACAGCACTGGCCGAGTTGAAAACAGTGTTGGGAAATACTGAATCCAAACACTGCTCACTGATTTAATATATATAAGATCATAGAAATGTAGGGCTGGAAGGGACCTCAAGAGGTTGCCTAGTACAGCCCCTTGCACTGAGGCAGGACTAAATAAACCAAGACCATCCCTGACAGTGTTTGTCCACCCTCTTCTTAAAAACCTCCAATGATGGGGATTCCCCAAACTCCCTTTGAAGCCTATTCCAGAATTTAATTATCCTTATGATTAGAAAGTTTTTCCTAATGTCTAATCTAAATCTCCCTTGCTGCAGATTATGCCCATTACTTCTTGTCCTACCTTCAATGGACATGGGAAACAAGTTATCACTGTCATCTTCATAACAGCCCTTAACATATTTGAAGACTGTGTTCAGGTCTTCCCTCACTCTTCTGTTCTCAAGACTCAACTTGCCCAGTTTGTTTTAACGTTTCTGCATAGGTTAGGTCTAAACCTTTGATCATTTTTGTTGCTCTCCTCTGGACTCCAATTTACCCACATCTTTCCTGAAGTGAGGTAACAAGAAATGGACACAGAACTCTAGCTGAGGTCTCACCAGTGCTGAACAGCAAGACAATTATCTACCACTTCTTACATCCGACACTCCTGTTAATACACCTCAGAATAACATTAGCCTTTTTGAAACTTGCATCACATTGTTGACTCATTCAATTTGTGATCCATTATAACCCCCGGATCTTTTTCAGCAATACTGCTGCCTAGCCAGTCATCCCCCATTTGGTAGTTGTGCATTTGATTTTTCATTCCTGAGAGAAGTACTTTGCACTTGTCTTTATTGAATTTCATCTTGTTGATTTCAGACCAATTCTCTAATTTGGCAAAGTAATTTTGAATTCTAATCCTGTCCTCCAAATTGCTTGTAATCCCTCCCATCATTGCGTCATCCACACATTTTATAAGATATTCTCCACTCCATCATCCAACGCATTAATGAAAATATAAAATAGTACTGGACCCAGGACAGACCCCTGCGGGACACCACTAACTATGCCCTCCTGGTTTGACAGCGAACCATTCAACCAGTTGTACACCCACCTTATAGTAATTTCATCTAGACCACACTTCCCTAGTTTGCTTGTGAGAATGTCATGTGGGATTGTGTCCAAAGCCTTACTAAAACCAAGATATATCACGTCTACTGCTTCACCACTAACCGCTAGGCCAGTAGCCCTGTCAAAGAAGGAAATTAGGTTGGTTTAGCATGATTTGTTCTTGACAAATCCATGCTGGTTATTCCTTACAACGCTATTATCCTCTAGATACTTACATATTGATTGATTAATAATTTGTTCCAGTATTTTTCCAGGTATCAAAAATTAGGCTGACTGGTGTATAATTCCCTGGGTCCTCTTTGTTCCCCTTTTTAAAGATAGGTACTATGTTTGCCCTTGTCCAGTCCTGTGGGACCTCATATGTCCTCCATGAGTAATAGAATATAAATGCTAATGGTTCTGATATTGCTTCAGCTAGCTCCTTAAGTACCCTAGGGTGAATTTTGTCAGGCCCTGCTGACTTGAATACATCTAACTTCTCTAAATATTCTATAATCTGTTCATTCCCCCTTGTTGTTAATATTAATTGTGTTGAGTATCTGATCACCATTAACCTTTTTAAGTGAAGACTGAAGCAAAATGGGCATTAAATACCTCAGCCTTCTTGAATCATCAGTTATTAGCTCTCCTTCCCTGTTAAGTACATGACCTGCACTTTCCTTCATCTTCCTCTTGCACCTAATGTATTTAAAGAACATCTTCTTATTGCCTTTTATGTCCCTTGCTAGGTGTTACTCATTTTGTGCCTAAGGGCATGTCTACACTACAGCCACTGCCACAGCACAGCTATGGCACTGCAGCTGTAGTACTGTAGTATAGACGCTTCCTACATCAACAGAAGGGGTTTTTCCATCAATCAGTGTACTTAATCCATTTCTCTGCTGGGCCAGGTTGCTAGGTTGATGGGAGAATTCTTCACAGCCCTCAGCAATATAGCTAGGTCAGTGGTTCCCAAACTTTAACAACCTGTGAACCCCTTTCACGAAAATGTCAAGTCTCGCAAACCCCCTCCTAAAAAATAATATTTCCAGGGATTTTCTCCTTTACCTGAGTATAAATTATAAAAGCAGTGCTCTTGGAAATACATGATTTGTTTTTATGACATGCTTATTACACACTATTTATTATTAATTATTATTTATCATTACAGTATTTTTATTACATTATGAAAACAGCAACACTCTTCCAAGATCTCTCTTTCGTAGCTTGTATCACTTTGAATAAGCCTGTTATAAGACAAGGTTACTATGTTTCATCAAGGAGTATCAGATGTGAAACAGCAGGAAGGTATTTAAGAAGCCAACTCAAAGAGTTCCTCCTACACAAACATTCAGGTCTTGAGCAGTCCAGGCAAACAACGCACGTTACAACAAAGCTTAAACTTGTTCTTCATAATAATTGTAAAAACAATACTAGCTGCCTATTTCATTTTAAAAACAGCAAAAAATATTCACCTCCCTTTCCATTTCTTATAAGGAATCTTGAAGTTTAAATCTCCTCAGTGTGATAGAGATGCTTGCTTTGATCTGCTTAGCTCTTGGAAGTCCAGGGGCTTCGGGCTGCTGGCCCCATGCTGCCCGGGGTCCCTAGGGACAGCTCTGTCCGCCATTAGGGAGTTTTTCCCCGAGAACCCCCTGTAACATTTTGCGAACCCCCAGGGGTTCACGAACCCCAGTTTAGGACCCACTGAGCTAGGTCAATCTAATTTTAAGGGCAGACCAGGTGTTTGCCTTTCTGAGTTTGTTCCTACATGCTTGTGCTATTCATTCGTACTCCCCCTTAGCAACTTGTCCATGTTTCCACGTTTTGTAGGATTCCTTTTTGATTTTGTGGTCATTAAAGAGGTCCTGATGGAGCCAGGACTATTCTTCCTGTCTTTCCTTCTCATCAGGATGGTTTGCAGCTTTACCTTTAATATTGTCTCCTTAAGAAACCACCAGCTCTCCTGAACTCCTTTTTCCCTTAGATTTTCTTCCCAGGAGACCGGACCCATTTGTTCTGAGTTTGTGAAAGTCTGCATTTTTGAATGATGTAATTGCATGAAAACATTCCCTTAGTAGGTTTTGTTTGTTTGTTTTAAGACTAAAACTCTTAATTCTTCTTGAAGGGGCTGGATCGACAGCCCTGTGCAATGGTGTGTCACTTTAAAACAGGCACCAGAAAATGCCAGCAGTGCTGGGGGAATCCAGCAGAAGTGCACTAGCCCTTTGAGTATGAGCAGGCTGAGGGAGATCTGCCAGCAAACTAGCACTGGGCCTATTCCCATGGTACTCGACAGTACACCCTAGAGAACTAAGTTCAGAATAGACGGGACACAGATGGTAGCAGTGTGAGCTCTCTCCCAGCACTGCCTGCACCAATGCACCCCAAGGTGGGAACACCTTTAGGGTGAGAGGGGTGGCCCATTCTGTTCTTTGCCTCTGCTTTGCGTGCCAAGTGTCAGCTGTGGTGGGGATTTACAGTGAACGCCTCTGCACCAGGTCACCCAGCAGCCATCTGATGGTGGCATTTGGTCACCACTGACCCGGTCCTAATTTCCCAAGTCCTTGGATCTGCAGGAGCTGAGAGCATTGTAGAGGCAGTACAAGCAACCTGAGGTGGGGGAGGGAGAAGGTCATTCTTCCCTTGAGCAAGACACTTCCCCCACAACCAACTGACCTGGCAGACCCAGTATCTGCAGTGGCCAGCTACAAAAAGATTTGGGTCCAGCCCAGGCAGCCAGCACTTTGCTTGCTAAGAGAGAATAAGGGGGGGGGGGGGGGGTGGCTATGGGTTGATGGGATCCTCAAGATTCCTCTTCCAAATATTCCCCTAGGAAATCAATTCATGCAGCTTAAGCCTGTGCCTGAGAACAGGGCTCTTACGGCCCAGGGGATGAAGCATTCCCCAGACAGACACTTACTCAACAGTCCACTTTAATTACATGTTATTGATTTAACATGCTTTAAATAAACCAGAGTGACCCAGCTCCCCGCTGCCTGGCACTTTGTGCAGCTATTCACACCGTGACTGCAGCATGGATGTCAAACCTACCAGATGAGAATGGCAGCATTTTACACCTTCTTTGCAGAGGTGAGCGGCAGAGGAGAATTGGGCCGCAGCTTTTTAGCATCTTCTACCCCTCTCCCTGCTCTACTCCAAGCATGTTCACGTTGGTGTTCCTACCAGAAGAGATGAAGCTGGAGATTTCCCTGATGCTCTCATGCCTTGACTCCTGGGCTGGTCTGCACAAATAAATCTAATCAATCACACACACATACAGAGCAGATAATGAACAAGTAACTGGTGTGGGACACAGAGTCCTTCCCTCTGCAGATACACAGTCCTTTCCTTATGTGGGTGTCAAATGCTGAGGTCTTTAACTGAGCAAAATTCATATGTAAGTGAATTGCTTGATTAAGGGCTGCAGAACTTGGTCTATTGATCTGAAGAGGATACTTCACTTGATATAAGGCAAAAGGGCCAAAGAAGATCTACACGCCGATTTTAAATTTTATAAATTAATTCACAGTGTCAAACATCAGCTGATTAAAATAAACACAGGGTCCCTATCTTCAGCCTGCAAAGAAGAGTGACTTGTAAAGTAAGAGGTTGAGGCATTCCAAAAGACGGACTGTCCTTTAAATTCACGGCACAGTGAAATTTGTGACTAATGACCGACTCAAATTGCATAAAGCCTTGAACTAGTAGAGGTCACCTTAATTTCCTCCACCTAAACTAGGGTGTCTGTGATAAGCAGCATGGGTACTGGAAGAAGGAGAGTGAGCCAAAATGTAACATTCCTCATCTGAATGCGTTCTGCATGGGAGGGGGACCTCAGAAACGAATATGCCCATAGTACCTTTTCCAGAGTGATTCCTGCTCAGACAAGCATAACATTTGCAATTTCCTTTTAACATTTTTCATTTGGGTCAGTCTTAATGAGAATAACTGCTAACCTATTCAGAACACAAGGCTGAGTCTAAATCAGATTTTGGATAGTCCGATGCTAGATGTATTTCAGACTCATTTATAATCAACACTATACCATTTTAGAGGACATGAGTAGGGCCCTACCAAATTCGTGGTCCATTTTGGTCAATTTCACGGTCATATGATTTTAAAAATAGTAAATTTCATGATTTCAGATATTTAAATCTGAAATTTCACAGGGTTGTCATTGTGGGGGTCCTGACCCAAGAAGGAGTTGTGGGGTGGCCACAAGGTTATTGTAGGAAGGGTTGCGGTACTGCTACCCTTACTTCTGCGCTGCTGCTGCCAGCGGCGCTACCTTCAGAGCTGGGCAGCTGGAGAGTGGCGGCTGCAGGCCGGGAGCCCAGCTCTGAAGACAGCGCCACCACCAGCAGCAGCGCAGAAGTAAGGATGGCAGCCGCCACTCTCCAGCCGCCCAGCTCTGAAGACAATGCAGAAGTAAGGGTGGCAATACTGCAACCCCCCTGCCCCTAAAATAACCTTGCGACCCCCCTGCAACTCCCTTTTCGGTCAGGACCACCAGTTTGAGAAACTCTAGTCTCCTCTGTGAAATTGGTATAGTACAGGGTAAAAGCACACAAAAGAACAGATTTCACGGGGGGAGACCAGATTTCATGGTCCATGACGTGTTTTTCATGGCCATGAATTTGGTAGAGCCCTAGACAGGCGCAATAGAGGAGATAATTACATGCAATGTCTTAACTTTATTGCACAGCATAGGACCAAAGACCTCATAGCCTGAGATATATTTCTTTAGAGGATCATGATGTTACAAAAATCATTTTTAAAATTTGATATTAAAATAGTATATTGATGGGAATTGGATTTTCCAGTGGAAAACTCCATGTGTGTTAAGAGTCCTAAGGGCACTGGGTGGTAGTTACCAGAATTTATCATTTTACTTCCAGGCAAGTCAGATCATTCCACCCCCCTACATTCCAAGGAGTCTGCCTCAGCCAAAAGTGCCATTTCCCTGCTGTGAGAATGGAATGTTCCCATCTTTCAGACACTGGTAGGTAATGGAATTCAGTCATTAATTCCTCAATCAATGCTTTGGGAGGTCTGACCAGGGTACTTGTTTGAATAACTCCCATGAATGTTAATCGGAGGTATATGTAAATTGGGATCTTAACATATTATGGATGTAAATCCCCATTAAATCCCCATCTAGCTTACTATTGACACTGTATAAACACTATATTAATACATCACCAACAATACATAATACCCTCCAAGATCAACTAAGACAGTGGTTCTCAAAGCCGGTCCGCCGCTTGTTCAGGGAAAGCCCCTGGCGGGCCGGGCCGGTTTGTTTACCTGCCGCATCCACAGGTTCAGCCGATCGCGGCTCCCACTGGTGAACCGCGGCCAGTGGGAGCCGCGATTGGCTGAACCTGCAGACGCGGCAGGTAAACAAACCGGCCCGGCCTGCCAGGGGCTTTCCCTGAACAAGCGGCGGACCAGCTTTGAGAACCACTGAACTAAGATACTCTGGTTAACAGTGCTGATATTTTGGCCTTGTCTTCAGTGGGAACAAAAGACGTGTTCTTAAACTGAGTTAGTCAAACTTTAACTCGACCTGCTAACTTGTATAAAAACTACAAACTGCCTTGTCTTTGCTACGATTTTACCTCCGGTTAGCTAAGGCCATGTCTACACTACCACTTACGCCAGCAAAACTTTTGTCACAGACGGGTGTGAAAAAACCACCCCCCGAGTGACATAAGTTTTGCTGGCATAAGCGCTCATGTGCACAGCGTTATGTCGGGGGGACACACTCTCCCACTGACATAGCTACCTCTGCTTGTTGAACTGGTTTTATTATCTCAGTGGGAGAGCTCTCTCCCGTCGGCAAAATGCGGCTACATGAGCACTCTTTTAGCGGCACAGCTCTATCAGTACAGCTGTGCTGCTGTAAGCGTGTAAGTATAGACACGGCCTAACTCAAGAACACATCATTTCTCATAGAGACGACAAGGCGTCAAACTCTGAGGCTGGTAGCAGGGGGTTTCATCGAGGGGTCTCAGCTCTGGAACCATATTCTGTTAACTTCACAGCATGATACAAGGCCTGTTGAAAGCCAAGACCTGTTGAACAGGGCTTTTCGCAGTTGTTGGCATTTAACTGGGGGATGGTTTGTTTGCTGCCCAATTTGCTCCTTTAAGTATTAATACAGGATGTTAAAATCATAAATGCAACCAGAGGCTGTGCAATGAGAATGTATTTTTTCCAACACAGAATTATGCAAATATATACAATTATCTTCACAATGATGGGAGAATAGATATTTTTACACTCCCCTGGACCCTGATATATTCTAATATAATAGTGATGTATGGTCTGATATTGGCCTCTTACCAAATTAACTCATTTGGTTATCCTAGATGTTTCTAAAGGCACCTGTCACTATAATATTTAAGTGCATGGTCTTGTTTAAGCTAGAGCTGGCTGGACAATGGAAATTCCATTTCATGAAGGATTTTAAGATTTTGAAATCTGGTTAATTCCGATTTGGAACAAAACCCCCAAATTTAGAAATTCCTCATGAAAGGGAAATACCATTCTGCATCAGGGCAAGGCAGCCTGTTAGGTGGATTCCTGGATCCTCATCAAAACTGTTTTAGTTTCTGATATTTTGATGAAAATTTGGTATTTGCTGCAGAACATTTTGACTCCCCCCACTCATTTTTGTAAAAAACGTCTGACCAACTCTATTGTAACTCAGTCCTATACCCACCTCCCCCAAAAAGAAAGAAAATGAACCTTGTAGAAATGGGTGGATAACTACAGGGAAAAAATTAACCTTCGGCATGACCATCTCAACGAACACTAGTATTCCATGCTGGCATGCCAGCTCTCTGCCCATTGCCATCCTGTCTTTCCCCTCTCAACAAGGGTGGAAGTGGCATTGTGAAAATACAGGAGACCAAGAACACCATTAAGCTTCTAGGGATCCATTGTGTGAGCAATGAGTAGTCATGCTATTATATTACTGCACTGTGTAATCACAAAGTTTAGTTTAGCTGATAAGACACATTAGCACTGAACTCCTCCTGATTAGCAAAAGCATAAATGCTAGAGCTGAACAACATTTTTTCAAGCAAAACTTTTTTTTTTTTTGGTCAAAACATGGCTTTTCCTCCCTTCTCCCAAAACAAACAAAAATCACACACAAAATATTTCTTTCCTAAAATTCAGTTATCCCCAAATAAAAAAAGAAATCCGTTTTCATTTTTCCCTCCCCATACTGTTTATTCAGTGAAAAGAGAGAGAAAAGGGCACGTGCGGAAAAAAATGAAAAATTTCAAACAAACAAAAATTGTTCCTGTTTGAAATGTGAGGAATGAAAAGGGTTTTGAAAATGTGTGTGAAAAATCTTTACTTTTTTATAAATCAGGTCTCCATAATAGCTCGTCACTAGAAATTGCCATTACAATACAGTCTGCTCGCCCAGTTAGAACAGGCCACATCATTTATGGCATGAGAGTACGAGTGTAGTTATTCTGGCCCAGCCCACATCAGGATGAGTCCTAGATAGGTAAGCACAGGGTTCTTCTAGCATGTTCCCCCAAGCTGCCCCCCCCGCAAGGTCTCAGAGCTCGAGCTCCAGCCCAAGACCAAACTGTGACGGGTTGGATCACAGAAACCCCCTTGGGAACTGCCAAGTGATGTGCCAAGACGACTTCTGCCCCTGCTTTCCCTGCCAGCTCCGGACTCCAGCACCCTGTCTTGTTGAGCCAGACACGCCCGTCTGCTCCAACACAGACCCAGGGTCTGAATTACTCGCCCCAAAGCTGCAGACTTAACTGAAAACAACTTACAGAAGTGTTTCTGCCTTTAACACTCAGATGCCCAACTCCCAATGGGGTCTAAACCCAAATAAATCCGTTTTACCCTGTATAAAGCCAACAGTCGATCTGGTGCCAAGCCACAGACCTGCTGCTTTTACAAAGAGCTGCATGCAATACTTGGCAGAGACCCCACCACCACCCTCAAGAGCACTGTGGGTACTTCCGAGGAGCCTGAGTCACAGGCCCCTGCCATGAACAGTGAGGAGGAGGAGTTGGATGGGGAAGAGAAAGATTAGTATGGGGGACAGGCAAGCAGGGTGTCCAGTTGAGCTGCGAGTTGAGGCCTGTTTTAGACTCCACCGCAGTCTAGCCAGGCCCAGCAATCAAGAACAGGTGAGCCCGATGTAGGCGAAGGAACCTTGGGAAAGTATGTAAATAAATTTCCCATTACAGGTATGACTCCCCCAACTTAGCAGGACACAGCTATTGACTTTTCATTAACTTACTCATACTAGAACAGGTCGCGGTACAACCAAAAGAGGTAGAGTTCCTATCTGCTTTCCATTCATCTCTAGAGTTAGGCAGGGATGGGGATCGTGCAGAGCAGATTGTCTATGTACATAAGGATGTCCCTTGAATCCTCCTGAGCGATCTCAATGAAACATCCATGGAGGTACACTGCAATCCTCTCCCAAAGGTTTCTAGGAGTGGCAGCCTTATTTCTTCCTCCGCAGTAGGACACTTTCCCATGCCGGTCAGCAATAACTTTGGCAGGTGCCATTGCAGTAAACAGGCTAGTGGCATATGGGCCTGGGCGACTTCAGGACGCCAGCAGCAGCTGTGCTCTCTCTGCCTCTCTCAGGAGAGAGAGAGCAGATAAAATCACCACTCCCTGTGGAAAATAGTGCCAGCATTCAGAGCCAGTGCCCTATACTTATAGTTTCATGCAACCAAGTAATACCCTAATTGTTTCCCTTACCACTGGCAGGCCATACTCCCCATGGCTTGAGTTGAGAGTGGCACGGGGCACAAGCAGGCCAAAGCAGAAGTGTTAATAAGCACGTCTTCCTTAATACTTCAGGGGCGCAAGGGAAGGTGCGTGTTCTGAATCTGAAGTTTTGCTTTCCATTTCTACTATACTGACAATGGTACCTCAGTGTGTTTTAGCCACGGCTGCAGCTGTTGCAGCCTGAGGGCCACCCCCCCACCCCATGCCAGAGGAACGACTGACCCAGATAAGGAGATGAGAAAAAGAGGACGAGGGAGGACGTGTTCTGTAAGAACCTGCAAGCCAGCGCTGCATCGGACTGTGAGCTGAGGGCCTATAGGGTGAATATGGCAGACTGTATGGAGAAGGAAAAAGCAGACAGGTGAAAGGCCCAGGAGTTCCAGCAGGAAAAGGAGAGGGAGATGCACCAGGACATAATGGGGTTTCTCCGGCAGCAAACGCAGATGCTGCAGACTCTGGTGGACCTACAGGTTGAACAATCCTGGGCTCAATTCCCATTCTCCCTGTGGAGAGTGACACTATAGCGCCTCTCTATCCCCCGCTCCCCCTCCAGCATTCCACATGTCCTCAGGGCTCGCATGCCTACCCGCTACCACTCCACACCAGGGGAAAGCCTGGACAACCAGAGCTTCCCATACACTGACCTGTCAGAGCCCTGGTTTATGTCTATGTAGCTACAATGGGCATCAATGTTCCTTCCTCTTGTTTATTTATTAATGTATGCTACATGACACTTGTTACATTTATTATTTATTTATTTATCCTACATTTTTTTAAGTTACAATGTATTTACTTTTAACTTCTTCAGATCGTTTTGGTTTTTTTAGCTGTTTTTGTAAGTAATGAAAGTCTTTTGTTGTGAAAGTGATTCATCTCGATCAGTTTACAAACCATGGTGGATAATGCCTGCTGGCAGCGAAAGCAGTGCTCTTGTACACTCACAACCGATAGGATCAGTGCCAAACAGGGCAGTCATCAAAAATGTAGAACAAGCAATACAACATTAGCAGGTGCACCGTCAGTGATATAGGCACAGATGCGCAGCAAGCACCACACAATTCCTGACAGCGCCAGGTTGAGCGCAGTACAACACAGCACGTTACTGTGGCTTTCTGTTAAAGTGCTCTTTCAAAGCCTCCTGAAGCCGTGTAGCTCCTTGCTTAGCTCACCAGATAGACCTTGTGTCTGGCTGTTCAAACTCAGGAGCCAGCCACTCCACCTCCACCCCTGCAGCAAGTTTTCCCTTTTGCTTCACAAATATTATGCGGGAGACACCAGGCAGCTATAACCATTGGGATATTTTTTGCACTGAGATCCAATCTGGTGAGTTAACACCGCCAGCGCCCTCCAATCTACCAGACGCACATCCAGCTGTCATTCTGCACCTGCTGAGCTGGGAGCTGAATCTTTTCTTGGTGCTGTCGAGGTGGCCGGTGTACGGCTTCCAGAACCAGGTAGCAAGGGGTAAGCTGGATCCCCAAGGATCATTACTGGCATTTAAACATTGCCAGTGGTAATCGACTGGCTGGGAAAGAAGGTTCCTGCATGTAGCTTTCTGAATAGTCCTGTGGACTTAAAGATGAGAATGTCATGCACCTTCCCTGATCAGCCAACACGGATGACAGTGAAGTTTCCCCAGTGATCCACCTGTGCTTGCATAACCATGGACAAGTAGCCCTTTCTGCTGATGTACTCTGTGGCAAGGGGCTCTGTAGCCAAAATAGGGATGTGTGACACATCTATTGCTCCAACACAGTTTGGGAACCGCATCACTGCAAATCCATCCACTATGTCCTGCACGGTGCTGAGAGTCACAGTCCTGTGTCGCAGGAGACAGGGAACGGCCCTGCACACTTGCATGACAGTGGCCAGCACAATGAATTTTCCACCTCCAAAAATGACTTCTCACTGACTGGTAGCAATCCGGCGTTGCAAGTTTCCTCAGGTTTTCGCCAGTCACTTCTCCACTGTCAGTGTAGCTCTCCGTTTGGTATCCTGGCATTGGATGGGTAGGGCGAACTCAGCACACAGAGCCAGGAATGTGGCCTTGTGCATCTGAAAGTTCTGCAGCCACTGCTCATCGTCCCAAACCTGCATTACGATACGATCCCACCAGTCAGTGCTCGTTTCTCAGGCCCAGAAGTGGCACTCCACCATCTGCAGGGGCTCCAACAACCTTGAATTGGTTCTCGCTACGTCCCACAACAATCTGTCCTCCAAGAATCGGTTCTTCTTGCAGCTCTGCAAATACCAGAGGATAGCGTGTCCTATGCTTCCAAAGCTCACGACAATAGTGCAGAGCTGCACAGGCTGCGTGCTTCTGTCTGAGACAGCAGACAGTGAAAAGTCCTGTAGCGGTTCATGGGAAATTGAAAATAGGCCCCAAAATTATGGGATAGAGATGATATAAGAAGATGGAGAGCATTGCATTATGGGAAGTTGACCCTTTGCTCCCAGTCACCTCTGCATGAGTCATTTCTGTCCCACCATGCATTGCCAAAACTACCCAAATATTTACCTATGGTGCACTGCACTGTGCATTGACACAACCACTCCTGGTAGTACGCACAGCGTCGATGCAAGGAGCCAAGTATGCAAGCACACAAGCGATAGACTAACTGTGGCGGCTGTATGCTGACGTAACTTGTGTCAGCAAAACTTTGTAGTGTAGCCATGGCCTTAGAAAGTAAGGTCTTCAGGGCAGGGACTGACCCATCCTATATGTCCGTACAGCACCTAGAACAAGGGGGGGCCACCATTTTGGTTGGGGCCTGTCGGTTCTACTGTGGTACAAATAATACCTAAGGGCTGGAGGCCTAGGTAAATTAACCAACACTGCTCAAATTTCAAACACATGCAGGTGGTGAACTGCTGGTGCACATAAGCTGCAAGATTTATTTCCCCAACATCATTTACTGAATCATTTGAAATATGAACAAATTTTGGGAAGTGTCGAGATGGTTTGTGAATTAAAAATAATAAAATAAAAGGTAAAATTGATCATATTAGTTGTGCAGCTCTACAAATTAATCAGTGTACAAAACTGAAGAGGATTTTCCTGCTCAGTATATGTTTGTTACAAGGTTCTTGCTGGTCATGCAAAAAAATCTGGCACATGGGTCATTTGTTCATTATGTTCTTTGTGAATCAGAAATAGAATGAGCAGGGTCTTTGTAGGGAAATGCGGTTTTCATTCACACATGCCTATTGCCCTTTTTGTTAGTGAGACCAATATTTGTTCAGGAGAGAATTCTTCCTTTGCGTAATGAATATGTTTTTGCTATTTGTTATTTACAGCACCAAAGTTTCGGAATGTGGAAGAAAAGAAAAAACAACCACCCTGGCAGCACAAATTGCTACGTTGCTTTGCAGCCCTCGAAAGAAATAGCCACAGCATAGGGTGTACATTCCATTCACAAGCGAAATGGATCATCAGGCAGGAATGACTTCAAAGGAATGTATGCATCATGCCTCTGACATTTCGTTGCAATTCAAACTGGGAGGGAGGGAAAGCTCAGAATTATGGATAAGCGGTTCGCCTGGATCGTCCATTTGTTCTTAACTATCAGATATGGAGGAAGATTTCCACTTGGCATCGGTGTCGGAATCTCAGCGAGTCCCTTTCCAAGCCACACATCTGAGAAGCCTCAGAGAGCTTACATTAGGGAGAAACAGAAGGCAAAGGAAATTGTAATGTTCAGTGAGATGTTACAGTGCAGGTTAGAGGCTGGGGATGGACTAAGAAACGTGAAATGTTATCGCTAAAATCTGGCTCCTTCCAAAAACACACAACATTGTGGAAGCCTTGAGTTTTGTCTGCTAGTTTCAGACATTCCAGCATATGCTTCTGATTTTGTTTTTAATACCTACAGTCCATCCGGAGACAATTCATGGCAACTGTGGCCATTGTAACACTATATAAAACACAGGGTTTGATGACAAGTGATATGAAGTGTGATTGGAAAAAAATAATGCCTCCTGGTAATAATAATATTTCCTGCTCAGATTGGTCTCACGATAATAAGCCTGCTCCTGTGGCGTTCGCAGAGTCATAGACAGGACTGTGGTATTACATTACAGCTGCGGCCTGGTGAGATATTCACGGGAATGAAGAGTAGATGCAGACACACCGGGAAGGTCTGAATGATAATTCATTGCTCGACACTGAGTACAGCCTCTTCCACGGAGACCGGACTGAGTCAGGAAACACCCCAGCTCAATTAAAAAAAAAAAAAAGTAATCTTTCCAGGATGCGAGGTGGCAGAAGTGGTGCTGCCCCACCCTGACCCACCCCACGCTGGCTTGGTTTTATGAGCTTGGCAGCCTGATTCCAGGAGGTCAGAAATAGATTGGAGCAGGAAGTGCCTCAGAGAGCTTTCCATTGAAAAGGGCGGGTGGAGGAAGAATGAGGGTGGGAGGAGGAGCAGCAGCAGCTCACACTTACTGAAGTGGGGGGAAAACCCTGCCCTGATGGAGTGGGTTGCAGATAGGTCACTTCATCCTGTTCCAAGAGGAAACACGTCTGAATTCTTTGTTATAACTCAGCTAGCTATTCTGTTCACTGGCTCAGTGGGTTTATTCATAAGTAGGAGCAGAGGCTTGGCTGGCTTGAGAAGCCTCCTTCAATACAAGAGTGTTTATCTGGGGCTTCCCCATCTTATCCTTCTAACTCCACAGCACCTAATGATGGCAGTGCCATCAGAATTACGCAGGGTGTGTCATGTCTATTAGCAAGCTGGATTTTTGGGGTTTAAAAACTTCACCATTTCAAAATAATTCCAGGCTTTTTTTGAGGGGAGTTGGAAGGGAGGAGAGAAAAATGGAGAATCAGCTTCCGAGTCCAGCAATGGTTTCATTTACATTCACAAAAACAAAGCCTCAGAGGTGATGCGTTCCATTGGATAGAGGACACAGGCCTGGTAATCAGGAGAGGTGGTCTAGGCCCAGCTTGGTACCACTGACTCTCATGATTAAAGGCCTTATTCAGACCTGGTAGGCAGATGTAACTACATTGAGTCCCCATGTCTGAATCTGGCCCTGTATATTGTGCTTTATTTTACTTGTACAGCATTAAGGTCGGCTGTAAGGCTGCAGGATAGCCATCTCCGCAAGACCCTCATAAAAAGCCAGCCATGTTTCTCCAGAGGCTACCCCACTGAGCCAGAGTGCTAAATTGAATAGCTGAAGCTAATTTGCTCAGGCTAAGTTTGAGCCCTGAAAGAGATGGTTGATAAAAGACGGAAGTGAGTCCCTCAGATGCCATGTTCAGGATTGTTTGCTATGTATTCAATGGAAACATCAAAGCAGCCAGGGGAGACAAGGAACAGCAACATCCTAAAGTCTTTGCAGGCTGAGCAATGTCACCCAGAGGCTGCAATAAGACTGGTGTCCGCCCTCCATTGACATTCCGCACAAGAGGAAGTTACACAACTGTGAAGAGTTTACAAACATGAGTAAAGCCACGTGGAATCTGGGTGTCCTACAATATGACTAAAGTCATGCCTTTCGGATGAAACCAACTAAGGTCCTTGTCATGGTCATGACAGAGCCTAGGGATTTTTTATTTTTTTTTATTTTTTTGCCAAATTCTGGTGGCCTAGTCTGAATTAGGATTTGTGTTCTGCCTAATTTACAGTCCTACTGCAGTTTCAGATCAAGCGAGTTATTCTTCACTATCCGCCTTGTGCAACTATCCTCTCCTCCTCCTGCCAAATTAGTGTAGAGGTGCTGCTGCAGAATGGATGTCCATTCCCACTTCAGAAACACCTGTGTTTCAATGGTCACTGTATGGTGTATATAGCGGTGTAACCTACAGGACAGGACATTCTATTTTCTGTGTATTGCACCTTTAAATGTGGCCTCCCCCGTTTATTGCAGGGGTGGCTCTGAGGCACCTGCCATTTTGTATTCCAGTTCAGATGCAGAACGTTACAGAGTGAATGGCTGTGTTCTCTTTATTATGGCGACTCTACATTTGTTCGGTGCTGTTTTTCTGTAATAATCTAGTCTGAAAATACACGGTTTGCTCTTTGTTCCTGGGAAAGTAACAGAGTAAACAATGCCTCTTACAAATGCAGAGCTAGATTCTCAGTTGGTGTATAGTGGTGCAGTTCCATCAACTCCAATGGAGTGATGCAGATTTATACCAGCTGAGGATCTAGCCCGAAGTCCTATCTTGGGATTCTTTAGGCGAAAACATGAACTATAAGTGTAAGTTACTGAACAGAGAGAGTCAAGAGGTTCCTGTTTCACTCCGGACTTCCCCTTTGCCCTTGTTGAACCACAGGTACAGTCAGGGAAAATCCTGTACTGGCAGAGGAATGGACTAGGTAGATGACCAATAGTAAATCTCCTCTATAGCTAGATATTATTTGACACTTAGCTTCACTAGTTCTTTCACATCACTTTATGCTTATCTCAATCAATGTAATACTAACCCCTCCCCTTTCTGAAAATCTAGTTGTTCCGCGATGCATGCCAAGGAACGGCCACTCTGTATTTACCGTGCCCTAAGGTTAAGTCCTCTGGGGTAGAAACTTGGTTACTCACTTAAGGACCTGATCCAAAACCCATTGAAGCGGATGGAAAGACTACGCCTGGATTTCAACAGGCTTTGGAGCTGGCCCTTAGTCACAGCACACTCATTCTATAACACCGGGTACATTTATGTTGATAGATAAATAATAAGAATAATCAAGAGGGAGCCTTGAGAAGAGCTGCCTCTGGAGCTGTGGCAGCGTGCCCGACCAGTGCAGTGCAGCAGGCAGAAAAGAACTGGGAGACAGACTCGCTTGCCTTGCAGCAAGGGCAAAGAGGAGTTTTGCCACTGGTGGAAACATGCAGCAGCAGAGAACAGAAATTCCAGGAGCTCCTGGATGCAGAGGTCCAAGTATCTGATCTCCTGTGCTCTCCATCTTGTTTAATCACACGACATGCGACTAAATAAAGCAGAGCGTCCCTGCTGCAGACAAAACTCCTTATCCCACAAGTGTTTCATGTGGTCCACACCCCGATAGCCTCACGGATCTTTTTCTTCTAATTGCCCACAGTTGGGTGCAGCGCCACCGGTGATAGCAACTATGGGAGCACTAGTGCAGGCAAGGCACCAGCATTGTCACCGCTGGATCATCTGGCCATGATCAGAACAGATCTAGATGACCCGGTGGTAAAAATGCCAGTGCCTTGTCTACCCTAGAGCTCCCACCATTCTACTGCTAGTGACATTGCCCAGGTGAGAACTGTTAAGAAACAGCTCAGAGGAGACAAGACTGCAGGGGCCAGGGCTGCTGTTACATCCACTCACAATGGTTTCAGGGAGACCATTATGCAATCCAATGCTGCAAATGAGGAGAACTGAGATACCTCCAGCCACGCCATGTGCAACTCCTGCGCTGAGGACAAGCTGGCAGATGACACTTCTGAGGATATGTTTACACTGCAGCTGGGAGCGAGCATGGCAGCCTGGGTAGGCAGTCTTGCGCTAGCGCCACTCGAGCTAGAGCGCTAAAGACAATAGCAGCGTGGATGTTGCAGCATGTATGGCGGCTCAGGCTAGCTACCCGAACTTGGGCCCAGGCAGGCTTGGACTTGGATGGCTAGCCCCAGTTGCCACCCATGCTGCTATTTTTAGAGTGCTAGCTGGAGCAAAGCCGTATACCCAGGCTGGGAGGCCACAGTGTGCTTAAGCCACAGCCATGGAGGGCTAAAACAACCCAATTGCGGGTATTAGTGAGTCTGTAGCTAACACAAAATCACAGAAAAGAACATACTTTTGGTAACCTGTGTGATTTCCTTGTCTATCTATCTCACCTTCCTCTCGTGAGCTCTGTTGTGAGGAAAAATGAGTCAATTAGAGCCACGTCAGGGAAAATCTTACACGGCAGCTAGTGAACAAATGTTTTCATGGCCTTGTAAGCAGGCAAAATGTGTTGCTCCTCAGGGCCAGATTATAATCTTAATTATATTGGCATAAACCCGGAGGAATTCCACTTAAATTACTTTGTATTTACTTTGTATTTGTATTACAGTGTAAATTAGATCATAATCTCGCACCTTGTTGTTTTACGTTTGTAAGACACTGAGCACACCTATGGCATTCAATCATGTTCTCTAGTTTTGTCTCACATTTTCTGTGAACAAAGTCAGGTGTCACCAAGTGGAAAACTCGGTCTCTCACCACTGCAAGCAATTCGCTGTGAAAGTTGGGGATTTCAGCTCACAATGCATGATTTTGCTCAGTGACAAAAATCTGACTACTCTTATCACAAAAATCAGAGTTTATACTGGCGTAATCTAGCCATGTATCAAATTGGCCAATAGCCAAATAGTTTTGATTTTTCACAATACCCAGATTGGTATCAAGCGAGCGATGCGAGGGAGTTTGATCTCCAGTTGACTGGTGGGAGTCGGATGTCAGTCAAGGAGCATTGACTTGGGGCTGCAAAACCAACTCAAAACTAGCAAACAGGGACTGGCTGCTCAGCCCAGCCTGTAACCTGGTCATTGGGAGCATTCAGACTACGTGTGCTAAGATCCAAATGGAGAGATGTGGGAAATCTAATACTAGGCTAGAATTTTAGCTGCTGCACCCGGAGAAGATATTTAAAGAGAACATTTTAAAATTAAATGCAGCTAAAATAGCCTCTGCGACCACAGCAAAAGGTTAGCGGTCCTATTAATGGCAGGGCTTGGAGATATGAAGCCATTTTCATTGAAGCCAGCCTGATGCATGCTGGGTGGGATTCATCCCATGGGAGTCCAGGCAGTGTTGCAACCATCATCCTCTGCTGGGGTTTTCTACCAGCTTTAGTGCCTGATCCAAATCCCTTCAGTGTCTATCAAGAGACTCACATTGACTTCAAGTGGCTTTGGTTCAGGTCCTTAGGCCTGGTTTACACTACAAAGTTAGGTCAATATAACCCATCTTGCGTCAACCCAGGGTACGTGTCTACACTTAAATTTGTCTCCCACCGATGTATGTGTCCTATTACAGTAATGCAATAACACCAGCTCCCTAAACTTTCTTGCGCTACAGGCGATGGTATTTCCAGTAGAGCTAGGGGAGTGTTATTACCATTATACAAGGCACTGGTGAGACCTCGTCAGGAATACTGTGTGCAATTCGCTCATGTTTAAGAAAGATGAATTCAAACTGGAACCAGGACCAGAGAAGGGCTGCTAGGATGATCAGAGGAATGGAGAACCTGCCTTTTGAGAGAAGACTCAAAGAGCTTGGCTTGTTTAGCCTCACCAAACAAAGGCTGGGGGGGAGCTCGGATTGTTCTCTATAAATACATCAGAGGGATAAACACCAGGGAGGGAGAGGACTTATTTAAGTGCCAATTCTGACACAAGAACAAATGGATATAAACGGACCATCAACAAGTTTAGGCTTGAAATTAGACAAATATTTCTAACCATCAGAGGAGTGAAGTTCTGGAACAGCCTTCTAAGCATGGGCGGAGATTGGGGGGCAGCATGTAGGGGCATTGCCTCCCCCCAAACTATATACCAGAGTTTTTCAAACTGGGTGGGGGGTGCCTCCCTAGGGGGGCACAGAGGAATGTTTGGGAGGTGGTAGAATGGTGACGCCAGATGACTCGGGTCAGCCCCATGTGATGGGAATCTGGGAGAGAGCGCCACCTCCACAACAATTGGTAAATCCGGAAGTTAGACCTATACTTATTATTAATAGTATTAAGCCCCATGCCCCCTCCCCCAAATATAGAAATCAAACTACCCCTACGCTTCCAAGGGGAGCAGTGGGGGCAAAAAAAGCCTAACTGGTTTCAAGACTGAGCTTGATAAGTTTCTGGAGGGGCTGGTATGAAGGGACTGCCAATAATGGCATCTGGCCCAACTGCAAATATCCGCAACGGCCAATGATGAGACACTAGATGGGGAGAGTTCCGAGTTACTACAGAGAATTCCTTCCCAAGTGTCTGGCTGGTGGGTCTTGTGGGACACGCTCAAAGTCCAACTGATCAGGAAGGAATTTTTCCCCAGGTCAGACTGGCAGAGCCCCTGGTGGTTTTTTTTTTTTTTTTGCCCTCCTCTGCAGCCTGGGGCATGGGTTACTTGCAGGTTTAAACTAGAATAAATGGTCAATTCTCTGTAACTTGAAGTCGTTAAATCATGATTTGAGGACATCAGTAACTCAGCCAGAGGTTCTGGGTCTGTTACAGGAGTGGTTGGGTGACGTTCTGTGGCCTGCCATGTGCAGGAGGTCAGACTAGATGATGACGATGGTCTGTTCTAGCCTTAAAGTCTGTGCGTCTATGTACTGAAGTTGATGCAGAGTGAATGTAGATACTATGTTACGTATGTTCATCCTAGCAGTCCTCCAGCTGGTGACCCGCAATGCCTGACACTGACCGCTCTGGTCACAATTGTGAGCTCCGCTGCCCACGGTTCACAGACACCAGAAGGCCCTCCCCCCTTTAAAGCCTCACAAATTTTTGAAAGTCCTTTTCCTGATTGTCCAGCGTGGCAAGCATACCTACAAGCTCTCCTTTGTTGTGCACAAGTGTCCAGCTGACCATGCCCATCTGCAAGCTCCAGACACGAGCTGGCTTGGAGCAGACAGGCTTGGAGCAGATATTGGATCTCCTGGGCCTGTGGTGAAAAAAGGCTGTGCAAGCACAGCTGTACACCAGCCATAGAAATATGGACAGCTACAGGCAGATTGCACGAGGGTATGGAGCATGACAGGGACCAGCAGCAGTGCCGTGTGAAAGCCGAGGAGCTGCGTCAGGCATATCAGAAGGTCGATTCGGTGCTGAGCTGCAGACTTGTTGCTTTTACAAAAAGCTGCATGCCATGTTTGGTGGAGACTCCCGCCACCACCACCCTGCCTGCAACTGCAGATACTTCCGAGGAGTCACAGGTTCCTGGCATGAACCATGAGGATGAGGAGGAGGCTGGGAGACACGAGACTGGGGACTTCAGCTATGCCGTGATTCAGGCCATGTTCAAGACTCCACTGCAGTCCAGTCAGTCTCGCCAGCTGAGCAGGGGTGAGCCCAATGCAGAGCAAGGAACCTTGGGTAAGTGTGTAATTGTATTCCCCCATTACAATGATGCACTGATGGTACACCCCAGTTTACCAGGACACAGCTATGGACTTTTCCTTAATTTACTCACACCAGAAGAGGTAGCGGTATAATAGAGGAGTACGTTGTTAAATGCTTTTCATTCCCTGGTAGTTAGGCAGGGGGGACCAAGTCGGCGCCTATGCCTACAGCAATCTGTCCTCCAAGAAATCATCATGTTCCCCCCCATTCAGTTCTTCTTATGGCTCTGCAAACACGGGAGGCTCGTGTGTCCAGTGCTTGCAAAGCTCCTGACAATAGTGCAGAGCGGTGCAGGCTCCATGCTCGTGTCAGAGATGGTGGACAGCAAGGAGGGCTGCGCAAGTTTGTGGGATTTTGAAAAAAGATGTGGAAATGATGAGCTCTAGATGACGTTATGGGTTGGAGACAGAGCCTGCCACCGTGCGGCCGGAGCTCCTGCCGCCTGCCACCCCAGGGCTGAAGCCAGAAGCCCCCAGGAAGGTGGGGAACTCACACCAGCTGGCTCCAGAAGAGGGAGCGTCCAACCCTTGCTGGTGTCCCCAGGGGAGGGGCCGCTGCTTTCCCCCTATCACCGCCCAGGAGGTTGTGGCCGCAAGAAAAGCCCCTAGTAGCTGCATGTGACCATGGTGGTCGCAATTGAGAAATGCTGAAACTAGACACATAAAAGATACTGTTTAGCTGCTACCTTTCTGTTAAAGATGGGAACTAAATGTGTTAGTCTCTAAGGTGCCACAAGGACTCCTGTTCTTTTTGCGGATACAGACTAACACGGCTGCTACTCTGAAACCTTTCTATGAGTGATACCTGAACATGGTGGGTTTTTCTTTTGTTTTTTGTTGCTGGGTTTTGTTTTGTTTTGAGTCTACTTTTGCCAGATTTACAGAGGTGATTTGATCCAGTTTATTTTAGCTGGAATTCACCTCTTGCCGTTTCATTAGTAGTCTCGTGATATTTGGGTTTACTTAAAGCTCCTGGGGAAAAGTAATTGTGAGAGAATCTCAGTGCTTGTTTTTTTTGTTTGTTTGTTTTATTAAAGAAAAGTTTCTAGCCCTCACGGTTGTGGAGAAAAGCTTGACCATGTGACCTGAGTGCACCCTGAAGGCTCCAAAGTTAGAAGACAAATAAAAAGGGATTCAAAAAAAGTCAAACATTATTACTCTTAAGCCAATCTTGTGATTTTGGGGGGCTGAACATCTGGGGTTGCAATAGTGAGTTTTAGTGCTTCACACCGAGGAAAGTCAGGGCCTTGGTGTTTCAAGAGGGGCTGCCAAAATTGAAACGTCCCCAAATGAAAGGCCACTTTTGAAAATTCAGCCCCTTAAGGGCCTGGTCCATAGCCCAGTCAGTCCCTTTGACTGAATACCCCTACTGACTTCTATGGGCTTTGGATCCAGCCTTACAACCCTCTACTGCCTCGGTTTACCAATCTGTAAAAAGGGTCTACTTACCTACCTGCATGCTCAGAGGTTCTGTGAGGCTGAATGTTTGCTTAAAGCATGGCAGGAAAAGGTTTATACTCATCTCCTAACAGCTGATCAAATGAGAGGGCTGAAGCAGGGAAGACGCTGTGAAACACATTTAATGTGGAAAGAGCACCCAGTTCTTTCTGCATAAATAACTGCATAGAAGAAATAATTAATTCAGTGCTTTTTTTGTGCATCATTCAATGCACTTATTGGGAGTATTCCATGTTAGGCAGCTTCTGCCTCATGCATGCATCACATCAAATAACACTTAATACAGCCATAGTTAAAACATTGACTTGCAGAATGGCAATGTGCCCACTGGAGCAAGCAACTGAAACAAAATACCTTCACTCTATCTCACATGGATTATTTCTTTCTGTAACTATGATATCATTCTGGAAAACATTGGGATGCATGTGTAGGAAAGATGCTATTTATAGAGCTTATTATTAATTTATCAGTATCATTGCATTATGCCAGTACAAGAAGACAGCACTTATAATAAAATATTGCATGTATACTTATACAAGGTGGCCAAGAGTGCCATAGGGATGTGTGTTGAGAGAGATCTATTAGTCGATTTTAAGCCAGAAGAGATCATTCTGACACCTAGTCTTATTTCCTACATAACACAGGCCAGAGAATTACACCTAGTGATTCTAACATCAAGCCCATAACTTCTAAGTGAGAATTTCCATTTCCACCTCCAGGGTTTCCTCTGGCCAGGGACCTTTCGCCAGCCACGAATGACACATTATACATTAAGCTGCTTTGTATACAGAGATGGACAGGAACTAAAACCCTGGATCCAAAAGCAGCTGAACTTTGGCGAAGCTCATATCTGAATTTATGGCTTGGGTCCCATCTCCAGCTGAACTCCATATTGCCCATTACTCTTCTACGAAAGGCATATATAGGAATAGTAGCCAAGTCCCAATGTCCATTCCATACATGTCTCTTCTCAGCTGATCATCAGATCCTTTAAGGTAAATTTGCCCACAATGGGATACTGGATGACTCAGAGAACTGGCAATGGAATACAATACCTGTTGCCTCTAGCTCACCTGTTTGAATCCAGCCCAGGTATAGAACCGGTGAGGAAGTTTTCAACTGAACTGTTTGGTTGGAAAATGCCATCTTGTCAGAACTGAGACTTCATGGGAACAGACAACCCCCCAACCTGAAGCAAATACTCACCAGCAACTACACACCACACCACAGAAACACCAACCCAGGAACCAAACCCTGTAGCAAACCTCGTTGCCTACTCTGTCCCCATATCTACTCTGGCGACACCATCAGAGGACCCAACCACATCAGCCACACCATCAAGGGCTCATTCACCTGCACATCTACTAATGTTATATATGCCATCATGTGCCAGCAATGCCCCTCTGCCATGTACATTGGCCAAACCGGACAGTCCCTCCGCAAAAGAATAAATGGACACAAATCGGACATCAGGAACGGTAACATACAAAAGCCAGTAAGTGAACACTTCAATCTCCCTGGTCATTCTATTACAGATTTAAAAGTCACTATCATTGAACAAAAAAACTTCAGAAACAGACTTCAAAGAGAAACAGCAGAACTAAAATTCATTTGCAAATTTAACACCATTAATCTGGGCTTGAATAGGGACTGGGAGTGGCTGGCTCATTACAGAAGCAGCTTTTCCTCTCCTGGAATTGACACCTCCTCATCTATTATTGGGAGTGGACTACATCCACCCTGACTGAATTGGCCCTGTCAACACTGGTTCTCCACTTGCTAGGTAACTCCCTTCTCTCCATGTGTCAGTATATAATGCCTGCATCTGTAACTTTCACTCTATGTATCTGAAGAAGTGAGGTTTTCACCCACGAAAGCTTATGCCCAAATAAATCTGTTAGTCTTTAAGGTGCCACCAGACTCCTTGTTGTTTTTGTAGATACAGACTAACACGGCTACCCCCTGATACTTGATTCATGGGAAAGGGTCAGTTTCAATGAAACCGGGAAGGTTTCTCAGGTCCAGAATGGAATTTCTGGTCAAAACGAGAGAAATACACCTTCCCCACCTCCAGAACAGCCCATAGTGGAGTGGGCAGAGCACTCACCTGGGAAGTGGAGGGACCTGATCTTGAATCTCTCATATCCCAGGGGAGTGCTTTGACCCACCAGGCTATTGTCTACTTGGTGGGTGTGGGGGCTCTCTCATTTTGAAAACTTTCATGGTACAGGAAAAACGTTTCCTACCCAGCTCTACCTGGCTAGGTGATGAAGTGACAAAGTTATCATCCAATGGCTGCTGGGAGAGATCACTTGATCATTACCTGTTAGGTTCACTCCCTCTGGGGCGCCTGGCATTGGCCACTGTCAGTAGACAGGATACTGGGCTAGATGGACCTCTGGTCTGACCCAGTATGGCCGTTCTTATGTGGCCTCTGGGAAGCGAACTGGCCTCCACCTTGCTCTCACAGTGGACATGTATCCATATCACAATAACCACTACCCCTTTGGGCACTGACTGACATTCTTATGGACACTCTCCACAGAGGGAAGCCAAGGACTGGATGAGCCCTGGAGACCGAACCATCCTCTTAGCCCTAAAGGTTGACCCCTCCAGGTCAGGGTTCAGGCCCATTGGTAAGATAGTGTAGGGAAGCCAGCACTACTGCTGTTTAAGGCTGTGCCCTCTCTGCTCATAGTCTCCAGAGCTGTCAAAGCAGCTCTTCTGAGCATGACACACAAAACAATTAAACAGTCTGCCCAGAGATATTAAAACCACTCATCTCAGCTGCTTTGAAACCTGAAGTGCAATGTGTGTGGGAGGCGTGTGTCCCTGAGTATTTATGAATCAGACATTTTGCTGCCTGCCTCTCTCTCACACACAAAGTATCTCAGTGACTTAAACATAGTCTCTGAAAACAGGACTTCTTTAGTCAAATGTCTGTGACCCAGATAGTCTATTATTGGAGTGACTTGCCTCGAGGACAGCACAGGCTTTCTAGGTTAGGTGTGAAGAGTGTTCATACCATTTCTGCTGTTATTGCGGTTCCCACTGCAGGTGCTTTCCAGCTAGATTGGCTCAGAACAGCAACGTTATATTAATGACCCATTAGACACGGTCCTCTTCCAGCATCAGAACAAGCAAACTAGTTACTTTGAAAAGCCTGGTTAGACTCCATTTACACGGCACAAAGTTTGGAGCATCCAGCAGAACTCAAATCAATAGGATCTGATTCCATGTGAAGGTTTGTAAGGAAGCCAGAGATTAAGAGAGCTTCCGATGGTTTTGGGGCATCACAGTTCTGCACAGTTTTGCTCGGAGCTAGACAGGGACCCAAATCAAATCTTCTGAGCTGAACTCGGGAGAAAGCTCTGAGCGAGATCCTAACTGTGGCGTGGACCCATTTCTACTTAGAATTATTTCAGGACTTCCCATCCCCATTTAATTGCCAATCAGAGATATTAAATGACTTAAAAATAATATGCGCTCCTACTGTGCCTGCCGCCTGAGCTCTCAGAGCAGGACACCAATGCCTCACTGTACCCTGCTTATAGTGTTAACTTATCTCTTATTTGGTGATATTAGATGGGGAAGTTGGTGCCCAGAGAAGTTAAGTGATCACACAGGAAATCTGTTGCGCAGCTGGGAACAGAATTCATGAATTTGGACCCAAACGACCCTGATCTCTAACATTGGCCCACTGTGTGCATGGCAGGGATGTTCACCCCCATCCCCCATCCCCACAGACGGACATAAGGAAAATGAATGCTATTGCTGGGAAGGGACATTAGCACAGGGCTAAAGAGTGCTAGCGTGTGCTGATCTTTTAAAGAATCTCCTCCTGTCATCTCTACTTCCTAATGGGCTTCCAACAACTAAGCAGCAGGCAGGTTTCTGCCACATCAGCAGAAAGGAAAGAAAATGGAAATAATTTACCTTGGAGTTTTCTTTCCACTATTAAATATATTGTGGGGGAAAAACCTGTAAAAGGCACTGTATATGGTGGAAGACATATGCTACAAATGAGCATCTTCTCCTTTAGTTATTAGGTCTATCTTAGATGGCACCGTCCACCCTAGTATTTGGGTGCAGGGAGATTAACACTTAGCAGGAAGATTTAAGACGAATCATGAACAATATTTTAGCTTGTTGAGTTGTTCCTTTGGGGATTCTTCTTACATCTCTCCCCTTCTTCCCCCCTGCGCCCCATTTTGTTCATCTTCCCATTTCAAGCACTATCCAATAACTTCTGAGAGACAAGCAGGGCATTTGGGGGGGGGGAGGGACATTAGATGGGATATTACCCACTGGCTGCTATTTCAGTTCTCTGGAGAAATTTATGATGTGATCATTAAATCCTCAGGAGACAAACCTGAATAGCATTTTCCTCCTTGCGGGCAAGAATCTTGGAACTCTTCAAAAGGAGTTTGATTTCACAGTTCAGCAATCCAATTGCATTTAAAGAACCGGAGACTAAATAAGGATTTTTAAATGGACAAGGTTTGTTTTGTTTTGTTTTAAGATCCCACACTTTAAAAAATATTTTTCAGGAGAAAAATCAAATCTAACATCTGGTAATTAATGGGCCATGGCCCTAGGAATATTTCTCGACAGAGCCAGTTCTCAAGGGTACATTTGCTTGTCTTCCTCATTTCCGCCGAAGATCGGGGCTCTCTCTCTAAAGCAAAAGCCTTCCACAAGCTGCATCTTAAGCAACATTTCTTTAGATTTGATTTCTCTGTGTTAGCAAAACAAACAAGAGCGAGTGCAGCCCGTGGGGCCCTGGAGGCTCAGATTCTTTGCATTGGCGTTCACACAAAATCCAGGAAATAGATGAAGGTTGTGGGTCTGATTCACCACTGCATTACTGCAGTTTTACACTGGGGCGACTCCACTCCAATGCACTCATGCCAACCTACAACTAGAATGACACAGTTGTAAATCAGGCCTCTATCTACTTGTATAGTTCCCATCTCTCTAGTGTCTGAGCCTCTCATAAATATTAATGGTTTTATCCTCACAAGACCCCTGTGCTGTGGGGAAGGATTCTCATTTCCATTTCAGAGATGGGGAACTGCGGCACAGAGATTAAGTGACTTGCCCAGGGCATATAGGAAGCCTGTGGCAGAAAGCCAGGAACTGAAATTAGATCTCCTGAATTCCACCCCAGTTCCTTAATCACAAAACTCTCCAGCATCCAGAAAAACTATGCCAAAGAACCAAACCAATCTGCATTGGCCTCATGACTTCACAGAGGAGAGACCAACAACACTGCAGTTTTGACTAGTCATGACAAACTTGTTCAGATCCAATGAGGCCCCAGCCCTACAAACCTTCACACCTGTAGAGCTGAACCCTGGAGGTTCTGAGATAAAGGTCTCCTGCCCTTTCTGGGTGGGGTCATTAACAGAACTACCAATTCTTTGCTTATCAACCCCAGGTGGGCCTGTGGGGAAAGCTCCCCGGCTAGGATCTATTCACTATGTCAGATTGATAGCACAAGACTGGGCCTTCATCCAGAAGCCATCATGTGGGGAGAACCAGGGCCTGCTGGGAACAGATGATGGCAGATAGACCTCCAAAGACTTATTATTTATAGGTATGTTTATGGCACTCATCACCATAGTATCGGATGGCCTTACAAGCCAATTGCTTCTGGGGAAGGCTGGCCTGGTGGTTAGGGCACTAGTTTAGGACTCTGGAGACCTAGGTTCAGTTCCCTGCTCTGTCACAGGCTTCCTGGGTGATCTAGGGCAAGTTGTTTAGTCTCTGTGCCACTGTAATGGGAGGATAACAGCACAAGGGTGTGCTGAGGAGAAATAATTTTAAAGATTGTGAGGTGCTCAGATCAGGAGCACCACCTGCCCCAACATCCCGCCCCCCACAGAGGCGGCGGAAGGTCCCGCCGCCAAAATACCGCTGCGGTCACTGTCCCCCAAATTGTAGCGCCCTAGGCGACCGCCTAGGTCACCTAATGGGTTGCACCGGCCCTGGCTCAGATACTATGGTAATGGGGGCCATATGCCACACCTTAAATAGATAGATTTTAGCCTCAGCTAGGCCCTGTGAGGTGGGTATTATACCCATTTTATAAATGATGGGGAAACTGAGGCACAGAACAATTAAATAACTCACTCAAGGTCACACAGGAAGTCTCTCAGAGCTGGGAATTGGACCTGGAAAGTCTGACATGCAAAACTTCACTGTTAAGTGACTTCACTTTGTCTCCTGCCACAATTACAAAATGGGTAATATCCCTGACACCTCCATGGTTACTTTGACAAGAATGGGTCATATTGACCTGTTGTTGCAGGTACTCAACTTCTGTCAAAGCTACCGTCCCTATGAGGTTTATTGGAGAGATACAGGGGCATTCTGAGTAGACTACTTCAGAGATGGCCAAAATGTGGTCCATGAAGTTTCAACAGCAATTATCCCATCATGCAGTTTTTTCTTTATGAGAGCAGGCAGGCTGCTTGGATCAAGATGGAGCTGGGAACTCGAGTTTGTGGGCTTCAACTGCATACCCAGGCGGGCTACAGTGGCAGTGCCCTATTTGTAACTGAAGGTAGGTAGAGGTGCTTTGGCCGTATTTCTACTCCTCAGTGCTGCTGAATGAAACAAAGATGAGTGTAACAGTTGCGCATGCCACAAGTGATATGGGGGGTATCCCATCACTGCCACTTCAAGCACTGCTAAAATGGGCTCTATTTTGTACCCCTGGTAGTGTGGACTCCTAGTAATCTCCCAGTGCTGCCTCCCTTTGGTCAAATTTTGTGTACTTTATTTACTCCCTTGTGTGTGAGGTGTGGGTTGAAGGGTCATTGGCTGGAGAGACAGTTAAATGCTATTGCCTCTTAGGAAGAGGAACACCGCCAAGTGATATTTACCCAGCTGACACTGAAGACAAAGCTCTAGCACTTTTGCTTTCTCTGCCACACCTTCAGAGCAGAAGAATTGCTGGATTGCAGTTAGACTGGGGAAGGGAATTTATCCCAGGGAAATAGGAGAGGCAAAGTGGCACTAGCCTTAAATTCATCTAGCCACTGAATGGCATGTAGAAAGCTTAGACTCCGTGAAGTCACCATTCCCTACAGAGTCAAACCAGTCTGTCGAAGCTACCAGCATACAATGTACTGTGCCATTTAATCTCAAAGCAAAGGCATTAGGCAGCCAATTTGACACTGACCTTGAAAATTAGAGACAAATGACTAAGAGCTGCTCTCTTTAATTAGCATATGCAGACTGGTACATATGGTATGTTCTGCACAGCTGACTGAATGAAATTCCCTTTTTCTCATGAAGTGGCTGTCTCTGCCCTTGAAAAACTACACAGTACATTCATTTCCGTTGGCTTATGAATCTACATATGTTGAAGGACAGCTAAGGTAGGTCACTATGCTTAAAAATAATGTTCTTCATGCAGACACTGTAAATGGTGAACATTTTAAATAGTTTGTGAGGACTGGGCCAGGAGACACTGATCTTAACTCACAAATATATTGCTTTAGCTAGATACGTTAGACTACATTTTATTTTCAGTGACACCCTGTAAATCCAGAATAGCTCCAATTAAGTGGAGTTACACTGATGTGACAGAAGAATTTGGACTCTTTAAAGGACCTGATCAACTTTCATTGAAGTCAATGGTCAAATTTCCATTAACGTAATGGTGTAGGATGAAGTCCTTATGGTCTGATCTCAACCCCATTCAAATCAGCGGGAGTCTTTTCATTGACTTTAATAGGTCTGAATAGGCCCATAGTGAGGGTAGTGTGAACTAAAATGGGAAATAGCCTCTCATTCAGACACTCCAATAATTATTTTTCACCAATGAAAAGGGAGGATTTTGCTAAGTGATTAATAGTCCAGTGTCTGAATAGCTGAGTTACATACACTAGGCCCTACCAAATATGAACTTACATACAAAACTATCTCTGGAGTTACTTGTCAATTATTAATGTATGCATTCTGGCAATAGATCAGTACAGCTAAAAACTAGTTTAGTAACTTACCTTCAGGGTTGCCTATCTATAAACACTGGATTCCTAAATTAAACAGAACCCGATTGTTTTTCTGTGTGATTGTGGCCAGAGTCAGTTTTACACAGTTACTTTAAATGGTAACTCTTATGTAAAGACTTGAAAAAAACACTGTATTATTAAGGTTAATATATGAATTAAGGTGGGAGAATCGCTGTATATTACTTGGTTCAGAAATACGCACTATACGGGAAGTATCAATAAAGCTATGATAAAAGGTATTGCAGTTGCATATTTTCTGTGGTTTCCAGATGGCATTCGTCCTTGCTGTCTTTTGCTGGGGTTTCCACGTAGACAGCGTGTTCAGGTGCAAATATGTGACCCAAGCTCTTGTCTTTCCAATACCTGGGCAAATCCTAAAATCATTGCTCAGGCAAAACTTGAACAGAAGTCAGGAGGAGATTTTACTTGACAGAGGACGTCAAGATTTGTCCTTTATTAATAGTAATCATAGTAGAATTTGGGATCCAGCAGCTTCCATCGATGGCTCGTGCAGCAAAACATTTTTCACGGTCGACCGTGCCATAGCATGACTAATTGTTATTTACAGACATCTGTTAGAACTTGCTGAATCTGATCCTCATTTTTAGTGTGTTCTGTTTTGGAATGAAGTTTAATTTAGGAGACTGACTTCTAAAGATTGCTCAAGAGTCACAGTACAGGATTAGCCTTCCCGACAAAGGGAAGGAGATGTTTTGTGTTTAAGAGCACAGGACTGGGAGTCAGGACACTTCCCCTCTCTGTGGCTGATTCTCTGCATGACCCGAAGCAAGTCACTTAACTCGTGTGGCTAAATTTACTGAAAAGTCTCTGTACCTCACAGGCACAGTGTGAGGCTTAGTTAACATTGGTGAGGCATTTGAGAGCCTCTGCTGAAAGGTGCTGTGTTAAGTATTCATAGTGGTCCTCAGAGCTCACAAATTGTGCCTTTTCAGGTATCTGCATTTCCAAACTGAGAGTCCCTCTTGCTGTGGAGTCTCACCAGCAAAAGCAGGACCTGTAATTGCCTGATGCCAGCTCAAGCATACGTTTTACATGGGCTACAACAGAACCAGCTAATGCGGCAGCTGCCATCCAGGCTGATACACGGGCCTAAGCTACTAAAGTTTGGGCTGAAAAAGCCCAGGCTTCCTAGCAGCGGCTGTAACAGACTCCTGTCCTCTGCAGATCAGGGACAAAGGAAGACACAGTGCACACTAACCAGTGGGTTATAATACATATGGAGATATACCTATCTCATAGAGCTGGAAGGGACCCTGAAAGGTCATGGAGTCCACCCCCCTGCCTTCACTAGCAGGACCGAGTATTGATGTTGCCCCAGATCCCTAAGTGGCCCCCTCAAGGATTGAACTCACAACTGTAGATTTAGCAGGCCAATGCTCAAACCACTGAGCTATCCCTCACCCATTTGACTACCATGAGTTTAAAAGTCTTAACTGTCCATACATGAGCATTAAGGGGGTTTTCTGATCCTGTCACGCTAATTTAATTTAATTCAATTTTGTAAAAAGCAGAGAGCAACAGTGAGGGTTCGGCATCAAGGGAAGAGCTGTGAAAGTTCAGAGGAAATAAACAAACATTTAGGGGTTGTCCACAGGGATAGGTTATATGTATACCAGACTAAGGCAAGATGTTAATTTAAACCATTATAGTTAGACCAGTCTAACTCCCACTGGGGACAGTCTTCGTCCAGGATAAGAGTGACTTTTTCAGCTTAGTTTTAAATGCTTCCAAAACAACATAAACTAAACTGGAAAAAGCATCTTACATCAGAATCAGTGTCCACATAGCAAGCTATAGCGGTATAACTGTAGCAGTTTAAATTAACAATTTACCTCATGTGGGTATAACTTTCCCATGTAGACAAGCCCTGAGACACATGCAGATCACACAGTTGGGAATTAACTACTTTAGTAGGGACACTCCAAAAAGCAAACAGCTCAGAATTAATGTTAATCTTCTGTAATCAATAACATTGCATTATCCCAATAGTTTATTGCCAGGGCAGTTTGCATGATCAAACAGTACACATGCTTTGCTGGTGGTTGACACCAGTGAATCAAGATTCCATTTTAACTTGTAAAATGAGGTTTTTTGTTTTGTTTTTTACTTTGCTGTGAGATATTCAACAAAAGCCTCAGTTCATTATCGTATCTAAAATGCTGGAAGTTAGTGACTAAAATCCATCCAGGCCTAATGAGGTTGAGAGACGAGATTTTTCACCAGTGCTTAAAATGCTCCAATTTGTCACTTCAATCGAAGACATCTAGGGCCAAATTCTACTCTTAGTTACACTGGTGTAAGTCTGAAGTGACTCCAAATTAGTTGCCCTGCATTTATATAGGTGTAGCTGAGAGCAGAATGTGGGTCTTGTGATCCCACAATAAATTTACATACACTAAATCCCATTAGTGTGAATGGCAGTTATGCATGTGCACCAAAGGGAATATAACAAAGTCCCAAAGTTACTAGGAGGAAATCACCAAACTCAGTTGCTTTGCTTGTCACATGGGGTGTGGCTCACCAGGTGGAGTTAGACTGCCACTTGAGACACCTACAATCAACCTTTAGGTGCCACTGGGATTCACAAAACCGCGGCTCAGCTGCAGCGGTGCAAGTATGGTGGTAAGGTAAGCTGTACCAGTACGATATTTATAGACACAGGAGGAGCAGGACATGGGCAGCTCCCCCGGCGTGGCTGTACCACCGCCAGCCCCACCCCCAGCCCTTCCACGCAGCTGTATCTCCTGTCTGGGGTCTGTACAGCAGCCCCACCAGAGGATAGGGCTGGGGCCGGTACAGCAGCCGCGCCGGAGGAGCTGCCGGCATGGGGCCAGTACAGCAGCCGCGCCGGAGGAGCTGCCGGCATGGGGCTGCTGCTCCTTTCGCCGCTGTGGTTCCGGAGAGTCCTGCGATTCAGAAGTCTCCAGCGCAATGGGAGGAGGACAGAGGAGGATAGAGCCTCCCTCCCTCCCCCCGGTAACGTGGGATGGATCATGGGGAGCGGACAGGGAGAGTGCAGGGGCCCTGGGCTGGGGGCGGAGTGGGGAGGAGTCACGTGGGGAGGTCACGTGCCCCCACTTTAACTGGTGCCCCCCTTTGTGTCCCTCCCAGGAGTGCAGCGTACTGGTAAGAAATGAATTCTACTTGCACCACTGCTCAGCTGCCACCTACACCTGTGGATGCCGAAAGTTCCTAGGTGCCTAAATTTCCACCATTCAAGTTGCCAAGATACCCTAGATTTCAATGACTGGCTACGCACAATGCTGCCTCAGTCTTGACAGCACCCAGCAGCTCAACACCTAATTCATGTCTAAGCCCCAACAGGATTCACAAAATAGGTGTTTCCCTGCCTAGTTCGCCTTCAGGGCCTGAGCCCATTAATATGCTCTGAGCTTGCCTAAACTCACACAGGAGGGGTATGTGTGGGTGAGTCTTCCTTCCCCCATGACCTTTAGCTCTGTCATTGAAGCACTCTCCCAGGACATGGGACACCCAGGTTCAAATCCCTGCCTGATGTGGAGCAAGCATATGAACTAGGGTCTCCCGCTTCCCAGGAGTGCCCTAAGCACTGGGTTATGGAGTATTCTGGAGCAGTCTCTCCTGCTGAAGCTGTTCCACTGTGTATAAATATTAACACACTCATCAGGCCAGAGAGTGTGTGAGAATGACTCAATGGCCCAGTGGTTAGGGCACTCTCCTGGGAAGTAGGAGACCCTGGTTCCAATTAATCTTTAATTATTTACACACTATGGAGCAGCTTGAACAAGAGAGAGCTCTGCTCCAGAGAAACCCACAGGGTACTGAGTAGGGAGATGGGAGATTCAAGTCCCCGCTCTACATCAGGCACAGGGGGGATTTGAACGTGGGTCTTTCACATTCTGGGTGAGTGCGCTAACCACATGCCTAAAGGTTCTAAGTAGGGCAGCACTATCTCCTCCTGGATTTTCCTCCTTGGTTAATCTGGGTCACGTACTACCTCCAGGAGAGGGTTCACACCTGTGAATCCCAAGTGGAGGAAGATGCCTCCCCCCAGTCTGGATTTAGGGGTCTAAGTCTCTTTTAGGGGTGGGGCTTAGAGCACACCCATCTCTTTCCTATTGGCTAGTTAGGCAGCTCCCAGCTCGCTGTGCTGGCTTTTGTGGATCCCATTCTTAAAGTACGTCTACACTAGGGACACACACAGGTCGGCTAGCCCTTCCCACACCCCTGCAGCTACACTCTATTTTTAACACACTAGTTCGATCACAGCTAGCATGGGTATGTCTCCTTGAGTTGGGAATCACAGCCCAGCTCAGAGTGTAGACATACCTTTAGGCACCTAACTCTCCCCAGAGTTGCACAGGGAGCCTGGGCACCTCACCTAGTGTTGTTAATTCTACCAGGCGGCAGAATCCCAGCCCGAATCAGGACTTTAGCGGATGTCTGCAAAGGTGAAAGGTTAGTGCCCTAAACCAGCTTGCAACATCAGCCATCACCCTCCTTCATATCCAGCCACAGTCACCTCACTTTACCCTCGTCTCTATTTCTTGCATTTTGGAGAGGATCTTGATCGTTAGGGTTCGGGGCACAGCAGCTGATTGTTTTTGAGACGTGTGCGGCCAAAAATTACATCAGGCCCTTTGTGTGTTTAACGGGAAATTCTACTTCTCATTCCCTCCACGCCCAGAAAAAATGCCCCATCCCCTCCACGCCCAGAAAACTTTGTGTTAGGAAAGTCCCTGTGGGCAATGAAGGGCGAGAATGTACAGCCATAGTTCTGCAGGGGCGTAAATGGGTATTAGTGGAAACCAGCTAAGAGCCGCGAAGGCTGGTTTGTGGTTAAAGCACTGCAGGGGGACTTGGGTGAGGTGGGTTCAATTTCTAGCTCTGCCACAGACTTCCTGTGTGACACACAGCAAATCACTTCGGGCCTGGGTTTTGAAAAGGTGTTTAAGCTTCTAGCGCCTCTTGATTTCAAAGGTTATTTAAATATCTTTGAAAATCCGGCCCTTGATCCTGCTGTGGCTGAGTTCCCCGTCTGTAAAATGGGGGTGATGATACCCATTTCTTTCCAGCCTTTGTCTTAATGTAGGTTGTAAGTTCTTTGGGAAAGGGACTGTCTCTTACTAGGTGTTTGTGCAGTAATTAGCCTGACCTCAGTTAGGGGCCTCTCAGCACTACTGCCATGCAAGTAAAATAATCAGTAGAATAAGTCAGCAAGAACAGCACCTGTTAGGTGCAGTGTAGACTGAAGGAAAATTTTGACTTATAAGTTATCATTTCTAAAGGACAGATTTCCCGAGAAATTAACCTGGCTTCAGAGAAACAACAGGATCAATTCCCTCCATGTCATGACTCTTTCATTCTGAAATGATTTGGACTATTGTGCTTCTGAATGTCATTTCATTATAACCCTTCATCCGCTCAGTGGAGTCTGCTTGTCCTCATAAAAATCCATCCTAGAAACATCTAGAGCCGTTTTCCCTTGGATATAACTTTCGGCATTCTAGTTTGGTCTCTCTGAGCCTCAGTTTCCCCATTTATGAAATGAGACAGTGATACTTACCATTCTTCAGTATGGAAGAATTGACAGATCAAGAAGTGCTTATTAATATTAATAGAAGAAGTCTGTTCTAAAATTTTAGTCTCTTTCCACTGGGGTTTTCCCAAAAGATCTGTACTGGCAGTAGAGGCTTGAGAAAGTGGGTTAATCAAATTGTGTGCATGGACGTTCATGATGCTCAGACGGAGTAATGTAACTGTCCTAATTAAAGAAAAGTTTTCCAGGGACAGAAATGCACTCAGTCTTTGTAAAAAGAACAGGAGTACTTGTGGCACCTTAGAGACTAACAAATTTATTAGAGCATAAGCTTTTTGTTGGCCATTTACTGCACAGAGGGAGTTGGGGCTTCACTTTTCCTTCAACAATGATAAAAATACACATACCGCACTCTTGTCTGTCAGTGGGGAAGGTATTTTCTCCGCATGCAGCCATTTTCCTCCTCCTTTAAAAAAAAAAAAGAATTTGATACTGATTGCAGGTGCCAGAGCGACATCCCTATATGGAAACCCTCCTTTCATCCACAGGCCAGGAGGACATCATGATTCTCATGATCTGGTGTGAATTTCATACAGCTCATGATTCACAAGAGCAGCATGGAATAATCTCTCCCTATCCCTGCCAGGCAGTGCAAGAATGTTGCTCAGCCATTGCTAGTTTGGCCTGCTGACCTGCACCGTGCTCAGACTGCACAAACAAAGCGCTGATCACAGGAGCAACTCCAGTTCATTCAGGATGTGCAGAGCACACTGACCTAATGGGCAAAACAATGTGGGAGGGGCCTAGTTTCTTCCTATCCCCCAAAGGGGATCCCTTCCATGAGAATGCTCATCGGTACCTCCCTGAAGGCGGGGACAGGAAGAGAGAACGGAGCCCCCTCCTTCCCACTGGCCAACATGAGGCAGATTTTGTACATTTCAGACTAAAAAATAAATACCATTATTATTATTTTTTGGCGCCTTCTGACTTTCACACTCTTGGAGCTGGACAACAGTGCAACGCATTATCAACGTGACTCAAAGCAGACCCGGAGTCTAGGAGCTCGAGATTAGCTCAGTCTCTGTGCTTTGTTCAGTCCCTTGTGCCAGAGCGAGCATCAGCTGATGCCAACTATGGTGGTGGCTTCTGTGCGATGCAGGAACTAGAGCGAGACCCTCAGACTCAGCTGGCATAAGCTACTGACTCAGCAAGCTGAATATCGCCCAGCGGCTATTATTATATTGATACCATGCTAGCATTCCAGGGCCCCCGTCAGGATTGGGGCCTCATTGTTCTGGGTGCTGCACAAACGAGGAGCAAAATGCCAAACAGTACGTACCATAACAAAGGCAATGTATCTATTCATTCCCCTATTCTTAGCCAACACGCTGGACATGGAAGCTCTGGTGTCACCTGTGGCTGGATGCGATTCCACACCCCACTGTTACTCTTGCTTTAACAAATGTGGTCTGTGTGGAGAGGAGCTGGAAGTGATGGCATGTTCTACTGCAGGCGTGTAGAACATTTCAAAGGCACAAAGGGCATTTAGGCACCCAATTTCAAAGTCAATGAGTCGGATGCTTAAAAAATCTCCCCCATAGCTTTTATGTCCTGCCTCTTAATAAGTAATTAAAAGCCGAAAAATCATGAGTCTGCTGCTTTCATTACGTCCTAAAGCACACTTGATATATCACCGCCCTATGAAACACTTTGCCTGTACAGCATCCTATTTTAAATATGCCAAACAGTGAAGTGCTTAGCATTACAAAGGCAAAGACATCAAGGAGGCTTTGATAAAATCTGCTGAGCAGACAAGCATCACTTTGGTTGGCACCAACCAGGCTGGGGTTTTATTCCACAATGATTAAAAGCATTTCAGGAGACGTATGCTAGCGTGTATTACAGACACAGGACCAGGCTGCCGCTAGGTGCCAAAGAGTGAAACCTTTTATTATGGAGAAAGGAGATTAACCCATTCAGTATTCCAGGAAGGAGGCTCTTTGATGGTTAGGTCTTGTCAAAAAAAAATTGAAACATTAATATTTTTCAATGGGGAAAAAAGATTTTTAATTCCCCCCCCCCCCAAAGATTGTGTCCCATTTCTCAACCAGCTCTATTAATAGTATATTGTACAATGGAGACATTTCAGGGGTAGAACACAACAAGTGCACACAGCAACATTATGCAATGGTTTAGGGCAAGAAATGAAGAGACAGTGTATCCAGCTGAAACTGCAGGAGGGAATTTAAGGGGACAGAAGCCAGGAATCTCTCAGGCTATATCTACACTACAGCTTATGTCAGCATAATTTATGTCACTCAGGGGTGTGAATAAACCACTCCCATGAGGGACATAAGTTACACTGACATAAGCACCGATGTGGACAGCATTATGTCGGTGGGAGAGCTTCTCAGGGGCTGGTGTAACTAAGCCAACAGAAGAGCTCTCTGGGTTTAATTCATTAAAATAAACATTTCCCACAGAAAATAAAAAAATAGGTAAACGGATTTAAAAGTACTGAGGAGTTTAGTCTTTTAAAAAACTAAATCCAGGTCTCTCAGCGCATTCGGGTTGCTGCCCCGTCGTGAGCACCTCCATATTAAATCCCTGACAGTGGAATTGGAAATGTGAAACGTTTAAAGCTCTTTCTGTGTGGATGATCGCAAGGGGAGTTGTGAAATGGACCCAGCTGTGTGCTCTAGATCGGACTGCTCATAAGCAAACAGCTTTAGACTGCAGGGAGCTTCGTTCCTCCTTCTGGAGGGAATGGATGTATTTCTAAATTCAGGGTTGTCGGTCAGGGGTGTGAAAAAACACCCGCCTGACCGACATAATTTACACCGACAGACGTGCTGGTGTGGACAGCGCTGTGTTGGCGGGAGATGCTCTCCCACCGACATAGCTACTGCTGCGGTATAGCTGTGCTGCTGTACGGTCTGTAGTGTAGACGTAGCCTTACACTGTAATTGTGCCCAGATACTGTGAGGACGGGTGACTTGGAAACACATCTCATCATAATAATTATGATATAACAGTGTGCTTCCTAACCAATCTATCTAAGGGCTTGTCGGCAAAGAATAATAATACGTCTACAAAGAATAACTCCATGTGTGGACACGTATTCTGGAATAAGAGTGTCTTTTTCTGAATTAGCTCAATACACTTTGGAAGTGGATTAAACTGATCCAGAGAAGGCATTCTTATTCTGGAATAAGAATGTTCACACATGGAATTATTCTGAGCTATTGTGCTTTGAATTCATACTCGATCATAATCTGGAATAACTTTCCTGGATAGACAATCCTAAGGGCTTGATCCAGTGCCCACTGGAGTAATCTTTCTATTGACTTCAGCAGGCCTTGGATCAGGCCCTAGGTATTTATATCACCCTCTTTGCTGTAGTATCTGAGCACCACACGCTCATTAATTTATCTATCCTTAGATCACTCCCTGCAAGGTAGGGAAGTATTATCGTCTCTGTTTTGCAAATAGAGACCTGAGGCACAGATGGAGTCCGCTGATTTAGGGTCCCCAGGAAGGCTGTAGTAGAGACAAGTATTGAACCCAGATCTCCTATGTTTGCCTTACTTGAAAAGCTAAATTTATTCCAGACCATTAACCCCCTGATAGTCCTCTCACACCATAGTAAACTGAGAATAGCTGCACTGAAGCCAGTGGTGTTACACTGGTGTAAAGGTGATTCTTGACACCTTAAATGACAGCTTCCTGGAGCCAGGCCAGCTTTAGGAACTGCAAGGCCCGATTCGAATACCCGGCGGCGGTCAGGGTCTTCGGCGGCACTTCAGCGGCGGAAGGTCCTTCCCTCGCTCCGGGTCTTCTGCGGACCACCGCCACCGAAATGCCGCCGAAGACCTGGAGCGAGTGAAGGACCCCCCCCAGCCGCCGAAGTGCTGCCAAAGACCCGGACCCGCCGGGTGAGTAAAAAAAATTAAAAAATTAAAAAGGCGCATAAGGGGCCCTCTTAGGCGCGGGGCCCGATTCCGGGGAATCGGGGGAATTGGCCTAAAGCCGGCCCTGCTTGGAGCAGCTAGTCCTGGAATCCACAAGAGGAGAGGCAATTCTTGATTTAGTCTTAAGTGGAGCACAGGATCTGGTTCAAGAGGTGAATATAGCTGGACTGCAGCCTAACAGTGACCATAATATAATAAAATGTAACATCCCTGGGGGACGGAGGGAACACCAAAGCAGTCCACCATGGTAGCATCCAATTTCAGAAAGGGAACTACACAAAAATGAGCAAAACTAGGAAGTTAGTTAAAAAGAAATAAAAGGTACAGTGCCAAAAAGTGAAATCCCTGCAAGCTGCATGGAAACTTTTTAAAGACACCATAATAGATGCTCAATTTAAAAGTATTCCCCAAATTAAAAACCATGGTAACAGCACCAAAAAAAGTGCCACCATGGCTAAACAACAAAGTCAAAGAAGCAGTTAGAGGCAAAAAAAGCATCCTTTAAAAAGTGGAAGTTAAATCCTAGTGAGGAAAATAGAAAGGAGCATAAGCTCTGGCAAGTGAAGTGTAAAACTATAATTAGGAAGGCCAAAAAAGAATTTGAAGAACAGCTAGCCAAAGGGTCAAAAAGTAACAACAAAAACATTTTTAAGCACATCAGAAGCAGGAAGCCTATCAGTGGGGCCACTGGACGATCCAGGTGCTAAAGGAGCACTCAAGGATGATATGGCCATTGCGGAGAAACTAAATGAATTCTTTACATCGGCTTCACGGCTGAGGATGTGAGGGAGATCCCCAAACCTGAACCATTCTTTTTAGGTGACAAACCCGAGGAACTGTCCCAGACTGAGGTGTCATTAGAGGAGGCCTTCGAACAAATTGATAAATTAAACAGTAATAAGTCACCAGGACCTGATGGTATTCACCCAAGAGTTCTGATGGAACTCAAATGTGAAATTGCAGCACTACTAACGGTGGTATGTAACCTATCATTTAAATCAGTTCCTGTACCAGACAGAGGTTTTGACTTTCTGATTTCCTGGGGGGTGCTCGACCCCTGCTCTGCCCCAGGCCCTGCCCCCACTCCACCCCTTCCCCCAAGGCCTCACCTTGCCCGCCTATTCCTGCCCTGCCCCTTCCCGTCCCTGCTCTCCCTCTTCCCTCCCCATTCCACCCCCTCCCCAAGCATGCTTCACCTCTTCCTGCCCCCGCTCCTCCCCCTCCCTCCTAGCGCCTCCTGCCTGGCGCTGAACAGCTAATCAGCAGCAGGTGGGAGGCGCTGGGGGGAGGGGGAGGAGCTGATCAGCAGGGCCCGCCATGGGTGCTGAGCACCCACAATTTTTTTCTATGGGTCCTCCAACCCCGGAGCACCCACAGAGTCGGTATCTATGGTACCAGATGAATAGAGGCTCCAAAGGCAATCCCGACAATTACAGGACGGTAAGCCTAACTTCAGTACCAGACAAATTGGTTGAAATTATAGTAAAGAACAGAATTATCAGATACATAGATGGACACGATTTGTTGGGGAAGAGTCAACATGATTTTTGTAAAGGGAAATCATGCCTCACCAATCTACTAGAATTCTTTGAGGTGGGTCAACAAGCATATGGACAAGGGGGATCCAGTGGCTATAGTGTACTTAGATTTTCAGAAAGCCTTAGACAAGGTCCCTCACCAAAGGCTCTTAAGCAAAGTAACTTGTCATGGAATAAGAGGGAAGGTTCTCTTAAGGATCAGTTACCAGTTAAAAGATAGGAAACAAAGGGTAGGAATAAATGGACAGTTTTCACAATGGAGAGATGTAAATAGTGTGGTCCCTCAAGGATCTGTTCTGGGACATGTGGTGTTCAACATATTCATAAATGACCTGGAAAAGAGGGTGAACATTGTGGTAGCAAAATTTGTAAATGATATTAAATTACTCAAGATAGTTAAATCCAAAGCTGACTGCACAGAGTTACAAAGTGATCTCAAAAAACTGGGTGACTGGGCAACAAAATGGCAGATGAAATTCAATGTTGATAAATGCAAAGTAATGCACATTGGAAAACATAATTCCAACTATACATACAAAATGATTGGGTCTAAATTAGCTGTTACCACTCAAGAAAGAGATCTTGGAGTCATTGTGGATAGTTCTCTGAAAACATCCACTCAATGTGCAGCAGCAATCTGAAAAGCTAACAGAATGTTGGGAATCATTAGGAAAGGGAGAGATAATAAGACAGAAAATATAATATTGCCTCTATATACATCCCGGGTACTCCCACATCTTGAATATTGCATACAGATCTGGTTGCCACATCTCAAAAAATATACATTGGAATTGGAAGAGATACAGAAAAGGGAAACAAAAATGATTAGGAGTATGGAATAGATTCCATATGAGGAGAGATTAATACTGGGATTTTTCAGCTTGGCAAAGAAACGACTAAGGGGGGATATGATAGAGGTCTATAAAATTCTGACTGGTGTGTAGAAAGTAAATAAGGAAGTGTTATTTACTCCTTCTCATAACACAAGAGCTAGGGGTCACCAAATGAAATGAATAGGCAGCAGGTTTAATACAAACAAAAGAAAGTATTTCTTCACACAACGCACAGTCAACCTGTGGAACTTTTGCCAGAAGATGTTGTGAAGGCCAGGACCATAACAGGTTTCAAAAAGAACTATATAAGTTAATGGACGATAAGTCCATCAATGGCTATTAGCCAGGATGGGAAGGGATGCAAAAGCATGCTCCGAAGTGTCCCTAGTCTCTGTTTCCAGAAGCTGGGAATGGGTGACAGCCATGGGTAGCAGGTGAACCATGGGCTTGGGGAGGCTAGCCCCGGGGCCTGCCCTTTCTGCCCGAGGCCCCGCCCCTCCCACTGAAGCCCAGAGGCCCTCCCGCCGGGCGGCTGCCAGCCCCGCTCCAGCTCCGGGCCTCCCAAGTATGCACCCCCTCCCCAGTGTGGGCCCCCCCCGGAGCACCAGGTGGGTGGTGGGTAGCGTGGCCCCCATCCCCAGAGTGATGGGTGGGAGGGTGGCGCATTCCCCCCCCCCATCACCGGAGCGGATGCCAGTCCCCATTAGCCCCAGCCTGGGGCCCCGGCCACGGGGGGAAGAGCCCCCTGCAGCACAGCACCAGGAAGCAGGAAAGGGCTGGGGGCGGAGCATGGGCAGGGCCACGCAAGGCTGTTTGGGGAGGCTCAGACTTCCCCTGCCTTCTATACCCACCGCCCATAGCGACGGGGGATGGATCACTTGATGATCACCTGTTCTGTTCATTCCCTCTGAAGCACCTGGCAGTGTCAGTTCTGCGGGGCAAGGACAGTCTGTACCTCTGTGTTTATACAGTGCCTGCACTGGAGCCTTGTGGCACAACTGTAATATAAAAAAAGGCCCATGTTTGGTCTTAATTTACCCTGATTAGTTCACCCCGCCCAAACAGAAACACCTATTATTTGTGTAGGGCTCTGTATTGCTTGTATTTGGGATGCAAACCCTTTCCCTCCGTGCTGAGGAACAGTCGAAGTAAGGAATCTTTAATAAAATGTCAGCTACTGTGGCTCAAAGCCAGGTTTCATTCCCCAGGGGAAATGATCCAATAGCTTTCTAGTACAAATGGACTCGTGCCTCCATTGTAGCGAAGGCAGTACTCTGGTGGAAGTGGGCCATTTACGAGAACATTTAGTTGTGAATATGTCATGCTGCAGGCATAAAGGAACAAAGAACTGTACTGTATGATCTTGTACTGATGAATACATTTATCACTTTCCCTAAACTCGGTGGGACCAGCCAGTCCCGTGTACCCTGAGTACTCTTACAACTTGTTTCCCTATGAAATTGGAAAGGGGACAAAATCAGTTACACAACTTTCCAACAACAAACCTCTATGGGATATTAACTCAGCTACTGACTGTAGTTCAGAGATTCACAGATTAAGCAGCATCCCTCTTGATCAACATTTTTTTTTCATATGGCAACGTGATCACAGACACATTTTAAATCTACCATAGCAAACACTGAAAGGGCTTTTATTCTTTAAAGAGCTCCTTGAATAAGAATAAATCAGGAAAGCGCCTTTGCAATAGCCCGATGAAAGAAGGGTATTCATCTCTGTAAACTCTGTGGGGAAGGAACTGTCTTTTAATTACGTGTTTCTACAGTGCCTAGAGCAATGGGGTCGACTGAAGTAAGGAAGAATGGTCCAGTGAAAGGGTACTAGCTAGAGACCCAGGGTGAAGTCCCTACTCTGGCACAGACTTTCTGTAAGACCTTGGGCAAGTCCCCTAGCCCCAAATCTCCAAATGTATTTAGGCACCTAACTCCCATTGATTTCAATAGGAGTTAGGCATCTCAATACCTTTGAGGATCTGGACCTTAGCCGTTCCGTGCCTCCCATCTGTGGAATGGGAATAATAGTATTTCCCTACCTCACAGGGGTGTTGTAAGGAGAAATACATTGAAGGTTGTGAGGTGCTCAAATATTATAGTAATGGGTCCAAATTCCCCTCAGTGCTACTGCAATACAAATCATCATCATTATTATCATCCTATGAACCCTAATGAACAAGAGACCCTTTAAATAGAAGTTCATATTAGAGAAAATGTTCCCATTTTGGAAGAAAAGCTTCAAATCACTAGATAAATGAACAGCTTTCAGAATACTTCCGACTATGCGTTTAAACCAAGGTTTGCTCCCTCAGTCATGACACTTGGCAGGGGATTCAAGTTGAGCAACCAACAATGGAGGCACCCCAAATCAGAAGTCACTTGAATAAATCCTTACTCTCTCCCTCTGGGAGTCAGCTAACTGAGTATTGTTACTCCCATTTCACCCACGATGCAGAGGGGTTAGTGGGCTGAATCCTACACATGGTTAACTGTGTGAACATATAGGTAACGAGAAAAAAGAAAATATGTCTTGACCCTTCTAGGAATGGAAATGAACAGTTTTCACATGCCTTTTGTTCTTTTCATTCTTCAGTTTAAAATATCAGGGCTAAATCCTGTGCTTCTTACAGAAGACAGTTTCTGTCCTTTTACACCAGAACAACCCCACTGACTGACGGATTTAATCTGCATTTACATTGGTGTAACTGAGAGCAGAATTTGGCCCTCAGTTTTTACCCAGTCCTTACTCAGGCATAGCTACTTGAATGAGAGCTTTGCCAGAGGCAGCAAACATTGAACGAAGACCTCAGGATTTGGCCCATAATGTTAGTTAGGACCCTTGGAGGAGTTTAGATCTGAATTCAGACCCAAATCTGAACCTCCACAGAGTTCAAGGTGTTTGGACTTGTGAGCTGTGGTTTGGGCCAGTCACAGAGTCAAGCGGTGAATCATGGAATTTCAGTCTTGACTAGTATTTGAGTCTGAACTACCACTAAATTCATGGATGGTCAGATTTGAGTTTCAATTTTGTTCTTCATTGTAAAGATAAACCTGAATCTGGATGTTTGGACCAGACCCAAAGTTCAACTGGGAGCAGTGGAGGTATCAAATCAGGAGTTCTGCTTCAGGCTCATCTTTAATAGAGATGCTGCACCTTTACCCAATCAGCTCTACTGTAGCAAAGCACTTCCCAGTGCCCAGCCCGAGTGACAGCAAAAACTGTGGAATGCATTATTGCCATGGAGCAGATGTTGCTAGGAAACCAAACAAGTAACAAGTTTATCTTCAAACCGGGATCCTTGGAAACTGGAATAAGCTGGGAGGAATATTCTTGACTCGGAACCACAGCATCTCATAATTCCTCCCAAACAACATCTTAGGTTCAGCCAAACCAAATAGGTGATGTGTGCACGGGGATTTGGACGCTATAATTTTTTCCAAGAACACCTCATTTGCAAAGAATGCTAATTATTTTAAGTACATACAACTTTAAAAAAACCTAAAAACTAAAAAAAGACCTATCAACAAAGGTTTGTTTGAAATAAAAATGTGAGCAATAAGACATAGCCAGGCATGGGGTGGGGTGATCAGCACACAACTCACGTGCATAACGAAGTATCCCACTCCAGTCCTGATGGGCCCGCTTTTTTTACCTGGTGTTGAGAAACACCAGTCAGCATCACCAAGCAGTTCTCAATTGAATTTTTTCAATACAAAAGGCAAAGGTTTGTAACAGGACAGCTACACTGGCAGCTGAAAAATCCGAATACAATAGTAGGTAATTGAAGCTAATGGAGGTAAAAGTCATAATGTTTTTGTTTGTGATATCACAGTTAGTTGCTTTGGTGACAATTATGATGCCATAAACGTAGGACTATGAATCCAAGTAAGAAATAAGATGAAGCACACTGGAGAGGCAGGATGGTCCATTTCATAGGGCACTGGACTGGGAATCAAGACATCTAATAATTAATTATAGTGAACGGGCTGATCATGTGTACCACTGCCCTCTACTGGAGGGAAGCAGAAGTGCTGATGTGTGTCATATACCCTATGCTGGTAGCAACTAATGGCAATTCTTCTTTAGTTCAAGTGCCAGGTGCTTTTCGAACGGAGGTTCTGAGTTCTATTCCTCCTGGTGATGTGAAGTTGTAAACAGAGCTGAGCAAATAACTGGTTTTTAGGTTCGGTGGCTGAACTGAAAACATCTGAAAAAAAATTTGGTTCATTTTGTCTGTTTTGGTTCATTTTGTCTGTTTTGTTTTGGAGTTTGGGTGTTTTAACACTTTTAAAAAAATACATCTAGCTATATTTCAAAATGAACCATCAGTTTGAAATGAAAAGTCAACACGTTTCATTTTGAGAATGTCAGAATGAAACGTACTGACTTTTTTTCTTTTCTTTTGGGAGTGGCGGAGCAGGAGGGGCTGAAACTACTCACCAAATTTGACCTGAAGTGTGAATAGTTTTGGTCAACCTGAAATTGCCTTTTTCAGTGAAGAAATGATTTCTCTGAGCACTTTCATCCTGCTCTATTTGTCGGTAGCTATGGTGTACAGTATGATGACAGCCCTGGGGATCCGAGATGCGCATGGAATGAATAGAATTAAAAAGAAAAGGAAGATGACAGAAAATGTGTTTTAAAAGCTCTGTAGATTGATTGTTTGTTTTAGTGTTTCTCCATCCAGTGCCAGTTGCTCTTTAGCTGGTTTTGAGCTGCTACTGTGTGTACTCAGCACTGGCATATTAATCCATGTTTGTATTTAGTATGTAATGATGCTATCTATTGAAAAAAAAGTTCCACAATGTGCCTTGGTGCTAATTATCCTCCATACTCAGTCCTTACGCAGGGAAACTGCCAGTGAGTTCTATTGGCATCAGGAGGAGTTTGTTTGTATTCAGTCCTGCTCTGACGTAAGGCCTTCAGTATTTTTCCCTATCTTTACACGAGTGCTCCTTTCAACCCTTAAAAGAACCAGACCTGACCCACATTCAGCTCTGGGTTCAGAGCTAAAGGTTAGATTGGAGGTCTTGACTCAGGCTAGGGTGACCAGACAGCACATGTGAAAAATCGGGACGGGGGTGGGGGGTAATAGGAGAAAAAGACCCCAAAATATAAGAAAAAGACCCCAAAATCGGGACTGTCCCTATAAAATTGGGACATCTGGTCACCCTAACTCAGGCCCATTTCTAATGTTTAGGATGGCAGAAGTATTTAGACCTTGTCTATACTGGGGGTTTAGCCCAATTTCAGCCCTGGTGGCCAACCAGAGTTTAGCTGCACTGAGGCAAACCAATAATACAGGCAGGGTAAAACAAAATAAGCCATGATTTGCACCCGTGCAGTTTATCCCCATTCCAAACTGGGTAAACTCTATCAGTGCAAAAAGCAGCTTTTCCTCTCTACCCGGGATTTGTACTGATGCAGCTACTCTGACGGCTGGCTACCGCTGGCTGTAATTGGAGCAAGCTCCTGTGCTGTCAAGGCCTTAGCTTCGCTTTGCATCAGAAGAAACTGGGAAAGCTGCAAGCCCAGCACACACACAAACATGCATAATTAAGAGAGAATGTCGATGAGATAGAACATTATCATTGGATAATGGTCTCCTGCGGCACATAAATACCATGGCAAAGCTGAGACATTTATTTGCAAAGAGAGAGACATAACATTGACCCTGTGACAATGCTCTCTTACAATTACCTTCATTGTGTTAGGTCAGTGACTGAAGTACTTGTGCATGTATCACAGGCACTGATGGATGCTGGAACAGTAGGCTGGCAGTCACTCATTATTGAACTGTTGCCTCCTAGTTGGCTTAGAACCACTGTATGTCTAAGCTGGGCAGAACTCAACAGATCCATAAATGTACAGGCAGAAAGCACCAGAGGCAGGTGAGAAAGGGTGCTCTTGTGGGTCAGGCATTGGTTTGGGACTCTGGTGTTCTTAGCTCTGCCTTCTTCTGTGACCTTGGGCAAGTCATTCCACCCTTCCTTGGGTGTGTCGGCACTGGGAAAAGAAGATGTGTTTTTACTATATCTTAGCTAAGGTAACAAAATCCTAGTGTATTAATTAATTATTAACACATTATTAATTAGTGCATTAATTCTGAAAGCTGTACATTATTAATGTATTAACACATTATTAATAATAATACATATAATATTATACATTATATATTGTATATATTGTATATATATATCTTTTAAAGTGATAAATATAATTATATAATATACATTATAATATACTATTACAATAAATTAATATATTACATTATCTATAATTAATATAAATTATTAATGTATAATATATTATTAAATACAAAGTATTATAAATAACATATTATTAATTAATGCATTAATTAATGTAGCAGCATATTATTAATTATTGTTAGTAATAATTATGAATACATCATTATTGGTATTACCATAGGGCCTAGAAGCCCTAGTCATGGACCAGGTCCCCATTGTGCGCTGTACAAACCCAGAGCAAAAAGACAGTCCCTGTTAGGTGCACCAGTGTTTACCCAGGTCAGTAGTGATTGAAATTTAGTACTATCTGGTGGCCTGTGTGAAATGTCATAGGAAACAGCACCTTTTTTGGCAGTGTCAGCAGTGAAGACAAGAATGACTAGGCATGCGGAATGAATTATCCTCTTGCTTCTAAATGTGGTCTCCCCCAGGGCCGGTGCAAGGATATTTTACGCCCTAGGTGAAACTTCCACCTTGCGCCCTCCCTCCCGCTCCCCCCGGAGCATCGCTTATTATAAACTTTCAAAAATGAATACAGTAGTGTAAAAAAAAAATTGGGGCATCGCTTTTTCGCGCCCCCAAATCTTGGCGCCCTAGATGGCCGCCTAGTTCGCCTAGTGGTTACACCAGCCCTGGTCTCCCCAGGTCAGGGATGAGGCTCGGCAGTTTGGAAGAACCTTTTCCTGCGACTCTTCGTAATATTCAAGGGTGTCAGTGTGGCAAGTTTCACAAGTACCAGATTCATTTAACAGAAAGTGTGCTGTGGTTTTACATGTCAACTGCTTTCCTCTGTCGAAATGTGAAAGGCTTTTTCTTTTGGGGAAACTGTTTAAAAATTTGCCTGACTAAAGCATCCCCTTGTTTAAATATTATGACAGGTTTCAGAGTAGCAGCCGTGTTAGTCTGTATCCGCAAAAAGAACAGGAGTACTTGTGGCACCTTAGAGACTAGTCTCTAAGGTGCCACAAGTACTCCTGTTCTTTTTAAATATTATGCTAATCTGCAAATAATGTGCCACTTTCCAAAACCACCCATCTCTGATGCTATTAACCAAAATGGTCTGGGTGTCCCTAAGCCTCTGACTACCAGAAGCTGGGACTGAATGACAGGGGATGAATCACTCGTTAAATTGCTCTGTTCTTTTCATTCCCTCTGAAGCATGTGGCACCGGCCACTGTCAGAAGACAGGACACTGGGCTAGATGGACCATTGGTCTGACCCAGTATAGGTGTTCTTAAGTTCTGCTTGCTCACACTGTAACGTCTCCAGTGCACTGCTGGAAAATGTAGCCTTCAAGAAACTCCCCTGCACTTCTGCAAAATAAATAACATTGTCCAAGAGATAAAGCCTATATGTTTCTACTGAGAACCTTCCTCCCAGTTTATTACTTTCTACATTTAAACATGACACCTCAATGCTTACTCGGTCTCTGGCTCTCTGCAAGTCCTGTCAGGACATCCTCCACCACCTTGCTGCAGCTGCCCGCTCCCTCCCCCAATGCTTATTACATCCTCCAGCTGACACCTTTCTTGCCGAGCAAGGAGTCAGAACTGAATGGTCATCCTAGCCATAGTGCCCACTCCAAAAAAATAGTGAGTGCTCAACACCCACCAGCCACCTGTTGAACAGCTGCTCGGCAGGCCCTGCCCATCAGCTGTTCGGTGGGTCGGTGGAAGGTGCTGGGGGAGTGAGTGGAGCGGGAAGAGGCGGAGCGAGGGTGGGGCCTTGGGTGAAGGCGGAGCAGGGTCGGAGCACCCACTGGAAAGAAGAAAGTTGACGCCTGTGATCCTAGCCTCCACTTGAGAAACAGACTAGGCAATGGTGTGGAGCGCCAGGGCCTTACGAGAGTTTCAGCTCATTTCCCACAATTCCCCTGGGCTCCCAGAAGGCCTTTTGAACTCTCCCACAAGCCACTCTTGTGGGATAGACTTCCACAGAGTAGCGCAACAGCAAAAATATAGTATAGTACAAATGCAGTCACATCATAAAACTGAAGCTGAAGTCGCTTCACTAGCAAGCACACACACACTCCGTTAGTGGTATTTACACAGGTGTCCTCCCGTTGGTTCAGTTCTCTAGTGTACACAAAGCCAGAGGATCACACTTTAAAGCAGGTCTCTGATGGCAGGATTTGACTTAGAATAAAACATGAACATTGCATGACTCAGCTCTGTGTACAACTACCATTCTGAACTGTCTAATATAGTTCCCCTGAACAAGTACAATTCAATAGCTCTAGACATAACAGGGTGTTCTTTTTTACAGATCACGGTAGTAAACAGAAGGACTGAAACAGTGAAGCTAGCTGCATGGAGCCTGTTTTCAGGGAGACCTTTTAACTCCCAAGCTCTAGGCAAACAGAGATTCTAAAATGGTGGGCGTGTGCCAAGGGATGGATGGTGCCAGCTGTAGTATTTACTGCTGGCCAGTTCCTGGAGCGACAGTGGAGCTGCCTGCATCTGCCCTTTGTGGTTGATTAGTGAAACAATACTAGAAGGGTTACCGGAGAGAGGCCAGGCACACGTCCCTGCATAGCTGGGATATGGTACCATGAGCAAGGCTAATGCGTATCTGAGTAGTTCACCATAGACCTGTCTTTGAAAGTTGCTCATTCTAAGGGAAAGCTTGAATACATGCAAATTGCGCCCTATATGCAAACCTGGGAACAAAAGGTACTCAGGCCCAGCTTGTTAAAGACATGGGAGTTATGCACTAAATACCTTTAAAAATCTTGCCCTTAGTACATAACGGGAGGAGGTGCCCATCACAGGGAAGTATTGGCCCCTAAGTCCCTGATGGTTTGCTGCAGCTGAATGGAAATTGGCTTATCGATGCTTTAAAAAATGCTATTCCACAGAAAACCCTTCACTCTTGTTTTGAGTGTCACCACGAGACATGGAATGGAGGCAGGGAAAATATGGTGACTGGATGGCTGGGTACCAACTTGTTGTGGCTAGAAGTCCAATGGCCAGTTAGGAAAATAACAACTGACTTTATTTGGTGTAAGAGACTAATTCCACTGAGTTTAAAGAGCGAGTTGTGGAAGGAGGTTTCCACCTCTGTTTGATTTCACAGAAAAACCACTCTCTAACGCCCCTGGAAATTAAACCACCAGACTGATAGCATCAGGGAAAAGCTCTGATTAGCTCATCATATACAGACTGTATGCTGATCATTTCTGTTATCTGCTCGTGGATGCTGTTACCAGACAAAAAATAATCCTGGCCCTGGGATCTGCTGGGGATGGATGGGAGGCCAGCAATTGGAGGAGGAACCTGGCATCTTTAGTCTCCCCATTGCACTGGGATTCTTTTGAGACAGCTGTGGGCCTTACCCAAAGCCCATTGAAATCAACGAGGGTCTTGCCATTAACTTCAAAGTGCTTTGGGTTAGGTCCAGTGCCTGGAGAAATAGAGCCTGGAGAAATAGAAAGTTGGGCCAAACGCTCAATTAGTGTAAACGGAGTTACACTGAAATCAAAGGAGCTGTGTTGCGTTATCCCAGATGAAGGCATGACGATGATGATGAGGAGGAGGAATATGTTAACAGATGAGGACGATGTTGGTCCAAATCTTCAGCTAGTCTAAACTGCCGTGGCCCCTAATCAGTGGAGCTACCTTGCTCTGTTGTAGATGAGGAGCTATGTTAGTTCATGAACGCAAGACAAAATGGAATTTTTTATGCCCCTTGAAAACAGTGGTCCACTGGTTCGGGTACTAGCCTAGCACCCTGGAGACGTAGGCTCAAGTTCCTGCTCAACCCCTGGCTTTTTGAGCCACTTTTCACAAGTCATTCTCTCTGTTCCCCATCTGTAAATGGGGAAAGCCTACCTTGCAGGGTGTAGTGGGGGTAATTCCATTAATGACTGTGAGAGGCTCAAATACTGTGCTGTTGGTAAGACAGATTTTCCACTTTTGCCAGGCTCAGCAGCCTTGTAGCTGAATGACACTAAACTCTGCACTCATACAATCATAGAACTGGAAGGGACCTCGAGAGCTCATCTAGTCCGGTCCCCTGCACTTGTGGCAGGACTAATTATCTAGACCATCCCTGACAGGCATTTGTCTAACCTGCTCTTAAAAATCTCCAATAACGGAGATTCCACAACCTCCCCAGGCAATTTATTCCAGTGCTTAACCACTCTGAGAGTTAGGAAGTTTTTCCTAATGTCCATTTGGATAAGTCAACTTCTTTAGCTCACTTTTTGAATTAAAGGCTGAATGTTCCCACTTGGGCATATTCCTCTTGTGATGTTACTTCCCACAAAAGTAGGGCGTATGTGGTGCACAGGCCTTGTTCTGGTCCTCTGCAAGACGTGAATTTCAGCCCTGTTGTGCCATGTTCTGCTCTTTATATCTGAGGAGTTTTTGAGGAATGAAGAATCTTGCTGACATTTGTGGCCTGATCCAAAGTCCACCAAAGTCAGCGAAGAGACTTCCATCAGCGTCAGTGGGCTTTGGACAGCACTGGTCTCTTTATTTTTGTTTGCTTGCATTTTGCTTTCTGTTACCGCCACTGCTGTATGGATTGTATTATTAAAGGAACAAGCACATTCTTTTCCTGTCGCAAAGGAATGATCACCAGGGATTTATAAACTGGGTTGTGGTTGATGACTATTCTGATCACAGAGCTGGCACTGCCAGGGTCAGTCTAGTACCTCAGTATACCCAATGCTGTCAGGCTCTGTGCAGCTAGAGTTATAAATGGGTTATTGGCAGCATTTCTGTTACGAGGTCAACTGGGAAGAATGTCACAACTGTCATGTCAGGGTCACTCTCTATAAGTAGAAAGCGCTTGCAATGGGGCATTTAAAAACAAAATGGGTAAGTAACACACAATGCCCCTATCCACATATCAGCACTGAACAGACCAAACTTAACAGACAGCATATAAAGACTCAGAGCCAATTCTGCCCTCATTTACACTGGCTGTGATCCAGAGTGACTCCAGTTCAATCCGCAAATACCGGTGTAAGGGACAACAGAATTTGACCCAGAGATGGGAACAGGATAGTGGGTGGGAACAGGAGTGAGATTTTCACAGGATGTGGTTCAGAGCTGAGTTTTTCAGTATTATGTGTTGCCTTAGTCCTAATAGAAAAGACCATTTTACATTCTGCGTTTAGTTCTTTGTGGAGGCCCAGATTCTCAGACGTGGGTGCCTAAAGTTAGGCACCTAAACAGAAGTGGCCTGATTTTCCGAGGGGCGGAGCACCCATAAAATCCACTGAAGTCCATGGGAACAGCAACACTCAGTACCTATGAAAGTTGGGATCCAGTTCAGGGCCTTGGTTTTGTATAGTGTTTCCCAGTTGCCTCTGCCCCACTGTGAGCAAAGGTCTTCGTTTTTACCAGCCTGGGAGGCACAGAGAGGTAGACTGGGCTTCAACAAAATTCAGGTCCCAGTTTCCTCTGCTAGAATAGCCAATTATTGTCATTAGTAGAGCTGGTCAAAATAGGCCACTTTTCAATTTTTGGATGAAATTTAAATGAAAAAAATGTGAATTGTGAAAAACTGTCCTTTTTCAACCAGCTCAAGTCATTAGCAAATGATGTTAGATTCATCAGAGTGCCCAACTGATGCGCTGAATGTACATGAAAAGATGCATCACTTTCCCTCATTTCCTGTCATTTATTTCTCTTTCCTTCATTGATTCTTCTCTGAGTTTTCTTACAACAAAAAGTAGTGAACCAATGTAAAACATTAGTGTAGGATATGATGAGTAAAGCTTCATATTGTCCTTGTATTTTTTCTTATGTCGTTGGAATTATGATAGTTCTGTTTGTTTTTCTTCATATAATCAAAAGGGCATAAGAGACTTAAAAAAAAAAAGCCCAACAACATTGCAAATATTGAGAACCAATCCACACTGTGGTTCATTTAGATTCTGTCTGCTGCAGAACTGCCATGTAGTTCTCAGCACTGTTGATAAGGTGTGCGATGACAGCTGTCTATACACAACGAGTTTTCTGTCAGCTGGACAACAGTGTTGCTTCTTAAACCATTGAGAACTCTCGCTCAACCTGCTGCTGGTGTTAGCAAAGTGTCTTGTGTGTGCCAAAAGGGAGAGAGAACTATTGCTGTCATGTGTGTCTTTGCAAAGGAAAATGAGAAAGATTAAATGCTATCTCACCTGTCTCTTTCATATTAGGATTTCCATGTGGCATGTTCATAGCGAGAACTGAGCAAATTATCTCCTGCAGACTTGTAATGAATTGGATTCAGCCACATTTTGTCCCATGTAAAATAGCTGAAAGCTAATTTCAAAGCCACGGGTTTGAGGATTAGAGCTGGTTGGGAATTTTTTGATGACATTTTTTTTCTGCCCCAAAATGGCGATTTGTTGAAACCCAAACTGCTTGCGAAACACTTGACAAAAAAATTTTGGTTAAAAAAAGTTTCTAGATTGTTGAAATTGCAACACTGTGGAACTCAAAAATATTGGTGTTTTGATCTAAGCCACTTTTTGTTTTGAAATTGTAGTAAGTTTACACCCAAAAAAAGGTAAAAGGGCAAAAAAGGTCAAAATTGAATCAAAATGTTTTGAAATTAATGAAACAAAATGTCTTCATTGGCCCAAACCAAAATAATTTTTTAATTTATTTTTGGTTCATGAAAATTTGAGATTTCCACTTTTTGTCCTGATTCAAGATGGGGAAAAATGTTTAAATGTTGAAAATTCTTGGCAGATGGGGAAACTATTTCCCACTCAGTCCAAATTAGGATTCATGGAAACTGAATTTGGAACTTCTATCTGAAGTGCTGGCATGCTCATCTGATCAGGGGACAGAAACAATCCCATGTAATTTACCAAACCAGCAACAACTTAACCAATCCTGCTTGGATAACAACAAATTGAGTAGTCTCAAAAAACTGCCCTGAAGGTTTAATAACAAAATTAACCAGCAACTCATTGAATAATTTTTAACGCAAAATACATTTGAGAAAATTTCCACCTGTTCATGGATAGTTCATGAGCAGGAAAAAAGGCTAAGTGCATTGGATAGAATTATTTGCTGCAAATTACTCAGCTCTGATATAAGGTGATCCAACGGTGACATTTAATCCATAATAGGGGAACAGTCTCGGGGCAGATCCTCAGTCATAGCTCTGAGGCAATGACAATTTACAACACCTGAGGATCCATCCCCAGTGTCCAGAGTGATTATACTGACACCACAATTTTGTCCAAGCTGCCCTGTAATTAGCTGACTGGCCATTCACCAACCTCCACCTGCGTCATCCCACTGAAGTTGCCTCTCTACCCGCTCCACCAACTTTCAGATGAAGTTGGGCCCAGCTGTCTCTGTGCTGGGCCTTAGATGTGTTTAGTGCCCTGTCTTTCAGTCATCTTTTTGTTAAATTCAGAGCACTACAAAGGACAGGGCATCCCAGATCACATTCCTTAACCCACTGCCCACAGGGGTGAGTGGGGGCTGATTGTTCACTGTCTGCTCTTTGTGAAGTCATTTACACCCCTGCATAGCGGGTGGGAAATGGTACCCCAAATCCGAATGTGATTGTTTTCCTCCCACATTGCGCTGTTGTAAAGGACCACACAGGGTGCAAGGCAGTGGAGAATCAGGTCCTGAAAACTCCATAAAGAGGTGGCAAAGAGCCACCTGGGAAGAGGATGCAGGACCAGCCCACCAGAATCAGTTAGGGTGACCAGGTGTCCGGTTTTCAACCCGGTTAAAAAGGGACGCTGGCAACTCCAGTCAGCACCGCCGACTGGGCCGTTAAAAGTCCGGTCGGCGGTGCTAAGGCAGGCTAGTCCCTACCTGTCCTGACTGGCACCGCGCTGCACCCCGGAAGCGGCCAGCAGGTCCGGCTCCTAGGCGGGGGGGAGGCGCCACGGACTAATCCCAACCCCTTAGTCCACATTACTTCTCCATGTAGAACCCTTAGATACCAGTAACCATTTCTGGTGATTTTACCAATGTTTATTACATAAATACCAATTTCAGGTTTTTTTATATTGGGGTGTTTTATCAGTGTTTACTGGTTAAAACTGAAAATCAGAAGGCCTACTTATACAGTTATTTACATACCCACAGAATCTGACCCAAGACACATACCCTCCTGACGCCGATCTCAGACACTCTGGGAAATCAGGAGTAAATCCACTGAAGTCCATGAAGCTACCCCACTGCCAGCGAGGGGAGAATCAGTTCCTAGGACACTGGCACTCTCGCTCTCATTTTGCTCGGGAGCTTTCCTAAGAGTCATGAAAATTTGCTAGAAAAAAAATCAATCTCAATGGTAAGAAATAAGGGAGGGGAGGGGAACGGTTTCTTCCCCAAAGAGGGGATAATTGGTTTATATAAGCCTCATCAGCTCTGACGAAGGAAATCTGTGCCGTAAACTGTCCCATGCTGAGCGCTCATTTGGCTCCTTGCATCCAGTACCTATTCATGTGCGCACTGCCTTTGAATCCAAATTGCAGTCACTTCCACCAGCCCCTCACCTCAGCCTTTGAACACTATAGCGAAACAGTGAAATCAAATGCTCTGTGCCTTCCCTCCCTTAATAGCTCTTAGCACGCGTTTCAGCTTTAGTCACAAGCCAAATGCTTTCTATGTCTCATTTAATGTTCCCAGTTATCTGCCCGTCACTCTGACTCTTTCTAGCATGGCACGTTTACATAACTGGGAGCATTAGATGTTACTTCGAAACCGGCCTGCTCATGACTAGACTGGAAATCTGGACTAAGTTCTATTAAGGGGGGAAAGTAAAGAGCATTTGATTTTACTATTTTGTCTACACACAAACGTTGTAGCACTTTAGTCATACCAGTACAGTTAAAGCAGTACTAGCCCTGTAGTGTGGGCACAGGCATAGTTGCATAAAAGTGGCTTGTACTGGTATAACTATTAGAATCATCGAATACCAGGGTTGGAAGGGACCTCAGGAGGTCATCTAGTCCAATCCCCTGCTCAAAGCAGGACCAATCCCCACACAGATTTTTGCCCTAGACCCCTAAATTGCCCCTTCAAGGATTGAAGTCACAACCCTGGGTTTAGTTAGCAGGCCAATGCTCAAACCACTGAGCTATCCCCCCTGTTATTACAGGCAGGAAGAGGAATGAGCTATACTGGTATTAGGCACCTTTATACCAGTATAACTGTGTGCACACTAGGGGCTGTACTAGTACAACTACACTGGCAATAAATGAATGAATGAATGAATGATCACACACACTCAATACAATTATACAGATACAAAAACTGCGTAGACCATGCCTAAAGTGTTCCAAATATAAAGGGTGAAATACATCACTACGCACAGGGCACAGAATAAGGCCCATGAAACAGGTAAATCCTACAGTGGTGGACAGGCCTCGCAAATGTCACCCTCAGTGAGGCGATTCAAACTGAACAGGGATTGTTAATCAGAATGCTCCTTGACTCCAGTTGATTGAGCTTCAGCCGGTGCAAGAAAGCTGGCAAGCCGCGTTCCGCTCTCCGGCCCCAGTGTTGATCTGCAGTGACTTCACCAAAGTCAAGGGGGTTCCTGTGGATTTAATCCAGGTGGAGCAGATTCTCTGCCCCTTTGCATATTGCGCTAGGCACATGGCACAAAGGGACTGGAAACCACCAGCAAGTCTCCTGTTGGGGATTCCCACAGGGCGTGGAAATCCCCCGTGGGAAAAGAACCAGGACAGCCAACTCCTACATCTCCCTGAGCCAGAGGCTGCAGGGGCATGTTGGGAGTGAAGAGAAAGAGTGCCAGAGCGTGTTCTGGCTAGCCTCAGCAGGCAAACTGGCTCGCCTCAGCAGGCAAACTGGCTCAGATGCTCAAAGGTATTTAGGTGCCTCACTCTCACTGATTTAAATGGGAGTGAAGTGCCTAAATACCTTTGATGCTCTGGATCATATTCCCTTGGGACCCATAGTCTGCTAGTGCAAATTAGAGCAGCTGCTAGGCTGCTCCAAACCTCTCGGGGCTGGGGCAGAGAATCAATAAATTGAAGCCACCTCCCTGCTGCACCTGCACATTTAGGCCCTCTAAATGAGCACAAAATTTGGAGTGGTGTATATTCCCTTGTTTACCATCACACTGGCAGTGTCAAGAGGCATCAAAGTGGGTTTAAATCTATTTACACCCACTTTACATTGCCAGAATGGTTTAAAGTGCCATAGTGTAAAGGAGAATCAGGCCCAATGAAATTACACTGATGTAAGTGAGAGGAAAAATCAGGCCCAACAAATGCACTAGTTAATTTAAGAATAATACAGTGCTGCAAAACAAAGCTTCATCAAGCATTTTACTAATGCACCGCAGGGAGAATAAGCTCACAGCTGCATTGTGTGTGTGAGTGTTTCTCTATTGTATTATTTTCTCCTCAGTTTCTGACCTTGGGACCAGTCCTGCTACCATGGAAGCCTATGGGAGTGTTGCCCACTGACTTCAATAGGAGGCAGGGTAGGATCCCTGATCTTTTACTGATTCCTACTCTGTATTATCTTTTCTCCGTACGTGGGAAATTCCCAGGGCCTGAAAATTCTATTTTTTTTTTTAAGTTTGAGAGCGCTTCCCCCATCATGCTCAACATTCAACTACTTTTAAAAAAAACACCTCTGGCTGGTTCAGACTCCACCACTGTGAGGACTTCAGAGGAACCCGAGCACGAGAACCCAAATCAGAGAGAGGGGTGGTGTGTGAGACTGCACTTCTGTGTATTTGTCAGAGCAGATGCACAATCAGAACACTCGCTGTTACATTTTCAGGGCTGTCTCCTTATTAAGGTATAAGTAGCTTATTCTCGCATGTCAAATGCAAAGTCCAGATGGTAGCTGGAAAGGGCAGGCCCATCAGACACATACCAGCTGTCGCTTGTAGCAATCACTCCAACCTCCCCCAGAATAGCCTCTCACTGCATGCAACTTCTTATTTCACACAGTTTGGTTTTTTATTTCTTTATTTTTTTGAGCAATCGAGTCTTGGTCTGAATTTAAGGAACACCATCACCTAAAATATCACACTGCTCTAACATCTAGTATAACAGGAGGAGCTCAAGAAGGTTAGAGAAAAGTATATAATTCTCTGTTTTCCCCCCGTTTGTACATTTGATAGCATTCGTTTGCATACAGCCAGTCTCTCTGTTCCCCTGCTTTGCTAGCTAGTCATCTGGTCCCTGTGCTTGTTTCTTCAAATAGCAACAGCAGAGAAAAACATTTTAAAAAATAAGGAAGATGTGACTGTAAGGCCACAAAAACTGAAAGGAAGATTCAGGGCCAAGTGCAGAAGCTGAAATTACTTTCAAGTCATCTTGTTTAAATTAACTATATTTCAAGTTATCTATAGTCGCTTTGGAGAAAATGGTCAAACACTCTGCTGAATAGGGGCCTGATCAAAGCCCATTGATGTTGGGCTTTAGATCAGGCCCCAGGAAAGGCCTTTATGACAATAACAAAGTTACAGGGGTTAACATGACATTTTATGTCATTGCTCCTCTAGGATTTTTGTATTTCAGGGGTAAGAAAGATTTTAAACTCACTTCATCATTTTCTTTGATTTGGTTTAATCTTAACTGATTTAAGCTAAACCCAACCCAACCTGGTTTAAATTGGAATAAGAATGTCCACACAGCCTTTTGCACTGGTTTAACTAAATAGATTTAAAGTCACCTTAAGTTAAACTGGATGTAAATTTTTGTGTAGACAAGGCCTCTGTCACTTTCTCTCTGCTCCACAAAGTCTGTAAAGCTCCTCCCTGGTTTTCTGCTATAATTTTAAGGGAGCTGTGCAGACATCCTTGGTTTTGTTGCAAAGAAGTTCTTTGCACGAGTTAGATAGTGCTTCCCCTTATCACACAACAGCCATATAAAGAGGTTAGGAGTGATTGACATGCATATAACCAGGAATAAGTGCATTACTGTGCACTTATCAACACTGAATTTCATCTGCCATTTTGTTGCCCAGTCACCCAGTTTTTTGAGATCACTTTAACTCTGTGCAGTCAGCTTTGGATTTAACTATCATGAGTAATTTAGCATCATTTGCAAATTTTGCCACCACAACGTTCACCCTCTTTTCCAGGTCATTTGAATATGTTGAACACCACATGTCCCAGTACAGATCCTTGGGGGACCACACTATTTACCTCTCTCCATTGTGAAAACTGACCACTTATTCCTACCCTTTGTTTCCTATCTTTTAACTGGTTACTGATCCTTTAGAGGACCTTCGCTCTTATCCCATGACAGCTTACTTTGCTTAAGAGCCTTTGGTGAGGGGCCTTGTCCAAGGCTTTCTGAAAATCTAAGTACACTACATGCACTAGATCACCCTTGTCTACACCCTCATAGAATTCTAATAGATTGGTGATGCATGATTTCCCTTTACAAAAGCTGTGATGACTTTTGCCGAACATATCGAGTTCATCTATGTGTCTGATCATTCTGTTCTTTACTATAGTGTCAACCAATTTGCCCCGTACTGAAGCCAGGCTTACTGGCCTGTAATTACCAGGATCACCTCTGAAGTCTTTTAAAAAAAATCAGTGTTACATTAGCTATCGTCCAATCCTGGTACAGAGGCAGATTTAAGGGATCAGTTACATATTATAGTTAGTAGTTCTGCAATTTCACATTTCAGTTCCTTCAGAACTCTTGGGTGAATACCATCTGGTCCTGGTGACTTATTACTGTTTAATTTATCAATTTGTTCCAAAATCTCCTCTACCGATACGTCAGTCAGGGACAGTTCCTCAGGTTTGGCACGTAAAAAGAAGGGCTTGTGTGTGGGAATCTCTTTCATATCCTCTGCACTGAAGACTGATGCAAAGAATTCATTTAGTTCTCTGTAACGGCCTTATCATCCTTGAGTACTCCTTTAGCACCTTGATCGTCCAATGGCCGCACTGACAGTTTGGCAGGCTTCCTGCTTCTGGTGTAGTTACTTTTTTTTTTTTGCTGTTAGTCTTTGTGTTTTTGCTAGTTGCGCTTCAAATTCTTTTTTGACTTGTCTAATTATACTTTTACACTTAATTTGCCAGAGTGTATTCTCCTTTCTATTTTACTCACTAGGATTTGACTTCCAATTTTTAAAGGATGCCTTTTTTCCTCTAACCATCTCTTTTACTCTGCTATTTAGCCATGGTGGCCTTTAAAAATTTTTTTTTTTGATCCTCTTAATGTTTGTGTGTGGAGTTCTTAATTGATTAATTGGTTTAATGCCAGAATGGCACAAAGCAGCTAAAGACCTGAGAATCAGTACTATTAATTGGAAAACAAGTGGTTGAATGTCACAAGCAGTAGAATTCTAGGGTTAATTCGTTATCTCCACAAACATTCCTCACAGTAAATTGGTTTGTTAGAATATTTTCAGGGCGTGAATGCAAATGGTGGTGGCGGGGGGTGAATGTAGCCAGATTTTATTTTTTATTGAGACTCTGCAGCACATTTTTGGAGGTGTTTGCCCAACTGTGCAACTGAATCACGATCATGGGCCAGATCTGTTGCTGGTGTAAATCAGTATAGCTCTGTTGAAGCCATTGGAGCGTCACCATTTGATACCAGCTGAGGATAGGGACCAAGGATTATGGGGAACAAGGTGTCGTTTTGTTATTTTCTTCCTCATCCCCCCAAGAATGAAATAAAAATGAAAACTTTGATTTAGGGATTTAGAGCCAGATTTTCAAGTGCTCAGCACCCAGCAGCTCCAATTGTGAAACTTTTGGCCAGATGTTCAAAAAAACCCGGCATCCTGCTGAGCTCTTTGGAAAATCTGGATGCAATCTGGGTGCTGAATCCTTAAATTCTGGCCCGGTGAAAGCTCTTGACAATGTGACAGATCCTGCTGTGCCCCTGAACTAGATAGGGCACAGATGTAGCCATGCTCTAAAATATGGGGGAAATTCAGAACTCAGATCCCGATCCAACTGCCACCTTCTCTACAATGGGCCAGACCAAACCCAGGTCCAAACACCTGTGATCTTTCTGAGTCCTGAAGTCTCGGTGTGAATATTGCGGCCTCTACTGCTCATGCCATCATCAGCCTTTGTCTATTTAAAGGACACACCTTCAAATTAGGGTCAAGCGACCTACATATCCTGCTATATAAACCAATACCGAAAGACACAACCAGAAAGGACTCTGCCATTGGGCCTTGTGACCACTAGCATTTGTTTCACATCAGTAAACTAGCCCACCGAATGCGTATTAAATTTTAATTTTGTTGCTCATATATTCACATACACAAACACACACACACCTTCATGTGCGATGGAATTTTACAGGTGGGAGCTTTGAATCTTGTCTGGTCATTGTCCATGATTTACTTCAGCTGACCTAGCAGCATCTTTTATACCAGGAAAAAGCTGATGTGGTTTTCTAGTTAATAACTTATCTCGACAGTGCAGCTATCAATCCCTTCCCCCAAAAACTCCCCCGGTGCAGAGACTTAGCAACAGAAAGCATTTTGGCTCCACCCTCACCCCAGTAAAGGTCAGAAACTTGTAGTAATTGACAATTAGTGCAGTACTGGATGATAAGTGCAGGTGTTTTTTTGTTTTTGTTTTTTTTTACTTCCCCTTGTCTAATTACAGGAGCCAATTCACTTCCCACAGACATATCTGAATCCTCAGGGGTCTCAGCTAGCTGAAGACAACTGATATTTTGATTGATGTCGTGTTTCTTAGATGGATGGAGTTTGAGGAGCATGAGGGAGAGGAAATAAAGGATGGTTGTATTTGTTTCAGAGGCTCTGGAGTAAATAAATACTAAAGTGAGAAGACACTGAGTGTCTAATCCCAGCAAATAAAATAATGGTGCCATAGTACCTTGATCTATATGGTAGTGAGTGGGTAATTAAGAGTTTTCTGCTTGTTGTGGAAGAAGCTATGAACAGAACCATTCATCCAGTACCTGACAGCCAGCCTTTAGCCCAGTTGCTCAGAACAGAAATGGGAGGAGAGAACATAAGAACGGCCGTACTGGGTCAGATCAAGGGTCCATCCAGCCCAGTATCCTGTCTGCCAACAGTGGCCAATGCCAGGTGCCCCAGAGGGAGTGAACCTAACAGGTAATGATCAACTGATCTCTCTCCTGCCATCCATCTCCACCCTCTGACAAACAGAGGCTAGGGACACCATTCCTTACCCATCCTGGCTAGTAGCCATTAATGGACTTAACCTCAATGAATTTATCCAGGTCTCTTTTAAACTCTGTTATAGTCCTAGCCTTCACAACCTCCTCAGGCAAGGAGTTCCACAAGTTGACTGTGCGCTGAGTGAAGAAGAACTTCCTTTTATTTGTTTTAAACCTGCTGCCCATTAATTTCATTTGGTGGCCCCTAGTTCTTATATTATGGGAACAAGTAAATAACTTTTCCTTATTCACTTTCTCCACACCACTCATGATTTTATATACCTCTATTATATCCCCCTTTAGTCTCCTCTTTTCCAAGCTGAAAAGTCCTAGCCTCTTTAATCTCTCCTCACATGGGACTCATTCCAAACCCTTAATCATTTTAGTTGCCCTTCTCAGAATCTTTTCTAATGCCAGTATAGAACTTTTTCTAATGCCAGTATAAGAGTTTACACCACCTTTGCCTTCCCCTATTCTGAGGCTGGCCAGAGGCTTATTCGGCCCCTGAAACAAGTTAGAGCAGCCCTAGGGCTAACCTCACTTGCACCCAACTGCCTATCTCCCATTCAGGCAGGTGGGAATGGCCAGAGAGCAGTAATGTTCAAGCCATGCCCCCTTTTCTCCACCACGCCTCTGAAATTGAGGGTTACAGCTTGGTGTACATTTTAAAGTTTTGCCAGCATAGCTCCTAACTACCATAGCTGTGCCACTGAAAGCTCTAGTGTAGGTGCAGTTATAGCAGCAGCAAAGTCCTTTTGCCAGTACAGCTTATTTTGTTTGGGCAACTGGTTTAAGCTACATCATCAAACACACTTTCTGCCAGTTTAAGCTGTATCTCCACTAGGGAGGCTGTGGGAATTGCTGTCACTGTATATACCAGAAAACCCTTTTAAGTGTAGACAAGGCCTACGAGTAGGGCCTTGTCTACACGAGTAGGGCCTTGTCTACACTAAAATTTTCCATGGAAACTGCTTTTCGATGGAAAACTGAGTTTTCAACTAAGCAAAATTTTTCATGTCAAGTGTCTGCTTTCCACTGAAAACTGCTTTTTCATTGAAAAACTTAATTCCTGGAAGCCAAAATACATTAGTTTTCAACCAAAATGTATTGGTATTCAAATTTCCACTGAAAAATGAAAAAAAAAATCATGAAAAATTCAGCTGAAATTGAAGTTGTTTTCATTTTTGTTAACATTTCCTGTGGAAAAGCATCCCATTTTTTGGCCAGCTCTTGATGCCAGCTTGGCATATGGTGCAGAACTGCTGTGCCAGCTTTGCAGCACTTTGGGATTCCCCCTACTCTGGGGAAATTCCTGGGTAGTGCTATGTGTCACTGGAGGTGCTCAGGGAGAGGTAGCCAGATAACATTAGGAGCTCAGGTGCTGCCTTTGCTTTTCCAATGGTGGTTGTGGATGACTAGCTGTGATGTTATCTGATTAAAATATGACCATATAGATCATTGTTGCAACCACTGTTATATATTTGCAACAAATCTTGTTCCAAAGGTTGTCAAGCAAGGTGTCTATGAAAAGGTTGTGATTTGCTGGTTAGGATTATGCTATCTGTATGCACGTATCATATTTGTATTTGAAATTGTAAGTATTGGCTCTATACCTGGATTTCAAATATTTGCTCCTGAGGTACCTCCCACAAGGGAGCTAGCCAGCACATCTTGGAGGGACTATTCAAATTAAGTGGCTCATCAAGTAACACTTGGTTGACAATGGACCATGGGAGACGCCCAACTACACTGAGCAGACAGTCATGTAAACGTGCTGTCTGGAGTGTAGGTAATGGCTTCCTGCAATGACTGAGCGAAATTGGGCATGGACATGTGACTTGCCCATGTGACTCCAAACTCCATCTTGTTGCTGTCATTTTCCACAGTAAGAAAATTGGGTTTCCTTCCACATGGCAGAGGATATAAAAGGCCATGGAAACCCCTCCATTTTGCCTCTATCCTGCTCCAGCCTCTTTCTTGCCCAAGTCTCTGGACTATGAACTTATATTAATGGGAGCATTCTAACCAAGGAATTGAGAACTTTCCAGTGGTTTGGAAGCAATCAGAGACTAATTAAGCCAGCAGTTTATTCCATCATTGCTACAAGCCTGAACCAAGAACTTTGCCATTACTGTATGTATTTGATTCCTTTAACCAATTATAACCGTCACCTTTCTTTCTTGTTATAAATAAAGCTTTAGATTTTAGATACTAAAGGATTGGCATCAGCGTGAATTGTGGGTAAGATCTAAGTTATATATTTACCTGGGTGTGTGGCTGGTCCTTTGGGATCAGAAGAACCTTTTATTTGATGTGACTGGTTGTAAAGAACCTCTCATCTCTGAATCCAGTGTTTTTGGTGGTGATATAAGAATTGGAATGCCTGAGGAAACTGGCTTTATGACTTCTTGTTAGCCAATGTGGTGAAACAGAAGTTAACTTTTGTTGCTGGTTTGGTATATCCTATGGGGGATTAGCCACCAGTCTTGGGGTGTATCTGCCCTATTTCTCAGCAGTTCGTCCTGAATTTGGCATCCTCAGTTGTGACCCACTGAGGCACGGTTACACTAGCTGATGGTCTTTTATGGACGAGCTGGATGACAGCCACAGTGGAAATTCAAGTCACTGGGCTAGGTGGCAAGTGGCGCAATGGGCGGCATGCAGTGGAACTGTGCCAGTTTACGGCAGTGGTGGAAGCAGCTCACCGTACTTAGCAACCAGAGATGCAGGGACTCTTCAAAGAACATCTGATTTTTCTGGGCTAAACTTGAATTATGAAACATGGATTCCCAGAAAGAGCTGGGGGCAGCAATGGTGCTTGCTAGACTTTAACCCTAAAGACGGAGCCCCTGCTCATTGTTACACATGTTCAATGGGAGGTAGAAGTTCTAACTGCAATGCTGTTTTACAATGAGAATAAGAGCAAGTTAGAAACAAAATAGAAAGGGAAAAGTTCCTGTGTTCTGTTTTGGTAAGTTGCAAAGTCATCTGTCAAGAGATATTGGGTTGTATTACTAATATCCTGCTCCAAGAAATGATCAGATACAATCAGATACAGAAAAACTTCCTAACTGTCAGGATGATTAAGCACTGGAATAAATTCCCTAGGGAGGTTGTGGAATCTCCATCATTGGAGATTGTTAAGAGCAGGTTAGACAAACACCTGTCAGGGATGGTCTAGATAATACTTAGTCCTGCCATGAGTGCAGGGGACTGGGGTAGGTGACCTCTCGAGGTCCCTTCTAGTTCTATGATTCTATGAATCCGTGCAACTATCATTTGTTATTCGGTCCATAGCTTAGCTTTGGCTGCATGCAATTTCCAGTTACTTGGTATTCAGCTGAAAGCTACAGTTAGTCATTCAGTACACCCCTTGTAGAGGCTCTAATCAAACAGGTCAGGCACAATGGGCCCCAATCACCACAGCCCTGCACGTTGTGCCATCATTTACACCCGTGCAAACTGAGATCACCGTGGGAGCCTTTTACGCTTCCTTTGCATTGGTGGAAATGGAGACACAATGTGCAGGGCAACAGCGAATCAGACCCAAAGAGCTTGATTCCCTGCTCACTAATAGTTCTACACTGGTGTAATTTCACTGGTTTCAGTCCTGTTACTCCTGACTTACACCAGTGTGAGAGGAGAATCAGGCACAGGTAGAACAGAGTGGGTCACTTTGAGAGGGAGGTGATGAGCAGATGGAGTTGATGGAGAAGAGGTGCAATTCAACAGCTGAAATGCAACCACTCAGTCGTGTGTGACCCGAAACCTCCCCTCCCCGAGACAAGCACACTCACAACCCACAAACTCCGAGGACGTTCGGATCCAGAGCGTTGGTTCGACCCATCACAGAGATGAAGCCAGCCATGAAATATGGAGCTGAGTTTGAATTCCAACTGCTCATAGCTTGGCCTGGGTTTAGCCCTTCCAGTTCGTCTTCTTACAGCACATGATGGGTTTGAGTCTCTGTCACTGCTCCATGCATGAGGGCAGTGCGAAAAACAAGATCAATGGGCAAAGTGGACCAATGGGTCTCGTCTTCAGCATAGTGGAAAGGGATGTCTGGGGCGGGAGAGGCAACAGGATAAGAGCCTACATTAGACGGGGCTGCAGGGGAGTGAAGTAGGCAAGTTATTGACTGCGAAGACAAGCAGTTTTGATTTGTTGCAGTGGAGAAGGAGGAGCAAGTGGAGGGAGACAAAGAGAGAGGTGATGTGGTTGGATTGAAGGGCAAGAAAGATGCATTAGCAGCAGCATTATGTATGGGTTGGAGAGAGAGATGTGGGTACTGGAGAGCCCAGAGAGGCAGGGGCGGCTCCAGGCACCAGTGCAGCAAGTGCGTGCCTGGGGCGGCAAGCCGCGGGGGGCGGCCTGCCCGTTGATCTGAGGGCAGCCGTCAGGCTGCCTTCAGCGGCATGCCTGCGGGAGATCCGCCGGTCCCACGGCTTCGGCGGTAATTTGGCAGTGGGGACACTGAAGGCGCGGCACTGGCGGACCTCCTGCAGGCATGCCACCGAATCCGCGTGGCCAGCGGACCGCCCGCAGGCATGCCCCCGAAAGCCGCCTGACTGCCATGCTTGGGGCGGCAAAAACCATAGAGCCGCCCCTGCACAGAGGAGGAGGCCAAGAAAGGAGATGACTGGGGCATGACCAAGACTATTAATTCCCACGGGAGCAGGGACTGTGTTTGTTTTGTACTTATACGGCATCATATATATGTGTGTGTGTGTGTGTGTGAATTTTCCATAGTATTTTCTTAGTCAAACATTTAATAACTTTGGCCTAACCTTCTCAGTATAAATGAGAACTTTCAGAATTTATTTCCTAAGCATCTCATGTTTGTGAATAATACCACAGTGACCTGAACAAGATCACTCAGGAAGCTTGTGACAGATGAACCTAGAACTGAGATCTCCTGAATCATAGCTCTGGGCTTTAACCATAAGTCCACATAGACTTTAGTCACCAGCTCACCCCGTTATCTGGCTTTGTATGCTGGAAGATTGTACTCGTCATGCACAGCCAGCCAATATATTTACGTATCAACCTGAGAGTGCTTTGGAAGGATTGCCCAGTGAGGTCTCACCACATGTGATTTTCTTTCAGCTGCTCTGACAGCTCAAGTTGGAATGGGGCTAGTTACTCTGCTGGCACAAACTGGCCAATGTACACCAGTTGAGGATCTGGCTTTCCATTTCTAAGGCCTTGTCTACACAGGAAAGTTGCACTCATTTAACTTAAATCTGTTTTTAAATCGATACAGTGAAACTGATGCAAACTCCTGTGTGGACACAAGTAATGTGGTTTAATAGCAGCTTATTTTGATTTAACTTAAGCCTGTTTGACTTCAGCTAAACTGAAAAAAGCCACTCATGCTAAAGTCAGTGAGTCCACATGAGAGCTTGCTATATGGATTTAAATTCACACCTAAGGTTACACCAGGGCAACTGTCGCATGTTGACCCAGCCTTGTTTGATGGTTGGGTGCAAAACGCTGTGAAAATTGTTTTAATTGTCTTTGGCTAGAGCCACTAACATTCTGAAATGAAAAGGAAAAACCAGGCATCACGCCCTAAGCATGAATATTGTCAAATAGCATGTTTAGAGAAGGATTAGTTATGAGTGGATTTCTTTTCATTGCAGTTTCTCTTCCCTTTTGTATTGGAGGCTGGGCTGTGAACTTGCAAAACCAGTTCACATCCTATTCCTGAAGGCTAAACAAAATGGTCATGTGATTTCTTTTTATTCTCATGCTTGTTGGGCTGCCAAGGTATTTACATAACATATGGTTATGAGGAAACTGTTTCATTTCTGCAGACGCACAACCCAGGATTCCATCTCTTGTGATTTGATGGAGAGTCTCACCATATTTTGTGCTTTTCATAAAGCCCCATGTAAAGGCGCAGGACTCACCCCTGCGGCGCCTCCTGCTGGTCGTCTCAGGGAATTAGCTCTTTTCCAGCCTGGGCGCCCTCTGCAGGGCCTGTGTCCCGCTTGTAGCTGGCCCCATGTCCCTCCCAGACCCCAGTGCCCCTTTACCCTGGGGCTGCCCCCTGGCAATACCCCCACCAGTCTCTATGGGTCTCCCCTCTCTGGGAACCCCCCAACCCTCTAATCCTCACCTTGCCTCAGTCTGGGCTACTGCCAGTCATCACCAAGCCCCTGCTCCCTGGGGCAGACTGCAGTGTAAAAGCCACTCATCATAGGCAAGGGGCTTTGGACCTGCTGCCTTCCAGTACCTCTATGGGCCTTGGACCAGGCCCTGCAGCCTGGGGAGTTGCCAGCCTGGAGCTCCCCTGGCTCTCCCCAGCCCTGCTTCACTTCTAGTACCCTTTTTGCAGGCAGGCCCTGCTCTCTCCTAGCCTGGAGAGAGACTCCTCTTGGGCCGCTGGCTCACAGCCTTTTTATAAGGGCCAGCTGGGCCCACATTAAGCCAGCCACAGCTGTGGCTGCTTTCCCATCAGCCCAGCCTTTCCCCTGCCACAGCCCTCTCCCAGGGCTGTTTTAAGCCCTTCAGGGCAGGAGTGGGGTAACCACCTCGCTACACCCCAGTTGCTGGAATTAAGTAACTACACAGGGAGCTCAGCTTTAGTTATTTTTTAAGTATATTTTCTAGCCCCCATGGTTAAGACCACCTCTAACTGCTCAGAAACCAGAATGCAAATTAAAAGAACCCAAAATGCAGTATTAAAAAAACATCTCATGGTTTTTCTGGGGATCCAACTTGCGATTTTTGAATGCCTGAGGTCAGCAATATGGAGTGACAACTCAATTTCAGACCTGATCTTGCTAGGTGTTAATCCTGTGAGCCCCCAGTGAGTTTAGTGGGAAAACTCAGCACTTAGCAGGAACTGAAAGCCTGGCATGATCAGGCTCCGTGCATGCAGCTGACAATAACTTTGTTGTGGGAGAGTATTGATCTATCTTGGGCACTTACATGGCCCCCTTACTGTAGTATCTGAACACCTCACAGTCTTCAGTGTATTTATCCTCCCAACGCCCTGTGTGGTAGGGAAGTGCTATTATCCCATATTACAGTTGGAAAACTGAGGCACAGAGACTATACTGAGTTTCATACAGACAGTCTATGGCAGAGGAGGGAACTGAACCTGGGTCCCCTGAGGCTAGTTTCCTAAGCTTGGACCATCCTTCCTTGCTAGCTACAACTGAAAAGAAGAGAGTATATGTTGGTGAGATGAATTACCACCTTATTTCTGCATCCTAGAAAGCTGAAGAGTGGGGGGGTTATTGGAAATGGTTTGTTTTGCAGTTCTCTGTCCAGAGTAGGTTTTTATTTATTTTTTGTCATGGTAGCTGCATGATGCATTCATTATATAACCTAGCATAACAGACCTCAGAGGAACCCCCAGGAATCCCAGGTATTCAGGGCCTGTTCCCATTGAAGTCCATCCATTTCCACACACATTACCAAAGGACCCGAGCACCTTACAGATTCTGGAAAAGATAACATGGCAATATTCCCCATCGACTTCAGAGAGCCAGACTGGGTCCCGGAGGCTGGATTTTAAGAGCTAATGAACACCTACAGTTCCATCTGAGGGGTTCAGAAAATCCGCTCCGAATTATAATGTTCTATAGATTCTTTGCCCCCTCAAAAATATTCTGTAGAAACAAAGCTTTCATTTTATTTACCAAAATACAGTTTCTAGCCTTTCTGGTTGCAAAGCCTGCCCTGCCAAAGTAAACTGCTGCCTTTGAGTCTGCAGCCAGGCAGACGGCAACAATACCACCCGCAGAAAAGGGAGTTCTCCCCCATTCATCTTCATGGGATTGCGCTTGGAAGTCTGATTACGACCACTGGTGCCAAGAGCACTAACCATTGCGCTGCTGCTGATCCCATAAAAAAATAAAATAAAGCCCACCTGGCTGGCTGGACTGCTCAGACCTGGGCAGGATGAAAGTCATACAGAAATGAGGCGGCCAGTTTTCCATATGTCAATAGTCTAATATGCTTTGGCGTCTTCTGATAGTCCAGGCCTTTGCTGCAGGGATGTTTACAGTGATATGAGTTAAAACACTTTGGGTCCTTTCTGAGGTGTAGCTTGGGGAATGGGCGCCGAGGAATTTGCTGGGTTTTCTCCAGCAGCCGGGAAGGCTGCTCAGCTGAATCAGCTAAAAACATTTTGTGAAGGACTTGCCCTGAGTTTCTCTGTGATAATAATATCTAATATTCCAACAGTCAGACCAAGGCAAAGTAGAAGAGCAAAACAGGGGAGGAAAGTGGTGGAAACTCTACAGATATGGATAATCCCCACAAATTATTATTTGTATCACCTGGGTTGCATCTTGAGGCCCCAGTCGAGATCAAGGCCCCATTGTTCGAGGCGCTGTACAAAAGCATATTAAGAGACAATCCCTGTCCTGCAGCTCTTACAGTCTAAACAGACAAACGGTGGGAAGGGAAACAGACACACAGAAAGGTGGAGTGACTCACTCAGTCACATAGCAGGTTAGTGGCAGCCTGGGAATAGAAGATAGTCCTTCTGGGTCCTAGGTCACGGCAAGTCTCTAGCCCTTATTATTGCGAAGAAAACCTTCTAAATGCAAATCAGATGTAAACCAATGCATACGGTTACCATATTTTAAAATAACAAAAAGAGGACACTCCAAGGGGCCCCGTCCCTGCCCCAACTCCGCCCCTTCCCCGCCCCACCCAACTCCACCCCTTTCCCAAAGTCCCCGCCCCAACTCTGCCCCCTCCCCTGCTCCTCCCCCTCCCCTGCTTCCCGCGAATCAAATGTTCACGGGAAGCCTGAAACAGGCAGGCAGCAGGTAAGCTGGGGCTGGGGCTGGGGCTGGGGGGGCGAAAAGAGGCGCGGGGTGCTGGCCCCGGCCCGCCCCGGCCCCGGCGGCTCCAGCTCGGCTCGGGCCCCGGGGCACCGGCCCTGGTTCCGGCCGAGCGCACTGGCCCCGGCCGAGCAGCTCTGGCCCGCCCCGGTGACTCCAGCTTGGATCGGGCCCCGGGGCACCGGCCCGTCCGGCACCGGCCCCAGCACGGGCCCCGGCCCCGGGTGAGCGGCGCCGGCCGGCGGCCGAGCACCGCCAGCCCCAGCGGCTCCGGCACCAGCCCCAGCGGCTCCAGCCCGGATCCAAGCCCCACGACCCCTCCCTATTTTCCCGGACATGTCCGGCTTTTTGGAATTTCCCCCCAGACGGGGATTTGAGGACCAAAAAGCCGGACATGTCTGGGAAAATCCGGACATATGGTAACCCTACCAATGCAGGGACATCTGCATGAGCGTGCAGACAGTCTGAAGCAATAGCAAGGAGAGACATGGACTGCTCCCATTCATCTTCTTTTGCACTAACTCTGAAACCAAACGGTGACCATTTAAATTGTTTTAGATGTGTTGGTCCCAAGATATTAGAGGGACCAGGTGGGTGGTGTAATATCTTTGATTGGACCAACTTCTGTTGGTGAAAGAGACAAGCTTACACAGACCTGAAGAAGAGCTCTGTGTAAGATCAAAAGCTTGTCTCTTTCACCAATAGAAGGTGGTCCAATAAAATATATTACCTCACCCACACTTAACTATTGCTGTGATGATCAGAACAGGCAAGCAAGAAGAGGGATGATCATCTGATTAGTGGAATCTGGTTTTGGCATCACAAGTGGGTGGAGCCTGGGAAAAGAGCCACCCCTTACATTTCCCATCCTGACTCCTGAGTGATGGGCTAGGAAAGGATTCAGCAATGCTGGAGGTATCTCGGGTTGGGTGACTTTACTTTTCTCTTTCATGGTGAAAGCATTGATACAATTCCCCAAACCTCCTTCCCCACCAAGAATATGTATATTTCAGAAAGCCCTGAGCTAGAGTCACAGCCAAGAACAAAGTCTTGGCCTAACCCTGCATTTAGGCTATAGTAGTAAGACTCTCTGCTCTAAGCTGGGGGCTCATCAGCTGGGAGCATAGAGGAGGAGTGCATGGGCCAATCACAGGAGGATTATGAGTCACCAATGTGATGCAGCTGCGAAAAAGGCAAATGTGATCCTAGGATGTATCAGGTGAGGCATGTCCAGCAGAGAGAGAGAAGTATTCATGTCATTGTACAAGGCACTGGTGAGACTTCGTCTGGAATTGTGTAAAATTCTGGTCACGCAGGTTCAAGAAAGGTGAATTCAAACTGGAACAGCTGTAGAGAGGCGCTCCGAGGATGACCAGGGGAATGGAGGGCCTATCTCATGACAGGAGACTGGAAGAGCTTGGCTTGTTTAGTCTAGCCAAAAGAAGGCTGTGAGCAGATACAATGACTCTCTATAAATACATCCGGGGGTAAATACCAGAGAGCGTGAAGAGCTATTTAAGCTAAAGAACCAATGTTGGTACAAGAACAAATGGGGATAAACTGGCCATGAACAAATTCAGGCTGGAAATGAGAAGAAGGTTCTAACCATCGGAGGGTTGAGGTTCTGGCACAGTCTCCCAATGGGGGTGGAGGGGAGGACAAACAACATCATTAATTTTAAGAGAGAGATGGACATATTTATGAGTGGCATTGTGTGATGGGGTTGCTTGTGTTGGTGTGAAGGGGGTAGGAGGTGCCAGAAGGGCCGGTGCAAGGCGACCTAGGCGAAACTTCCACCTTGCGCCCCTCCCAGCTAACCCCCCCCCCCCCCCGCCGCCCCCCCCCCCCCCCCCCCCGGCAGCCCCCCCCGCCTGGGGAGCCTCCCCCCCGCAGCAGCTAAACTAACCCCGCCTGGGGAGCCCGCCCCAGCTCACCTCGGCTCCGCCTCCTCCGCTGAGCACGCTGGCACCCTCTAATTCTCCTCCCCCGCAGGCTTGCGGCGCCGATTGGAGGAGACTTAGAGCGGGGGCTGTGTGCTCAGCGGAGGAGGCAGAGTGGAGGTGATCTGGGGTGGGGAGCGGTTCCCCTGTGCGCCCCCCAGTTACTGCGGGCGGCCCTCCCCGCGCCCCCCCCCCACCCCCGCCCCAGCTCACCTCCACTCCATCTCCTCGCCTGAGCGGGCTTTTAGGCGCCCCCAACCACTAGGCGCCCTAGGCGGCCGCCTAGTTTGCCTAAATGGTTGCACCAGCCCTGGGTGCCAGGCCTCTGCAACCCTAAGGGTCCCTTTAGGTTTGTGTATTGTGTTCCTAAAGCTCTTGCTTCAGGGCTTCAGCTGGTGTCCTGCAGGGGGCAGGAAGGGATTTCCCCCCCTCCTCCCAATGAATTCTGGGGCGGGGAGGAGGTTTGGTCTCTTTCCTCTGAAGCATCAAAGATGGCCCTGGCTGGAGACTGGGATGCTGGATGTGGAGGATCAGGGCTCTGAGGTGGCACTGAGCATTCTCTCTCTCTCTCTCAGGTGCTTGGCTGGCTGGTTCTTGCTCACATGCTCAGGGTCTAACTGATCACTGTATGTGGGATTGGGAAGAAATTCCCTCCCGCCCCCCAAAGGCAGAATTGCAGTCACCTTGGGGCGTTTTCACCTTCTGTTGTGTGTGGTTGCGGGTCACTTGCCAGGATTACCTGGGTGTGTTTCACTTAATCATGTCCCTGGATGATAGAGGGTCTATCATGGGAGAAAGAGCCTTTGGGAAGGCAGTGTGGGCCAGTGGCTAGTGCCTCAATTTCCCATCTGTACAATGGGGATAATAGCACTTCCCTACTACACAGGGGAGTAATGAGGATATACCCATTAGAGATTGTGAGGTGCTTAGGTACAGTGATAATGGGGGCCATGCAAAGAGCTAAAATAGATTATCATCTTACTGCTAGAGGGCAGTTCCCCCACCTACTGCATGCTTTGTGGAGGAATAGTTGGCTTAAACCTTCAGTGGTGTCCATCCTGTGAACCTTACACAAACCCCAAATTCACATTTTTCAAATGTATAAGAGGGCGAGTGTAGATTGAGCACGACTGTATCTGTTAAGGGGCAGGAATTCTTTGCATTAAACTATTGGAGGCAAAGGGAAGGAAATTAATATAATAAAAAATAACCTAAACCCAACCTCACACTTACAGCCAGTGCTGGCACTGGCCAGTTAACTTCTATTTGATTTTGGTTTCCTGTTAGCTGTGAAAGGTGGTTTCCTTTCAGTTTCTGCTGTGCTAGCTCAGTTTCCTCTCTTTAATTTTCTCTCTCCTAGCAGCAGGAGGAATGCAGAAGCAGCAGTCGTCCAGCTCACTTTCAAGTTCAGACCTACCTTTGTTCATTTTTAACATTTTTGTCAAAATGATTCATGTATAGGACTCCCAGACAAAGCCACTGTGAAGCCAGAGCTATGGTTGGGGCAACAGTGCCTGGGACAGATATTACAATTGCATGGAGTAGGATGACCAGATAGCAAGTGTGAAAAATCAGGACAGGAGGTGGGGGATAATAAGGGCCTATATAAAAAAAAGCCCCCAAAATCGGGACTGTCTCTATAAAATCAGGACATCTGGTCCCCTAGCATGCAGTATCTCTGGGGATCACACAGCATTAAATTTATGTCTCACTGTGGGCCAGGGATTGTATTCAACTCCAGGGGGGAGGGTTATCACAAGTCCTCCAGGAACCAGAACCTGTGGGGGGTGTTTCAGGTGAACCACTTAGGTTGCAAACACTTCCAGAGAGGTACCACCTCCTGGGGAGGCTTGCACAGACTAGTTCAAACTGGATTTTCCAGAGACCAAAAGACGAAGAAAGGCCTTTCAATATAACAAGGATGGGTTTCAACTGACTCAGGGCCTTCTTTCTGATCCAGGTAATGGGCATGACCTTCTGTCCACGGGCCTCAATACTTGCAGAAGGGTTGGAAAGACTTCAGCCTGCTAGGGCCCATCGGACTGCTGGGTGACCTTGGGAAACCCCAAGCACGTGTATCGGAACCTTTATTGGGTGTTGTATGTTTTCTCTGTAATGCTTTTCCCAGAAGCATAAATGAGCTTGCTGAGAAAGAACTGTGTGGTAAGTGCTGGCATAGGCGGTTCGTAGCCCTTGGACAGAAAGCCAAGGGCAGACGCTGGGGATATCACAGTCTAAGGCAGGGAGCTGTGCAGCCTTAAAACTCCCCGGCCTGAAGGGGGAGGGACGAGGGTCCCTGCCCAGAGACAGGTGACAGCTGAAGACCTGAGATGTGAATGGGTGCCCCTGGAGGGGAACACAGAGTAGGGTGCAGTCACCCTGAATCAGCGACAGTGCCCTACGAAGCAACATGAGTTTGAAAGTGCAACGACACAACAGATACTTCAGTTATATTTCCAGCCACTAAGTGAGGGGGAGGAGAGTCTTGTGGTTAAAGCAGTGGACTGGGATTAATTCCTGCCTTGGCCACATGCTCCCTGTGTAACCTTGGGCATGTCACTTAGGACTAGACCTTTAAAGGGGTTTAGGCTCCTAACGATGTAGAGAGAAACCTAATGGGATTATCAAAAGCACCCAGTTGCCTAAATGCCATTAAAATCAATGGGAGTTAGGAGCCTAGGTGCTTCAGAAACTCTCCCTAGGCACCTAGCTACCTATAAGTGCCAAAATACCTTTACAAATCTGGCCCTCAGTCCTGCTGTGCTGCAGTATGTCATCTGTAAAATGGAGATAACACTTCCCTTCTCCCACCGTTCTTCTGTCTTGTCTCTCGCTATACGTATGTACAACACCTAGCACAACGAGGCCCTGATCTCAGCTGGGGACCTGTAGACACGACTGTAACACAAACAATAATCATTAACACCCAGAGTTCATGGGGTTTAGAATCAGAGACATGATAGGTTTGAGATGCAAACTCAGCTCCAAATCTAGGACTTTAATCCAGGGGGTTGCAGCAGGCGCGCTGTTATGCAAAATGCATTGATTTCTAATTTTAACTGGGCTTTTAAGGATTTGATTCCAAATCCTTGAAGACCACTTTAAATGTATAGTGTCACAGTCTCGACAAGTTACATACAATCCTGGCCCACAATAATCTATAAACCATTCATTTAATACAATTGACCCGAAAGATATTTACACATAATTCAAAAAGGTCTCCCAAGGATAGATACACACGCACATACATATAGCATTTCAGTTCATCTGGCAATGGATGCCCAGGGAGGTGATGGTGCAATTTGATGATGACAAAGTTGTTATTTTTTTCTCCAACTATTAGCCTGATGGGCTGCCATGGGAATTTTGCTTGAATAAAGATTGAGCACTTGCCCCTAATCCTGTTTAACTCAGTGGCAGAACTCCATTGACGTGAATGGGAATAAACCAGCCCTTGGGTGAGAACTGCAGGATGTGACCTATTGGCTATCTAAGCTCTCTCTGTGTGGCTGCCTACCACCTGCTTATTCCCTTCAGTGTTAGGCATTTATGGGGCACCTAAGCCCTGAGGGTGAAATTCATTCCATGCAGAGGCTCAGAACAAGGCCTATACACCCCTCCAGGCCTTGCCTACACTAGAAAGCTGTACTCCTTTGACAATACTGGTCTACTTAAGCATAGGGTGACCAGATAGCAACTGTGAAAAAACGGGACAGGGGGTGGGGGGTAATAGGCGCCTATATAAGAAAAAGTCCCAAAAAACGGGACTGTCCCTTTAAAAACGGGACATCTGGTCACCCTAGTTAAGCAAAACAATCCCCTTCCCACGCATGTGGATGCAGTTATATTGGTATAAAGGTGCTTTATACTGGTACAGCTATTCCCTTACGCTACAACTGTAGCGTTAAAAAAATCGCACCTTCTCCACCCCCCCAACCCTTATATTGCACAATTTTCAAGTATAAGCCAGGCCCAAATCCTGTGTACAGCCGTGATTCTGCAAGCTGCTTCATGTGGATGCAGGGGTCCACCCGCCTGCAGCAGGACTGGGGCCTAAGCCCTCGAAATAGGCTTTACGTGGTACAGATGCCTTATGCTGGACCTCTGGCACAGGGGCTGACTATCAGTCCCCACAGGCCTGTGTTGAAACCCAAGGAGCGCTCTGCTGAAGTACTCATAGCACAATGACCTGAATTTCATTAACGGTCAGGGTCGGCTTTAGGCTAATTCCCCCGATTCCCCGGAATCGGGCCCCGCGCCCGCGCCTAAGAGGGCCCTGCGCCTTAGGTGCCTTTTTAATTTTTTTTACTCACCCGGCGGCGGTCTGCTCCGGGTCTTCGGCGGCACTTCGGCAGTGTGGGGTCCGCTCCGGGTCTTCGGCGGCATTTCGGCAGCAGGGGATCCTTCAATACCGCGGAAGATGCGGAGCGGACCCCCCGCCGCTGAAGTGCCGCCGAAGACCCGGACCGCTGCCGGGAATTCGAATCAGGCCCCGCGGGTCCTAAAGCCGGCCCTGTTAACGGTTATGAATTATTTTCTATCAATTAACAAAAAGCACCTCAGCAACCAGATCCACTGGTACATTTCCAGACAGGGATGTTAACCTTTAAAGAACAAAACAGAACAACTAAAAACCATCTGCTTGTTCCCTTCCTCGGGATGAATCTGGTTACATGATGTGAAACTATGACAAAGGCTTTTGTTCAAAGAGATGGAAAATATTGTTCAGGTTCAGCACCATGTAAGTGTTCAGTCAACAGCGGAATTTGAGGTGTGAATTTGGCAGACACTGAAACTCTGCTGTGGGTGTTCGCACAAAATGGAAAGATGTTGCTCTCCTGCTGCAAGGTGGAGCTGCTGGCAGCAAAGAGAAGAGAGGTGATTTATTGCGCTTTTGCCATTCTGATCCCTGTGGCCAAAAGCAGCAGGTGGGTTCTTTATTTGTAGTATTAAAAGCATTTCAGAATAATTATTGAAAAAATCCCTCCTGGAGAGAGCTCCTAGGAGCCTTTGGATCAGAACCAACAGAGGGCACTTAGGCTGGGTCTACACTACAGCGGGGGTCCGACCTAAGATACGCAACTTCAGCTACGTGAATACCGTAGCTGAAGTTGCGTATTTTAGGTCGGCTTACCTGGCGGTGAGGACATGGGAAAGTCGACCGCTGCCGCGCTGCCGCCGACTCCGCTGCCGCCTCTTGCCGAGGTGGATTTCCGGAGTCGACGGCAGAGCGATCAGGGATCGATTTTACCGCGTCTTCACTAGACGCAGTAAGTCGATCCCCGATAGACCGATTGCTACCCGCCGGATCGGCGGGTAGTGAAGACATGCCCTTAGACTTTTGGAGGGAGATTTTTAAAGGGCCTGCTGAGTGTTTGGTGCCCAAATCTCATTGGAAATCAATGGGAGCTGAGTGTCTAACTCCCCTTTGTGCCTCTGAGTTTAAGGCCAGACGGGACCTGTATATCACAGGCCACTAAACACAACCCAGCCTCTCTGCACCAAGCCCAACATCCAGAATTAGACCAAAGCATTACAGCCATCAGAAGACTATTATCTGCCACAGGCAGGGAACAGGAGGGACCAAGGTGCACCAGTGCCTGAGATCACTGCAATGGCAGGGAATTGATTGGATGAGAGATACCCAGATGATGCTAGTAAGTGACCCATGCCCCGTGCCGCAGTGAAAGGCAAAACCCCGCAATGTCCCTGCCTATTTGACCCAGGGAATCATTCTTTTCCGACTCTGAATGGGGTGAGTAAGGAGACCCTGAGCATGTGAGAAAGAACTGCCAACTAAGCCTCTGAAAGAGAGCGAGCACTACTCTCTCTTCTATTTCTCTGTTGACTCAGAACATAGAGCCCACCTGCTTCTCCTTCTGAGCTCACACACCCCTTTCTTGTTGTGGGGCTGGGGAAGTGCTGAGCATCTGTAATTTTTTTTAAAAAAAGATGAACGCCCTGAAACCAGTGTAACCCACAAAGAATTACGTGGACTTTGTAAACAATTCAGAAAGAAAAAGTAGGTCACATGCTGAGCTACTGAACTTGGCAGTGTCTCTTTAAGTGCTGTTGTGACACAGTGTGTGTGTAATTGAAAGGAGAAGTGTGAATTGCAGATTTCACTCCTCTGCCCAATACAGTCACTGGCAAAACCCTCATTGACTCTAATGGAGCAAGATTGGTCCCTTTGGGTTTGATTTTTCACAGGTGCCGAGCGTCTCCATTCCAGTTGAAGTCAGTGGCAGCTGCAGATGCTCAGCACCTCTGGAAAACAGGCCTCGTGAATTTCTGTGGGAAATTCCAACATTTCAAACGAAGTCATTCTAAATTGAACAAAAAGTTGACATTTCAGAATTTCCCACAGAACGAAAATTATTAACAAAAAATCAATTCAGGACCAACAGAATGTTTCATGTTGATAATGTCAAAACATGATAGAATAAAAACTATTACGTGTAATACTATATATATATATTTACAGGAATATTTGACTAAAATATAAATATAGAAAGCAAACAAAACGATAAAGTTGAAACAAAGTTATAGAAACATTTCAACATTATCAAAATGAAACAAAAGTCACAATGATTCCTTTTAATTTTTTCCCATTGAATGTGTCATCAAAATTGACACGTTCCTGCAAAGCGTTTCAATTTTGATGAAACTGTATTTTTGGATGGAAAACTGTTCCATCAAATTTCTTTTGGCCATTTGTACTAACAGGCATATGACACAACCTGTGTTTGGTTTTAAAGAGAGAAAGAATGGCAGTCATTGCAAAGAACTAAAAGTAGTTTGGTGCCTATGCACATTCAGAGCTGGCAGAAACAATTACTCACAGTATCCTTTTAATACAATTCACAATTTCCCCACTCTGTGCAGGTACTTTTCAGATGTAGGATGAATTTAAGAATGAGTTGATTTTGTGGAAGGGATGGAGACATCGAGAACAGGCTCATTCATCCTCAGACATGGAAAATCTACCTAAGCAACTAGAAATGTTAGATTCTTTGCCCAAAGCAGTTGTAGTAGCCACTGTACCACCACCCCCGCACTCCACATTAACAGATGCACTAACCAGTTATTACACCTGACTTGGTTGCAGTAATCCTTCTGTTGTTCAGTCCTGATGATTAATTGCCCTAATTAGTCATGCCCTAACCCATGCTCATCTAATCGCACATGCTGTATGAAAACACATCCATGCACCCACGTGTGTCTCCCAACACCTCCACCAAAAAAGAACAGGAGTACTTGTGGCACCTTAGAGACTAACAAATTTATTAGAGCATAAGCTTTCGTGAGCTACAGCCCACTTCTTCGGATGCATCCGAATAAATAAATTTGTTAGTCTCTAAGATGCCACAAGTACTCCTGTTCTTTTTGCGGATACAGACTAACACGGTTGCTACTCTGAAACACCTCCACCAGTTACAAATGCCATGTTTTTTTCTGCATGCTTTAGAACAGTGGCTCTCAACCTTCCCAGACTACTGTACCCCTTTCAGGAGTCTGATTTGTTTTGCGTACCCCAAGTTTCACCTCACTTAAAAACTACTTGCTTACAAACTCAGACATAAAATACAAAAGTGTCACAGCTCACTAGTACTGAGAAATTGCTGACGTTCTCATTTTTAACCATATAATTCTAAAATAAATCAATTGGAATATAAATACTGTACTTACATTTCAGCGTATAGTATATAGAGCAGTATAAACAAGTCATTGTCTGTATGACATTTTAGTTGGTACTGACTTTGCTAGTGCTTTTTATGTAGCCTGTTGTAAAACCAGGCAAATATCTAGATGAGTTGATGTATCCCCGAAAGACCTCTGCATACCCGTGGTTGAGAACCACTGCTTTAGAATAAAAGCAAAAGTATTTGAGAATAGGAGATGGGGAGCCTGGCTGGCACCACCACAAGACAGGGTCATGTTCTTCTTCCAAACTTCTAACAATAGGAGGTAAGAAAAGAAGGGCTGCTTGCTTTCTACCCCATGGCCCTGCCTCCTGTCATTAACAGTCAGCTGGGTCATAGCCATATGCTCTAGCAATTATTTTGGGGAAGTTCTCTGGCCTGTATTATACAGGAGATCAAACTAGATGATCACAATGGTCCCTTCTGGTCTTGGAATCTATGAATCCACATTATTCAGTCCCATCAGCTGCCTGGTTCACATGTTGCGGTGAGCTGTTAAACAGCTGTCATCTCCGTTCCAGAGATGGCTGCAGGTGAAGTGATTGCTGCGTGTTTACCCTGGGGAAGAGGGTGCGGCATGCTAGGACCAGATTTTCAGAAGGGCTGAGCACCACAATTTCCATTGTATTCCGGGGACCCCGTGATGCTCAGCAATCTGACAATCAAGCTCCATATTGGCCCCTGTCCATGCACAGATTCATTCTGGGTCATAACTTGAGTCATAACTTGAGCATTGTCCCTAACTCCATTCCTGTCCACACACAAAAACCTTTGTGTGGTGGTGCTGACCCCCTGGGGGTGCAGGCTAAAGCTCAAATTAGCACAGCTCATCAGCTGCGAACATGACCACCCTGGAGAGTGGATGCAGACTAGCCATCCCACCATTCCCCCCATGTGCCCAGAAAGAAGAGACAAGTTCTCCCACAATTCACTGGGAAAGAACTCATAGAGCGGATCGATTTACAGTGGAGCAAAGAACCATGGTGCCCCAATGTGCGTGAGTGAAGCTCCAGTGGGGACAGAGCCGCTTGGGCATTATGTCACAGAGTGGCGGCTAGCGGAATTACTTCTCTTGAGTTAGCCTGTGGCTAGCTAACTCGAGTTAATGCTGCAGTGGGCTAAGTCCTCTTGACTGCACGAAGCCTGGCTTGGCATGGGAGATCTGTTGGGGTTGAAAGGGAAAGAATTTTCCCCGCTGGCGTGCAGAGCAGCGGTGGTGCTGGTGCCCAGTCACAGCTGCAGTTCCACAGCTGTGCGTAGCCGTTGCTGTGCGCACCTACACTACGGGAGGACACTGATGGGTGGGTCGACATGCACTGCCCCCAACCCATCCCACCATACTCAGCTGCCGCTCAGACCCTGAGGCTATATCAGCACACGTCCCCCTCTAGAAATACCAAGATGTCTCTAACTCGTATTGTGTTCCACTGGGAACCCGCATTCCTTCGAAATCTCTCCCTGACTTCCATGCGCTGGCTCCCTCACAGGTTGTCAGAGCACCTTCTCCCTATTGGGAAGAGTATCAAAAACACACCAGGTCATATCCTCAGCTGGTATAAAACAGCATAGGTCCATTGAATGCACTGGGGCTACATCAATTTACATCAGCTGAGAATCTGGCCCATTGAATTCTTCAGTGTTGCCCTTGCAGTTAGTCCATGACACATAATTTTTGTTCACTTTACATCACTGGCGGCTGGCACATCCACAGCCTCGTGAAGGGAAATAGCCCAGTGGTGTGAGCACGGAACTGGGAGCCAGGATCCCTAGAGTCCTACCCCCAGCACTGATGCTGGCTCGGCCTTGTATGAAGGGAATAGTAACTTACCTGCCTTACAGGATCAGTGAATGCTTGCAAAGTGCTCCATCGCTGGAACGGTGCTGAGTGCACACGTTACACACAGGTTATATCAGGCAGAGATATGCACTTATATGGCTGTACAGTGCCTTGCACGATGGGGCCCTGATTGCAAATTGGGCCTTTGTGTGCAACTACAATATTAATAATGTGACAGTAACTGACAGGTAAGAAAATGGAACAATAGCTAGCTCGTATGTGGCACTTTTCACCCATAGATCTCAGGGCACTTTACAAAGGAGGTCAGTATCATTATCTTCATTTACAGATAGGGATACTGAGGCACAGAGGAGTGTTGTGACTTGACCCGTCAACCAGCAGGCCAGGGGCAAAGCCAGGACTAGAACTCAGCGTGACCTGAGTCCTGAGGGCTATCCACTAGGCCACACTGCCTCCCCGAGAGATTAGAAGTGAGAATGCAGCTTAGCCAGTGAGAAGTGAAGAATATTAACCAGCGGTGAAGTTTAAAATAAAAAAATTCTTTCAAAACACATTACCCCCAGCATAAGGTTAAAAGATCAATGTGTGTCCACGCTGGGGATACTGGTACCGGTGTAGCTGATGTCCGAGAGGTTTACATGGCAGTGGTTCAGCACATCTACACTAGGGGTTCTGCACTGCTATAAATATCCCCAGGATAGACAGGGACTGCATTTCCCCCCGCTGCTCTACAGGCTTCAGGGTTGGAACATCCCCACACCCTGCACTGGATAGCCTCCGGAAGGACCCACATCAAGCTGTTATAAAGAGGGGGGAGGGATAGCTCAGTGGTTTGCACATTGGCCTGCTAAAACTAGGGTCATGAGTTCAATCCATGAGGGGGCCACCTAGGGATCTGGGGCAAAATCAGTACTTGGTCCTGTTAGTGAAGGCAGGGGGCTGGACTCAATGACCTTTCAAGCTCCCTTCTGGAGATAGGATATCTCCATTAATTTTATTTATTTTATTTTATTTAAAGAGGCTCATTATTACACTAAGAATGGATGGCTCCCTACATACTATCTACCTGGGCCAGGACCAGAGCGCAGTACCTCCCAGTTAGTGCTGGATCCAAGGAGTCAAGTCAGATCAACTCAAAGGTACCCAGATACTACAAAGCTGGATGGCTTATAAATAGCCGGATAGCTAACCAGGTCCCCAGCTGATGTCAGTCAGCATCGCTCCACTGAAGTCATTGTAGCTCTGCTGATTTACACCAGCTGGGGATCTGGCCCATTGACACTGTATGGGGATACCATCTCCTCTTCAGACCATGTTTTTGTTGAAGTAGGTGCTTAGGGTAACTCTCCCTTGTGGAGAAGATCCCATCCTTGCATTACAGAACATCTGCACTACTGTCAAGAGAAGTCGGGGGAGGGCAGGAGGGAGTCCGGCCAGAGGGACACATGGCGGATGCTCAGTGGAATGCAATGAAGAAAGGTCTTTTCCACTCTGGAATGTAGATAGTGCTGCAGAGTCTCCTGCCGTGCAGAGAGCAGTTGCCGTGGGACCCCTCCAGTATTTCACAACTTGCTCGTGCAGCCTGACAACCAAAAACCATGTAACAAAGTGGTGCCGTAAGTGACTGATTATCATTTAGTGCCAGTGTCTTTCCAAGACAACTGGAGCTTCTGCTCTGGTTTTTAATGTCATTTTCCCACAGTAAGTCACATCCTGAACTGGGGCCGATCAGGGAGAACGCTGTGTCCCAGTTAGCTAGGCATAGTCCCCCCCACTGGCTCCCAACCAGCCAGAAGCCTCACGCTGCGCCCTGTGAGGAGCCACTGGTTTGCACAGTAGCTCTTTGGGGGGGACGGGGAAGGCAATGGGAAAGGGATGACCAACACTCAAGACAGTTGGTCAGCCACAAATATTCCCCTTTAAAAAGAAATGCAATCCATTCGGGACTCTCTCCGTGCACTTTGTGGCCTGTCCACCTGGGAGGATGCGATGAGGCCTGTCCACCTGGGAGGATGCGATGTGTGCTCCAACACAAGAGTTAGGAGCAAATGGAAAGAGGCTGGAGTGGTGACTGAATTTTCCCCCACTACATGGTTGTTCAAATAAAGACGGGCCTGGTGCTATCAAAGATTCACAGTTAAAGGCCAATGACTAGTTCAGCAGGAAAAACATAAGCTCACTGAAAATGTGACGAGGAGGAAGGATGGTCTTGTGGCTAAGGCACTGGCCTAGGCCTCAGAAGAGCTGGGATCCAGTCGCAGCTTTGCTGTGTAACCCTGGGCAGGCCACTTATTTTCTCTGTGGCTCAGTTCCCCGGCTGTAAAATGGGGATAATAATACTTCCTATAGCCCATCCTTTGTCAGTCTGGAATTATACGTTTCTGAAGGAAGGGACAGTTTCTCACTCTGTCTGTACAGCACCTAGCACAAGATCTTGCTTGGGACTTCTAGGTGCTGCTGTAATACAAACATTAGAAAGTGAGTGGAGAGGGACTTTAGCTTGGCTTAGGTTTTGTGTGACATTAAGGGTCAGAAGGCAAAGAAGATTGTTAGTGTCCCCAGCAGCACAGTATCCAAACATTTCCCAATCTGTAACACCCTAGGAGGGAGGGATATGCTATCACCCCCATTTCACAGATGGGGAATTGAGGCAGAGAGATGCTAAGTGACTTTCCCAGGGTCACACAGGAAGTCTGTGGCAAAGCTGGGAATTACTCCCCACCCTCCCAAGTCCCAGGCTGACGCCCTATCCACTGGCCGATTCTTCCTAGGCAGGGGTACTCAGTGTGGCAAGCCAGTACATATCCCATGGCTTCACAGAAAGGAAATGCTGAGCTGAAATGTTATATACTGACCAAGTGACAGGCCTTGGTTCAAATCATGGCCTCATTGAAGTCAATAAGAATTTTACTATTGACATAAATAGGACTTGGATGTAGACTATTGCGTTTGTTAAGGGCTGTTATAAAGAGGACAGTGATCAATTGTTCTCCATGTCCACTGAAGGTAGGACAGGAAGTCATGGGCTTAATTTGCAGCTAGGGAGCAAATTTAGATATGAGGGAAAAAATTCTAATTATAAAGGTGGTTAAGCTCTGGAATAGGCTTCCAAGGGAGGCTGTGGAATTCCCATCATTGCACAAACACCTTTCAGGGATGGTCTAGATTTACTTAGCCTCAGAGTAGGGGGTGGACTTGATGACGCCTCAAGGTCCCTTCCAGCTCTACACTTCTATGACTGAGGGCCTTCTCCTGCTTCCATTTTATCAATGGCAGTGAGTCAAACCCTGAGGTCAGTTTTTACTCATTTCACTCATTTTACTCACTCATTCATTTTTACTTGCCCGGGCCCAGATCGCACCATCTAGTGATAAACCCCATGAGAGGGGGCTCTGGAGAAGGCAATCTGTGAGGATCCCCTCACGGACTTACTCCCTGACTGTTCCCTCAGGGTGGCGGTGTGGCTTGGAAAGAGAGGGTTTGCCTTTCCTCTGAGAATGAGCTGTAGGGCCCACCCACAACCCAAGGATCCCCAGACAGAACTGACAGTGTGGCTCCATTGGAGTCATGTTACTATGGACACCCTTGGCTGTGGCTTCCCCGGTATCCCTACAGTCAAGGGGCCTCTGTGAGACAAGCAGTACAGCCAGAGGCTGTATTAGCTTTCTAGGTCATCTCAGTGGGGCTGAAGGTCCCCCCACCTATGTCTCCAGCCAAGGTGGGGTTGCCCAGTTTCCACCCCACTCATCATGCCTCCTTCCCCTTCTCCCTGTGTGAACCCTGACTCTGCAGAGTGCTCGCCATGGGGTCCTGGAAAAGGAGAGAGGGGACAGTGCCTCTTTGCACCTCTCCCCAGGGAGAAGGCAGTTTTGCACTTGGAACTAGGAGGCACAATCTGTCTTCTAGTGAGGACTTCAGCATTGGGCCCAGTTCTCAACACCTAAAGTCAACAGTGGGGTAAGGTGCTGAAGTACAATCAGAAGGGATGTACAGTTTCCAAGGTCATTTTCTCAGGAGCTGGTCCATGACTGCGAAACTCACCCCTTCAGAAACTAAGCCACCTCAACCCTTGTCCCTTTCTGCTGTGGAGCAGGGAGTCTCTTTCGAGCTCACCTTCACGAATGCCCACTCACCGCACATTGCAACAAAATCTGATCCCAGCCTTCCCTCTGGGGAAAGGAATGGAGAGGGTATCACGCCTGACATATTCCAGGCACGTCACTGAACGCACTGCTGGAAAGCACTCAAAGACCACTAAGATGGGGGGAGTGTGAGGTAAATGACTGCCTTTTTGGAATGGCTCCATGAAAAGCACACAACATACACTGAGAAGCTGAGTGTTTTATTTCTCTTTTCAATCTTTTCCCCCTTTCACATGTTTCCACCTCGTTTTTCTTTGCTGAAGCACCTTATATTTGGAGTGCAGTCAGGAAGGAGACATGGCACTCTCCATCTGGAGTACTATGCTTTGCCACTGCAAGTATGGACCCCAGGCTGCAGCTTGACTTCCCTCAGCCTCCCACCCCTGGAAAACCCACCAGAGAACGGAGTCAAGTCCTGCTACAATTTGAAGCACCGAGGAACCTGAACATTCACTGTGATGTTTGAATTCCAGCCAAAACTGAAGGCGAGATCACGTCCCAAAGCCTGAAAACATATGGCATTAATTCTGCTTTCTCACAGTCCCTAAAACTGCAATTAAATCAACCCCCACTGACTGGAACCCCATAACTCAGCCACATGATTGATTGGAATAAAGAAGGTTTGGGGGAAAGTTGGCTAGGTGGAAGAAACGTGCTATACACACAGCCCGTGCACAGCCGAGTTTATTTTATTAACATGCCATTGGCGGAAGGACAGGATCAAAGAGGATGTTCTTTAGAGAAAGCTTATCTTTGGCACCCATTTGGCTTCTAACAATAAACTCTGCCACAGTCTGTGTGGGCTGCAAGGGATGTAACTACAAGCACAAAGCGAAAGCTAATCTGCCTGTGTGCTACAGTAGTCCAGTGGGGAAACAAAATGCCTTTGCTCTTCCTTTGGTTACAAATAAATGTGGCCAACGAGGGGTCAAAGATCAAAAGTCATGGAATTGTCGGGGTGGATTACAAATTTCCCACTTGTCAAGAAGACCGCTGGACCACACCGGCTCTCTGGGAGACAGTAGATTTCATTTCTGGACTGTAAACAGAGACGGGCTCCAGCTGTAAGATTTGGATCTGGATTTCAAACATAGCCCAGTAGTTTGGGAGGAGAAGTGGGTAGTGTTGTTCTTTCTGTGTAATTCATTAGGTAGATTGCTGTGTGTCTGTCTATGTCATTTCTATAGCATCTGCCACCACAGTATCTAATTGCTAAAATCCAGTCCCTAACGGTAAATGGGACCAAGTGAATTTCTAGTGGACATCTAATAATCCCCATCCTCAGCACTTCTGAGTGTGGCATACTTTAACCCCATTCATTCTCACAGCCAGGCTGGGACGATGAGTCCTGTGAGCATTATCCCCACTTTACAGAAGGAGAAATCGGGATTCTCCGTTCATTTGCACCTTATGCAGTCGCTCAGACCTGTGCAGAGTGGCTGTAAAGTGCTACCTACCACTCTGAGTTGGTACCACTATATACAGACACGCCTTGCACAGATGTAAAATGAAAAGCAGCAGAGACTCGGGAGAAGCCATTAAAAGGAATTTCCATTGATTTCAGGGATCAAGCCCTCACTGGCTTGCCTATGGCTACCCACACAACACATCAATCGAAAGCTGGACAAATGTGTTTCTCTGTTTTCTGCTGAAGGACTTGCCCATGGATGTAGGGACTTGGATGGAGAAGATTTGATAGGAAAAAAATTCAGCATTCTGTTCCCTCCACATTGATCTTTCTGACTCCTGTTCCTCCCAAGATCAAATTCATTTTCAAAGAAGTTTCATATAAAGGGTTTAAAATGTAAGCAAACCAACCAACCAAACATTTGCATAACCTGTCCTCTGGATAGACAGAGGGTTTCAGTCAGAGCTAGTTGGAGAAACTTTGATGGACCCATATTTCATGGGCGTATGCAGTTCCATTGAAACGGAAATGCTTTACAAAATCAGATCTATAACTCTAGTTTTGCCAGAGTTTTGTTTTGGAACAAAGCAAGGGAAAAAATGTTCAAACAATATCAAAATGTCCCATTTTGACATTTCTGGAATGATGTTTCATTTTGAAAAGTTTTAAATGTATTATATTATACAGTATATTGTGAAATGAAAAGTCAAAATCAATTTGGTTGAAACATTGAAAATTCAGTCTACCTGAATCTAAAATTGTTTTCAGAATTTTCTTTCATGGAGGATTTCAAAGTTTTCAGGTTTTGTTCCAGTTTGGGACAAAACCAAATTTTGAAATCTCGAAATCATTTGCGAAATGGAATGTTCATTATCCACACAGCTCTAGTTTCAGTTTCCAAAGTGGTCAACACTGAACTTTCCAAGCGTATTAATTTCACACCAACCTTTTTCAAAAATCTTTGCATTTTTTTTAAAAAGTGGGACTAAGCAGCCCTGCACTCCCTGGGGGCAGGACCCAGGGCAGTGGGGTGGCGGGGGGGAAGATGGCGCTAAGCCCCAGCCTGAGGGCTGCTGTGGAGCCTGCAGGGTCAGGGCGCGAACAGGCTGGAAATCGCTTCCCCCCACCACCACTCCAGAACTTAGCTGAGGGGCAGAGGCTTCCCCCTGCCAGCGCTGTGCAGGGCTTTGGCACATGCAGGGCTCGGCTCCTCCTGGCCAGCGCCCTGGGCTCGAGGGTCTTGGGCCTTCCTGGAGCACCGCCAGCCAGAGGCAGCGGGGGAAGGGAGGAGCCTGCCGGCCAGGCTGTTGGTGAGCTGAGCACTCCGACCAGGGGCTGGTTCTCCGCACAGTGCTGGGAGTGGGAGGCTCCCTGCCGGGGGGCATATGAAGGAGAAGCAGGGCTGGGAGGGTGAAGGGGCAAAGCAGGGAGAGGACAGCGAGAGAGGGAGCAAGTAAAGGGTGAGCAGTGGAGGCGACACGTAACTGGTCGCTGCCTGGCACCTGCCCGCACTCACCGGGTGCTGTAGCTCACAGCCAGTGCCGGCCGGAAATACGACAGTGGGCGAGGCCCTGCTGGCAGAGAGCCGGAACGCAGCAGGGGCTGCGCTGACGGACCAGCAGGGGGAGCGGCCAGCCCTGCATGCTTCAGCTTTGCCCTTCCACCGGCCTTGCACACCCATCCCCATTGTTTTCCACTGGACCCCACCACTCACCACTTGTGGGCGGGTGGCTGGCGAGAAGGGACTGTCCCTTTTAAAAACGGGATGTCTGGTCATTCTAGCCTTATTTTCAAAGTGGTTTCAACCCAACTTTCTTTTGAGTGTGTGCAAATTTTGCATTTCCAAAGACTCGTGCACATGGGTGATCAGAACATTCAGAGATGGTGAAATTCACCCCGTGCAGAGTCCTAGCACACGTCTTTGTGTTAACCCTCTGCATGGATTTTGGGTGGCCTCCTTATAAGGTGAATTTCACCCCAGAGGAGATCACTTTCTAAACACCAGGTTTGCTAAAAAGCTCCAAATGAAATTGCTAATGGAGAACTGTCATCAACTAGAGTGTTTCTAGCTGGGTCCTGCAGGGACCTGTTCTTGGCCCAGTGCTATTCAATATATCTTTATCAATGATTTGTATGAAAATACAAAACCATTCCCGGCAAAGTCTGCAGATACCACAAACACTGGTGAATTGGTGAATAAGAAAAGAGGCAGGTTAATTATACAGAATGATCTGGATCACTTGGTATGGTAGGTTCATTTGAATGTGCATTTTAATAAAGCCAAAGGCTAAGTCACATATCTAGGAGCAAAGACTGTCGGTCACCCTCACAAAATGGGGAACTGTGTCCTAGAAAGCACTGATTGTGAAAAGGACTTCAGGGTCATAGTGTTTAATCAACGGTAGTGTGATTCTGTGGCTAAGAGGGCTAACATGATCCTTCGATGTACACCTCTACCCCGATATAATGCGGCCCGATATAACATGAATTCGGATATAACGCGGTAAAGCAGCGCTCCAGGGGGGCGGGGCCGCGCACTCCGGCGGATCAAAGCAAGTTCGATATAACGCGGTTTCACCTATAACGCGGTAAGATTTTTTGGCTCTCGAGGACAGCGTTATATCGGGGTAGAGGTGTATAAGGGGAATATCAAGTAAGAGTAGGGAAGTGATATTGCCTCTGTATGAGGCATTAGTGAGGCCATTACTGGAATACTGTGTCCAGTTCTGGTGTCCACACTTTTAAAGGTTGCTTAAAATTGGACAGGATTCAGAAAAGAGCCCAGAAAAGAAATTCGTGCTCTGAAATTCTGCATTGCAGGGAGAGATTAAAACAGCTCAATCTGTTTAGTTTATCTAAGAGATAGTAAAGAGATGACTTGGTGAGGCTGTACACATACCTATTCCGGGAAAATATTTCTAATAGTGGAGGATGTTAATCTAGCACACAAACACATAGTAAGATTCAATGGCTAGAAGCTACATTTTAAAAAAAGTGAAAACTTAATGGAGAAGGTAATTAACCGTTGGCACAATTTACCTAGGGCTGCTGCATTCCTTGATGGCTTTACACCAAGGTGGGATCTCTTTCTAAATAATGTGCTCTGGTTCAACCAGAAGTTATGGGGTTTCATTCAGGACTTCCTGGGTGCAATTCTGTGGCCTGTGTTACGCAGGAAGCCAGATTAGATGATCAAAATGGTTCCTTCTGGCCTTAAAAATCCATGGACGTATGACTAATGCCAACTTTGGATGACTTATGCATGTTTTTCAGACAGACAAGCGACACAACCTTGATATATTATTTCTCATTCTGACCCTAAAGAAATAAATCAAATCTCTGAATTGTCAGGAACAATCCAATATTAAAAAAATACACCACCCAGCATATTTTATTAAACATGATTACTATGCATTATTTATTTATCTATCGAGCACTGTACATGTCAACAGTGCTTTACAGGCACATAAAAGACCGCCCCGAAGAGTTCAGTTAAATTCAGGCAGACAAATCTGACACTCTTTCTACCAGCACTATGGGTTAATGATCATATTTCCCTTTTTGTTTTCTTGCTTCCTTTTAGATTTTATTGCACTAAAGTCAAACACATTTTAAACTCTGGACTTCCAGTTAATCTATCTAAGGGACTTATATGGCCTCTATTACCAGAGCCTCACATTCTTTCGTGTATTTATCCTCATCACATCCATCTTAGCTTTGGAACTGGCACTAAAACTGCTTAGAAATTTTCTGCTGATACGTCTTCCTGATGGAAAATGACTTTTCGATGAAACAGATTTCTCAAAAAAATTTAAGTTTTGGGGTTCCTGTAAAAAACACCCTCACCCTTTTTTGTTTGTTTGTTTTACACAGAAACTTTTGGTTGCAGACATTGGACCAGTGGGGGGAGGGGGGGCAGAGGAGTTCTGGTTTTCCTTTTGGTTGACTTTTTTTTTTTTTTTGGTAGAAAAAAATAGATGTTTTCCTGACCAGCTTTAACTGGCACCTCTCATTGTAGTATGTGAGTGCCTCCAGGTAAACAGATTGGCACAAGAAAGACCTTAGTGGATTTTTCTATAGGTCCCAATTCAACAGAGCACTTAAGCATCTGCTTTACTTTAAACAGAGGGGACCTCCCTGCTGGAGTAAATGGCTCCTGTGTCCTCTCCTGCCCAGCACAGGGGAAATGGCAGGGGAGGAAAGAAGCATAAGAGAGCTGTGCTCTACCATGCCAATCTTTCACTGGGGGACCTTCCCCCAGTGGCATATGTTGGAGCAGCTCCTAGGTTGTATGTCAAGGCACTGTAACTGTCCACCTGTGCTGAGTAGAGCACCTATCCCAAGCTTTTTTGTACTTGCACTTTTGGATGCAAATGAATAAAATGATCTTGGTAATATAATAACGGGTCCAGGATCCTTCTGGTATCAAATTCCCCACCTGTTTAATGTCTCATCTTTCAACACATTGTTTGTCTCATAGGAATTGGCCCAGTGCTGTCATAGAGTACATCCAGGCCTACAGAAGTGCTAAAATGCTTATGGCATGGTGGGGGAGAGGGGCAAAGCGCAGAGAATTATTATGATATGAGATATTCCAGTCCCAAGTACAGTGGGGAGGGGAGGCATCATAAAATGACAGTTTTAGATAGTGATTGTTCCTCATTCAAATAAAGAACATTTCTCATAATCACCATCAAACCCCATAAACCGGACGTATTTAACTGGAGGCAGCTTCTTTCTCTGCCCTGGAAAACCCCGTCTCTGGCTGGCGTGCTTAATAGAAGAGGACATTTCACATCCTCCCCATTCCATGATTACTAGGCTTCACAACGAGAAGAGATTCCATTCGTACACCAACCCCTAAAGAGTGTTTCTTCTTCATATCTTATATTAATTAATTAATTGTTAATTATTTCAGAGTCCCAAAGTGTACTAGACCCCTCCCTCCAGTCCCCATGGGATACACTGGAAATTTGGCCTCTGACTCAAAGAGTTTACAATCAATTTTCCAATAGGTAACAAAACAGTGGAGCGGGGAAGAAAGAGGTTGCACCAATAAAGATGTAAAGCTACACAGCAAAGGCTAGTGTATAACATGGTGGAGCAAAGAGATTTTTTAAAATAGCATAAATAAGTGTCTTAGCTAATTCATTTCTTGTAGCACCATGACAGAAGGTGGGTTTTGAAGAAGGATTTATATACGAGTGGGGGAGGGGTAATTGCCTGGGAGAGTAGGTCTAATTGAAGCATGGAAGATGTGAGGAAGGATGGCCTAGTGGTTAGGCACCAGGCTAGAACTTGGGAGTCCTGCATTCAATTCCTTATTCCACCACAGACTTCCTGTGTGACTTTGGTCAGCCTCTCTGTGTCTCAGATGTTCCCCAGCTGTAAAGTGCAGATAACAATACTTCCTAGGGGGTGCTGTGAGGGTTAACTGCATTAAATACTGGGAGGCACTCAGTTTCTTCAGTATGAGGGGCCAACTAAATACCTGAGATAGATAAAATATTCCATGTGTGAGTCATGGTGCGGTTTGTAAATCTTGCATTTTCCTCATACTTGAAATACGGTCACCTCAAATCTTACCTTAGCCCTGGGGATATAATGCTACCAATAACATAACCTGGGTCCTCCCAGAGCAAGTAATGAGAATGCAAAAAACATATCTGGGATCCACCCTGCTGCCCGTAAGTCATCCAGTGCACTTTAATTTTGTTTGATTACTTGGACTGACAATATGATTAATCATTATTATTGTGTGTGATCCTGTAGGACCTAGGAGCTCCGGTCATGGACTAGGGCCCCATTGTGTCAGGCACTGTACAAACACAGAAGAAAAAAAGACAAAGAGTTTACAAGCTAAGTAATCACATTGCCCTCTGTAGTAATTCCTGTTGGCTGTGGCACCACCACCCACACCTGGAGTTAGCCTGGAACAGCTGAAGGTCGTGCGGCCGCTCAGCTCTGCAAACAAGTCAGTCAAGATTCCAGGGAATGAATGTTCCTGATGGAACCCTAATTTCCTCGTGCACTTCAGGATCTCATGACAGTTTATGCAAGAGCTGCAAAACTCCTCGCCTCAGCAGTATCAGCACCGGGGGCAGCGTATTGTTTTGTGCAGCTTCTCTCTGCCTCATGTGCTGTGAATCGTCGTCGCGCTATCCATCATCCCTCTGTTCAGCTGGAGTTATGGGTGTTGCTGAGAGTTTCATTTTCAGTGCTCTTTAGACCCCAAGTTTCATGTGTAATTTAATTAGCCTTTTTTTAATAGGTCAGACAAATTGAACGTGGCATCTCGGATCACCGAGATGTGGATTGCTGGATAAAGGAACACATGCCACAAGCCCATGTTCAAACACTCTGTGTGAAATGAATAGGAAACGCCTGCACGACCAGACCATGTAACCAAGTCTTTGCTCAGGCTTCGAAACAAGCAACCCAATGTGTACTCTAAAGCCACAACCCTGCAAAGACTCACACCCGTGCTTAATTTTGCTCACGTGAGTAGTCCCATGGGGGTGTAAAGTTAGGGTTACCATACGTCCGGATTTTCCCGGACATGTCCGGCTTTTTGGGACTCAAATCCCCGTCCGGGGGGAAATCCCAAAAAGCCGAACATGTCCAGGAAAATCCGGCGCCGCTGGGTGCTGGGCCAGGGGCCGGGCCGGGGCCGGCGGTGCTGGGCC
>NW_020664462.1:10192188-10198666 GCF_002925995.2 Terrapene triunguis | reverse complement strand
GGGCCGGGGCCCCGTGGAGTGTCCTCTTTTTGGACACTCAAAATATGGTAACCCTATGTAAAGTTAGGCATGTGCCTAAATCTTTACAGGATCAAAGACAAGGTTAGCATTTGCAATCCCTCTGCTCTGGTGATAATTCAAGCGTAGACATCAGGCAGGCATATGAGTTTAGCTATACCATGCTTCCAGCAGGAGGATGCTGAGAAATTTGCTGTCAGGCCAGGCTGATGCTATATTCATTTTATAGTACTGTGTTAAATATATACTTGTGTTCTTGCTGACATCATCCTTTAGGAAGCAAGCATCCTGACTGTCCCACAGAGGAGTTGTTAGAGTGAGGATGAGTGCGTTAAAGAGAAAGGTTGATCTTGTTACTAATGATGAGGTGTTGCACAGAGATCAGCACCCAAGACCAAAAGCCAGGAACCCATGGGTTCTAATCCTATCTCTGTTGCTGACACTCTCTTGGGCAAATCAAGTAAGGCAAAGACTGTCTCTTTGCAGCATGTTTGTGCAGTGTCCAGCATATGGGGGCTCTGATCTGAGCCTTTGGGTGCTACTGTAACATAAATGACAATAAATCTCCCTGTCTCGTTCCCCTCCCCATGTGTAAACTAAGGATAACAACATTTGTCGGGCCCGGGCCGTGCTGGGTGCAGCATGGTAGGGGAGCCGCGCAGCCCACCGGTGAAGGTGCTGGCCACCCAGCTGAGGCTGTGCCAGCGGGCCGCGGGTGGTCCCTGGCTGCTGGGACGGGAGGAGGCCGGGCAGGGCCTTCTGGCGGTTCCGGTGGTGGGGATGCAGGGCATGATGCTGGTGGTGGAAGCCGGGGGCGCCCGGGGCAGCTCAGCCCGGCTGCAGGACGAGAGTGGCCCCTTCACGGTGCTGGGGGTGGAGCGGGTCCCCAAAGGAAAATATGTAATGGTGATGGGCTTGGTACACTCCCGCAGTCCAGAGCCTATTCTTCAAGCTGTGAAGATGACAGATTTTTCTGATAATCCTATACACAGGAGCATGCAGAGCTTTGAAATGGAGGATTTGCACAGAAACATTTCTTAGATGCTGTGTATTTTTATCAGCAGCCTAAAGGACCTGGAAACATTTACTAGTGTTACACTTGTTGTGAGTATTAAAGTCAAGTGATGTTTCCAAAGTGTTAACAATCTGTAGAGTGCGACTATAAATGTTAAGGATTGGGCCAAATCCTAGAGTTCCTCAAGATATAGTCCTGGGTTATTAAAAACCAAATAGGTGTTGCATTTTTGAGGGACTTTAGCACAACTAATGCAGGTGCAACGTGCGGCACGTTCAGCAACCCCAGTGCAATACTGCCCCCAGGAATGCCCTGCCCTGAAATACAAGGGTTTATTAAATAACTGAGATGGTATCAGTGCCTTTTAGTAGCAATATTGACATTATTTTCCCATGAGTCATAAAGCGCTACTGGCAGCTGGCACTCCAAAACCAGTTCCTAATATTGTAAACCGTTGAAAAGACATGACTGGACATATTTTAAGCAAGGCACCACCCACACATTATGTGGCAAATGAGACCCAAATTATGTAGCTGGATCTTCTGAATTATGCAGTACTGCTCCTTCTTCCTCCTCTGCGTGCAAGCCCTCTACCCCTCACCTCTTCCCAACCAGCGCAAATCCCTTCGTATTTATGTTGATGTTAAGTTGCATTTGTTTTATGCTGCCCCCAAATTTTCAGTTTTCAACCTGCTGCATGTATTTATATTGAGACACCTGAATTACAATGCACACACTGTCAGAGTGAGTGTGGAGGGGCAGCTGGCTGCACCAATCTTCACCGTGCCAGATTCACCTGACCGTAACGGTGGTGAAATGCTGGGTTGTGTTTTAGTATTATCATCACCGTGGAACACTTATTTAGCACCACAAATCTGCATGTCGCTTTCCAAACACAGGGCATCAGGTGCTGTGCTAGGCCTCAGGCAGCACAGAACTTGCAGCCTGGGTGGAAGGTGGCTACACTGACTTTTAGCTACCGTTCAGTCCCCCCCAGGCCCAGGTTGCATGGGGGGCTTAAGCAGGCCACGATGTAACTTCAGCAGCCTGGGATTTGTACAAGTTACAGCAACTTCCCAGTGCTGCAGGCTAAGGCCTCACTCCCTTCGTACCCTAGTCCTGCCCTACATCAGGGCTTGTGAGGGAGTCCTTGGAAGGCAGATCTAGCACTCTCTTCCACAGTGTCTGAGTCCGGGAATCCTTCCCTGATTGGATATGGGATTTCTAGGGCCCCTTTATGCTGCTCTGGCCCTTTTACCTGGCATAAAGGGGCCAAAGCGGGGATGAGGGTCTCAGGGTCTGATCCTGCAAACACTTAGGCAAATAGGTGACTTTACTCATGTGAGAAGCCCCTTTAATATCAAAAGTAAGAGTAAAGTTATGTGTATGTTTGCAGGATCAGGTCCATAGACATATGGAAATACAGTATAAAACTCTGCCTGTGAAATTCAACATTCATTTTGGAGCACAAAACAACTCCACCTTTCATTGTTTATTTTTAAGCAGCTGAGAATGGTGGATAAAAGCACTGAATTTTTCACATCTTGTGCACACACAGAGTTTGATCCAGTGTAAATGAGAGGACAGCTTGCCTATGGTTCAACAAATACACCCTGAGCCAAAACAAACTGTGGAAATGTCTTATAATAAAGACCGTGTCATGAGAATCCAGCATTTTCTGCAAGTGATATGTTACATGTGGGGATTTAGGCTTCCCAGGTATGCCAGCTCTCATGATTTTATTGTGAGCCTCGCCATACTCGGTGTTTTCCCTAAAGCCCCAGGTCCTGGATTCATGTGTTTCTCGATTTTCATTAATTTTTAAGGACATTTCTAACTGTGATGGGGAATACAAACCCCACATGGGCTGGAAAGGGTTAACAACTATGGTTAGCACAATCAGCCTCACCTGCTACACCTGTAGTGGGTATCAGGCCTATGGGAAGGAGGTGAAAAGGGAAGACTCAGGCAGTTGTGGCTGGTTGGGAAGGAGAGCAGAGCAGCTGCTCTTGGTTGGGGAGAAAAACTTGGCTGAAGCCAGGGAGGACTGTGGCTGGTCAGAGCCTCCCTGGAGGGAAAGCAGGCTTGCTGCTAGACTTTGGGTTTATCAGGGACCTGCTGATGATTGTTAACCCAAGCTATGGAATGGGGGGCCATGGGAGGCAGGTCCCACTTGAAGGGAAGGGTGGGGACTGAGAACTAAGCCCAGTTGGGATAAGGAAGCCTTTATTTTGTGTTTGGTTTGAAATTGTGACTTTGGGACTGTGACTTCTGCCACCCTGGAAGGGGATGAACTTTCGTAGTGACCTGGTCAGAGAGCTGGGTTATGCCTATAAACCACCAGAGTGGGCTGGAAATCCTGCTGGCGAAACGGAGGTAAAGCAGCTGCAGCATGGTGCCCAGCCACAAGGAGGCGCACAGGGTTTAGTGACCCAGTGACACTACCCTTCCCAGTTGTGGAGAAAGGCTTGGCAACATGTACTTTAAAGAAGCCTAATTTTTAAGCCAATCTCATGCTTTTTTGCGGGGTCTGACTCATAAGTTTCCAACCTGTTGGGCTGGCAGTATGGTGCATGAGCAAAGCATTTGTATAACGTTAAGACCACGAGTAGGACCGTGTAGGGAGCCGGAAGTCAATGAGATTACTCATGTGCTTAAATTTTTACACATGTTTCAGTGCTTTGTTCAATGGGGGCTCAAACCCCAGTTGTAACGCTACGCAAAAGGTCCAGGTAGTGGTGTTCACTAGCCACCATCCTTAACTGTGTTTCTGAGAATGATTTATACCTAAGGAAGGATTCAAAAACCTGACAGCAACGATTACAGAGTGAAACAGCCCATCACAGTTCCCACACCAAAGGATTCCCATCAACAATGTGTCTTTACGCTCAGCATTTTCTTCAACATATTTTATGGTAGCGGTTTTGATCTATGATGCTTAAAGCAGATAAGCTTTGGAACAATTGTCCTTTTGTATGCTAGGCACTGACCAATCTGACACTATTTTGATCCAGCAAAATTTGGAACATGGCTGGCTGCTAATGAGACACCAAAGTCAACCTGGCTTAGCCTTACTGAGCCACAGCCTGCATTTACAACACCCCATAGAGCCCCAGCAGAGGGGTTTCAATGGGGTCCCAGGGAAGGTGGCACCAGGTGCTAGGGTCAGTGCTGTCCACTTTCCATACCCCAAAGTGAGAGTTATACCTGCACAGAGTCTGTTCAACTCATATAAGTGAAGCAGTTTGAGCATTGGCCTGCTAAACCCAGGGTTGTGAGTTCAATCCTTGAAGGGGCACTGAGGGATCTGTGGCAAAAATCAGTACTTGGTCCTGCTAGTGAAGGCAGGGGGCTGGACTTAATGACCTTTTAGGGGGGAGGGATAGCTAGTGGTTTGAGCATTGGCCTGCTAAACCCAGGATTGTGAGTTCAATCCTTGAGGGGGGGCCATTTGGGGATTTAGGTGGGGATTGGTCCTGCTTTGAGCAGGAGGTTGGACTAGATGACCTCCTGAGGTCCCTTCCAACCCTGATATTCTATGATTCCCTAAACAAAAAGCTTAACGAAGGCAGGTCAGAAACAACAACAGCATGCTCTTGCCAAAAAAAGAAAAGCCAAGCTGGAATCACCACTCCACCCCAGGGAGTTACATAGCACACAAAGAGTGCAATGAATAGAACTAGTCAAAAACTTTCAAATCACCTTTTTTTCTGCTGGAAACAAAGGGACAAATATTTTGCAGAAATGATTATGAAAAATGCATCCTGGGTTTTGATCTGCTGCAGAGCAGATTGAAAAATTTGGATTTTTTATTCCATTGAAACATGGTGGTTTTCTGACAAACTCTGTTAATGGAGCAGATGGTCAGGTCCCATGAAGCAAGTGGAAAACTCCTGGAGTTCCCACTTAGGGAATGGTATGGTGGAAAATCTGCAAGTGGGAACTTGTAAACCTTCCCTATTTCCTCTATGGGATTTTCCTATACGGGATGTGCCCTGGTCTCAACTTCTTTAGCAGTCACAGGAGGAACAAGAAGAGAAAATATCAAAATGGGTTTCCACTCCTTCACTAGCTGGGTCGAAGTTGGGGTGGATTTGAAAGAGGTGAAGAAAATGAAAGAGATGGCAAGATGTTTTAATTGGAAATCCTAAACCAGTAGCTAGCCACCAAACTCCATATGCATTTTCCTCTCCCACAGAAAATGATAGCGACAGATGATTGCTATATACAGAGAGACCATTTCAAATGGCTGTCAAATGACGAGACTATATGGAGGGCTGTGCTCTAAATAATGCAAAATTATCTTCTCTCATGAGCCCTAGGACTAATTGCAATATTATTAGTGCTTGATGTTAATTAAATTGTTTTCCTGCCTCACTGTTCTTCTCTAAGATGAAAGCACCCGAAATAGTGAGTAACACAATATGGTGGTTTGGTGAATTGTGACCCATGTGGCCTAGTTAAAGAGCCTTACATGCTGTACTGTACCTGTAGCTCAGATGAAACACTTCTTGCAGTTGAGTTGAAGGGCCTGCGTTCAAGTGACCTACATACTAGACAAATGTGACAGTGCATTGCTGAATCAATATGTGTCAGGACATATTACCTATTATTGATGAATGTAGTTGTTAATCCTAACATATTGTATTGGCAGGTCTTTCACCATCTCTCCTGGCCTTCTGGGTTGAGGTTTTGCTCGACTGAACTTCTTTAAAGGAGAGAGGTATCACTGAGGCCTGGTCTACACTACGGGATTAATTCGGATTTAGCAGCGTTAATCCGAATTAACCCTTCACCCGTCCACACTACAGAGCCAGTTAATTCGAATTAAAGGGCCCTTTAAATCGATTTCTGTACTCCACCTCGACAAACGGAGTAGAGCCTAAATCGATTTTGTTAATTCGAATTAGGGTTAGTGTGGACGCACACAACCGAATTACTGTGTTTAAGTTAATGGGGTAGTGTGGCCGCACACCACCGAATTAATGTGGTTAAAAACCGAATTAAGGTGCTTAGTGTGGCCGCGCACAATCGAATTTATACAACCTGTTTCCCAAATTCGAATTATCTAAATTCGGATTAATCCTGTAGTGTAGACATAGCCTTAGAAATGTTCAGGGCCAGTGCTACCATTTAGGCAAACTAGGCGGTTGCCTAGGGCGCCAAGATTTGGGGGTGCTAAAAAGCGGTGCCCCCAATTTTTTTTTACAGCATTCCTATGCCCCCTCCCCGAGTGCGCGGTCGCCGCTCCACTTCTCCCGCCTCCCAGGCTTGCAGCACCAATCAGCTGTTTGGTGCCGCAAGCCTGGGAGGGGAGGAGAATTAGAGCGGGGGCGGTGTGCTCGGGGAGGAGGTGGAGCAGAGGTGAGCTGCGGTGGGGAGCTGCCGCACGGCTCCCTGGGGAGGGGAGCTGCCGCGGGGGGGGGGGCGCCTCAGGGCGGGGGG
>NW_020664462.1:10135379-10192088 GCF_002925995.2 Terrapene triunguis | reverse complement strand
GGGGGCACGAAACTTCCTTGCACCGGCCCTGGAAATGTTCCTCGTAAATTGATCTGAAACTGTACTATTCCACGACAGGGTGTGTACTATGGGCCAGTTCCTCAAGCCCTTTCTTAGAACTTAGTCAAATCCTGGTGCCCCCAAGTAAAAGGCTTTACACAGGAGATCGTGGTAGCAGTTTGGGGGTTGTTGAACCCCCTTTCCAGTCCTGTGCATGGGAAGAGCAGCTGCTGTTCCTCCTATGTTGCCATGGAATCCATGGACTTCATGGCCAAGTTGCTACCTGTCCTCTTGTCACTCCCCTTTCCAACATTTGCCCTGGTGTTAGGTCCCCCGGCATAGCTGTAACTAACTGGCCTCTTTGGATGGAATGTGGAATCTTCAGCGGTGTGTGTCATAGGCCATATACAGAGATGCAAGAAGGTGGAGTTCCCACCCTGCTCTGAATAGAGTATTCACACACTGTAGGGCTTGGCTTCACTGGTAACTCAGGTAACAACAGAGGAACTCAGATGCCTCCACAGAACCCCAACCTCAGCCTGAGCTTTCCCCCCAAGCCTGGGTGTTATGAGGGTTTCCTTCCAAGCCCTTCTTTAGCCCAGCCTCCAATTCCTTCTACCTCTGAGATGTTCCTATCCCTCTTACCAACTGCTTGAAATTGACAAGATTCATCAGCCACCATGCAGGATTCCAGTATCTGGAATGGATTCTAGCCCTTGCTGTGGTAACCTGAAGGCACAAACGCTCTCAAGGAGCAGGGTAGGGCTGTCTCTACCGCCCCAAGCACAGGGAGATGAAAGGGGAATGAGGGAGTGACTCGAGTTCTCTGCTGTCTGGCAGCCCTAGGCTGCAGAGTAGCCTTTAGGCAACTGTGGAAAAGCTGCCATAAGTTAGAGCAGCCCTGGCGTTGCTCCAACTTGCACTGGGGCTGCTTCAGCCCCCAGCGCAGCCGGAGTCTGAGAAGTACAAAGGTGGCTTAAAATCAGCTTCGCCCCCATCCCTGGGGGCTACACGCAGGAGACACAACCCAGAATCGGGTCCCTGACATCAGGGTGGCTCAGCAGAGGGCACCTGCCTCTCTACATAGGGGTTAGAACCTGCCGTCTTTTCGAAAGAGATGTACCTTCAACTCTCGAGCTCGGGACCTCTGCTTTCGGAGCTGGAGAATCCCAGTTCTAGCCCCACCAGCATCTTGAGTGCTCGGTCACATCTCAACTATTCTGTAGTGTCTAGGCTCTCCCTTGACCGCAACGCAGGGGGTGTTTTGCAGGACTTGGCCCCACAAAATGGTGTTTTATAGTAGAACAGAGCCTTCGGTGCATGTTGACAGGAAAGAGGTAAAACCATTGCAGGTGGGAGTGTCTGGCTTAGCAGTTAAAACTCTGGCCAGGTTTCTGTTGCAGCTGGTTTGAAGGATTCCTTGGCTGCCATCTGTTCTCAGTCAAGGGTGAAGCTGTGTGGTTTCGAAACATATGCACTGACATTAAAAGGCAAAAAACACCCCAAACCACTTCAGAAAGAGGCAGCAGCTGCCCTGCTTGAAATGATGTATCATTTGGGGTGATTAATGTTGTTTGGTGTAGTCAGAGCCTCGTTTGGTGTGGGGGATGGAGGTTAATGTACATTTGTTTCTACCAGTTGTCCTCTTATGAGCAAAAATGTCAAGCAAAGCAAACCAGGTGACTGATCCCATTTCCAATTGAAATCAGACAATGGAAAGATGTTGCAGACTTTATGCGCTGGCTTGGGTGTGGATGGAATCAGAACTGCTTGTGTGTGTGTGTGTCATAAGCCCTATAGCGCCACCAGCTAACTGAAGTAAAGATTAAGCTCAATCAAAGGGGACCTGGCGCTTTTGGTGCAGGAGGAGCTGGGTTATAGTGACCGTGTGCAGCTGTGATGGCCTAGGAGAATCTGATCCACTTTATGTAAAGAGGAAGCAGGAGGGAGCCTCTCATTAAAATAGTAACATTTACATAGTACACTCCTTCCTTGCTGAGGCTTCTGCCCAGGGACCAAAGCCCAGGAGATGCTGGATGCTTCCTGTGTGGGGCAGAGCATCTTCTCCCGGGAGTCCAGGACACCCAGCACCTTGCAGGGTCAGGCCACAGGTTACACGAGTTAGCCTTGGAAGTCTTTGTTAGCGTGGTTATATATTTAGTTAGTATAGATATGGCCACTGCCTTGCACCTTGCATAGCCATTTAAACTCATGCAGAGTGCTACCAGCTCAGAAGGGCAGTGACTTATTGTGCACAAGGTGGTGATAAACTCAAGTCATTCCCAGCAGCCTGAGCCCTCCCCTCCCAGCGTGATATTTCTGCATCAGAGCGCTGACTCGAAGCAATCCCTTTGCCTAGCGCTGCTGCTCTCCTGACTCAATCAGCCTGAGCAGCACAGATGGGGAAGGAACAAGGGACAGTAATTAGGGCTGCAGTGAAAGCTGAAGTGGGAAGCACACCTAACCCAACTCAGGCATTCACTCAGCATTTCTGACATACAAGCATTGTCTGGTGGATTGAGCCAAGGGCACCTGTCTTCTTAATGACACTCCATCAGTAAGTGGAAGGAATAGAATAGTCGTCTGCAAGTATACACTGGTGTAAACACCAAGGAGGTGGAGGTGGGATTGAGTTAGGGGAGCTCCAGGGTAGTTTTACTAAGCACAATAGGATGAAATTAAAGGGGAAATGCAGTTAGAATATCAGGGCAATCTTCTTAATGGTGAAATCTATTAAATCAGTGTTTGCTGAAGTGTGGTGCTTGAAGGACTAGGCAGGGTGTGTGGGTGAGTTGGTAGGGTAGAAACAGTTCTCCCAGTCATTCTCCAGAGTTAGTTTTCATAGTTAGAAGTAATAAGTCCTTAGCTGTTATGGTTGTGGAGAAAGCCTTCTGCATGTGACCCTAGTGCAACTAGGGTGACCTGATGTCCCGTTTTTATAGGGACAGTCCCGTTTTTTTGGGACTTTTTCTTATATAGGCACCTATTACCCCCCACCCCCATCCCGTTTTTTCACAGTTGCTATCTGGTCACCCTAAGTGCAACTAATGCAATGACATCTGCTTGAGTTTGCAGAGAGCCTGAAACAATAGCTCTGAGGTGTGAACTCTCACATTCATCTCAATATTAGTGCCCCAAGGCCTCAAGACCCTTCTGTGCTTCCTTCTGCCTTCTCCTGCATGCTCTTGCCAGGAAGTCAGCTAGGATTCTGCCTGTTAGTACTCTGGGTGCTGATCTGAGGGATACTTCCAACTTCTTCAGAGAGCTCCCCTCCCAGCCCCTGTCACAACAAAGAAGTGAGGTAGGGGCTGGAAATGACTGAAAACCATCAGAAAATCTCCTCACGTAAATGGTAAGGAGGGGCGGGGGAGGAGACAATTGGGGATTGGTCAACACACAGTACAAGAGCACATGCAGAATAATCCCACACCAGACACGAAGGGATCTGTGCCTCTCTTGCAGCTATAGTCAGAGGAATCCTGGAACTGGCAAAATCATTTTATGCCAAACCACATTCCACATTCTTCATTAGTCATCAATTGCCAATTGTTAGTTAATATACACAGAGCCAAACATTCCAGCCCCCAACACCCTTGACCTCTGCCGAAGTTCATATAACACCAAACTGCTACAGTTCAAGATCTGACCCACATGGCTGGATCCCTTATCTTCATAATGGACCAATCCAAAACTCCAGACCCAAACACCCAAGGACTCTGGCTGGTTTATCTGGATCTGCACTTTGCCTGTCTCTGTCCCATAGCGCATTTCATGTAGCAGGTGCTGTGTGGGAGATGACGGACAATGCAGGCATCTGACACTGCTGCAGCGAAGAGAAAACATCTACCTGCAGGCTGTTTTAGTCTGTGCAAGGTCACGCAGGTTGTGGACCAGGGTAGGCGAAACAGCCCAGCAGTTTGAGCCTAGAGGACCAGTCCAGATTTATTTAAGAAACAACAAAGGGCTGGTCACCCCCACCATAAACCATAGTGACCAAGTATTGGCCAGTGTCTCCCATTGCCCCTGCAGGAGTTTGCTTCCGATCACTCCAAAACCCACCCACACATCTCAGTGCTCCAGCGCTTTCTCTGTGATTGCACTTCCGAATGAGTCAATTACCCCTAGCTGAGTCTGCCCACGCCCATGGCTGGGCTCCTGGGCCATGCTCGCAGGGAGCCCCCTGGCACCTGTTCAACTTCTCTGCTTGGCCTCTCTCTGCCGACAACATGGCACGGTCGCTCCACATTGTCATAGTGTCAGGACAGAGAAACAACAGTGGCTGAGTTATTCCGACTGACTGGGCAGAGCGAGGTTGTCTTCTCCCTGTCTGACATCCTCACAGCTGACGCCAGCTAACATTTCCCCATGGTGACAGTCACCAATGAAATCCAGCGGCAGCTCCCCTTCCTCCCAGGAGTGCCTAGGAGGGGATAGAGTAGGAGGCAGAAGCAAATTACATTCACTTTCTATCCTGGACAAGGGATAATTAATTACCATCAATGTTACAATTACAATTAGTGTTTCAGAAATGGATCTTAGGAAATTAATATGAAAGGGAGATAATGTTCTTTGTTTGAAAGCAACCACAGATCTTTCCTAAAGAGACTCTCTGTGTAAAGAGGAACTAAGTATTTCTCTCTCTCTTTCTCTCTAATACCTGTCATCTAGTCCACTGGTTCTCAACCTTCTTCCATTCTGGGGTTCCCCCAGGATCTCCCTTCCATCTAACTGGGATCTATCTAGGACCCCTCTGCCATTCAGCAATATGGAAGGGGTCGGGGATCATGACTCCCGAGCTGAGAACCCATGATCTAGTATAGACACAGCCTTAATAGAATGGAGTAAATCATGTAATGTTAGAGCCCCAGAATCATTAGAGGGTTGTATCATGGTCCATAAAATAGCTACCTTTATTGTTAGAAATTTTTTCCTAATAGATAATCTAAATCTCTCTTGCTGCAGATTAAACCCATTATTTCTTGCCCTACCTTCGGTGGACATGGAGAACAATTGATCACTATCCTCTTTATAACAGCATATAACATCCTCTTTTTATTGGAAGACTGTTATCAGGTCCCTCCTCAGTCTTCTTTTCTCAATATGAATTATGGCCAGTGTTTTTATCCTTTTCTCATAGGCCAGGTTTTCTAAACCTTTTATCATTTTTGTTGCTCTTCTCTGGACTCTGCCCAAGTTGTTCACATTTTTCTTAAAGTATGGTGCCCAGAATTGTACACAATACTCTAGCTGAGGCCTCAGCAGTGCTAAGTAGAGCAGGGACAGTTACCCGCCATGTCTTGCATACGACACTCCTGTTAATACACCCTAGAATGATATTAGCCTTTTTAGCAACTGTATCACATTGTTGACTCAGATTCAATTCGTGATCCACTATAACCTCCAGATCCTTTTTAATAGTACTGCTCCTTAGCCAGTTATTCCCCATTTTGTAGTTGTGCATCTGAGTTTTCCTTCCTAAGTGAAGTACTTTGCACTTGTCTTTATTGAATTTCATCTTGTTAATTTCAGACCAATTCTCCAATTTGTTAAAGTCATTTTGAATTCTAATCCTGTCCTCCAAAGTGCTTGCAACCCCTCCCCACTTGGAGTAATTCACAAATTTTATCATACTCTCCATGCCATTATCCAAATCATTCATTAAAATATTGAATAGTACCAGAGCCAGGAATGACCCCTGTGCGATCCCACTAAATATGTCCTCCCTGTTTGACAGCAAACCATTGATAACTACTCTTTGAGTACGTTCTTTCAACCAACTGTGCACCCACCTGATAGTAATTTCATCTAGACCACATACCACTAGTTTTCTTATGAGAATGTCATGTGGGGCTGTGTCAAAAGACTTACTAAAATCAAGATATATCACGTCTACTGCTTCCCCCGCATCCACTAGGCCAGTAGCCCTATCAAAGACAGAAATTAGGTTGGTTTGGCATGATTTGTTCTTGACAAATCCATGTTGGCTATTACTGATCATTCTATTACCCTCTAGGCGCTTACAAATGGATTGTTTAATAATTTGTTCCAGTGTCTGTAAAGGTATCAAAGTTAGGCTGCCTGGACTATAATCCTTGGGTCCTCCTTGTTGCCCTTTTTAAAGAGAGGTGCTACATTGGCCCTTGTGCAGTGCTCTGGGACCTCACCCCTCCTCCAGGAGTTCTCAAAGATAATTGCTAACAGTTCCGAGATTACTTCAGCTGGTGCCTTACGTGCCCTAGGATGAATTCCATTGGGCCCTGATGACTTTACTATGTGTAACTTATCGAAATACACCTCTACCCCGATATAGCGCGACCCGATATAACATGAATTCGGATATAACGCGGTAAAGCAGCACTCCGGGGGGGCGGGGCTGCGCACTCCGGCGGATCAAAGCAAGTTCGATATAACGCGGTTTCACCTATAACACGGTAAGATTTTTTGGCTCCCGAGAACAGCGTTATATCGGGGTAGAGGTGTACTCTTTCTTTCACATTGGGTTTGCCCCCAACAACATAGGAACCACTGAAATGGTTTGCTCTCACCAACATTGTTAGACAACACTAAGTGTGAACCCTTCCAAGGTTCAAAAGTGGCTTAGTTTCAACTCAGATGTGTCTCCTGCAAAGAGTTGTGGGCAGTGCCATATCTGCTTCTTCCACCACTCCAACTTTTTTCCTCTTTCTCTCCCTCTCTCACACACAGCAGTAATCTTCCTCCCCTGGATTCATACCCAATCACTGCTCCCATTTTTCAGAGCACAGAAGGTGAAGGGAGATCCACATAGACTGCAGCCAACATGAGCAGGATCCCAAATGCACAAGACCCAGAACATCCTGGTATTTGCGTTGGTTTTTCACAGGCTTTCACCCACTCTCCCACTGTGGGAGTTATTTATAGTGTCAAAATAATGCAAGTTCTATTCATAGTATTTTCAAAACCGGGAAACTGAAACACCGTGAGACAACCAGATCTCTCCCTAATCATCTCCCATAACTAACAAGCATCAATAAGAGAACCTGCCTACACCCCTCACCTATGTGAAATCTAGCAGTGAGAGCTGGCTTAGCAGTCTCTCATCCACTCCAGTCCATTCATGGCTGAGCAGGGGGTAGGAGGTGGGTGGAAACAGCATGCTGAACCTGAGTGTGTGTGGGCCGGGTACTGGTATGTATTCTGGCTCTCCATAACCCCCCTACTTGTGCTAGAGTTCCCTGGACAAATTACAAGGAGTCAGAGCCTGATTCTGCTCTTTGGTTTTATGCCAGTGTTACTACATCGATTTCAACAGAATGACTTGATTCAGGGCCTGATCCGAAGCCCTGGGATTTAGCCAATAGAAAGTCTCCCATTGGTTGACTTCCAAGGGTTCTGAGTCAGGCCCTTACACTGGGGCAAGTGAAAGGTGGATCACCACTTCGTATACCCATTCCCATACTCCTCTCGGACTGACATACCCGCCCAGAGTCAGATCCAGCTCTAGCTGGTTATGCCCGCAGAAAAGGGCAAGGGATGCTGTGCTTCTTTGCATGCCAATGACCCTTAGTGCTCTGCTAGCTCCTAGTTATTTCATAAGAACCTTGGCGTGTATCCCACTGGGATCAACTGGGTGTATTTCCTCCTGCGGGCACTGGGCTCTCCTCTGTGGCCTTGCCAGAGAGCATTAGTCGATGCCTATGCTTAAAATGCTACACTGGCACAGCTGCGCCACTGTAGCGCTTCAGCATAGACACTCACTACGGAGACGGGGGAGGGGTTCTCCCATCGTTGCAGTTAATCCACCTCCCCAGAGGCTAGCGCTGTCTACACCAGGGGTGAGGTCGGCATCGCTACGTCTCTCAGGCGTGTGGATTCTTCACACCCCTGAGTGATGTAGCTACGCTGATGTAAGTTCCCAGTGCAGATCAGCCCTTAGTAATACCTACAAGTAATATTTTACTCATTTCTCCTGGGATTCTCAAAGCGCTTGAACAATGCTCATTAACTGGCCTTTGCCTACACTTGGAATGAGCCTGGATTCCAGCTAGCATCGTAGCAGCACAGGTGCAAACAAGGAAAGCTGCTATTTGCACTAGTGACTCTCACTCCCGCTTGCAGGCTCCACCTATGCCGTGGCTACAATTAGAGTTAGCATTAGCCTGATTACACCAATGGCTCAAATTGGGGTGAATTCCAGGTGTAGAGAAGGCCTTAAGCCTCCCAACACCCATGTGGAGTAGGTATTGTTACCTTCATTTGATAGGGGAGTAAACTGAGGCACAGAAGGGTCAGGTGACAAGGCAATGAGAGAGACAGGAGGGAATACAGGAGTTCTGGCTCCCAGTGTAACCAGTAGAGTACGGTGTGTGGGAGGCGGGGCGGCCACTCACTCCCTATGGGGACATCACCACCTTCTTCTGAAAATGGGTTTTATTTATCACGCCGGAATTATTCAGACCCACAACCCAGACATAACACGCCTTTGGAAAAACCCTTCCCTTTTAATTACTCGCTTTATTATCCACAGGCCTCTTTTGTGGCACTGTCATTCCCGATCACGAGCAACACCTCCTGACAAGGGCATCGCTTAGGGGAACCCAAATATTGTGACACCAAGGCAAAGGCTCCATTGGCAACTTAATGGAAGCCCCGGGCTGCATTAAATTTACATCAGGGTTTCCATCAGAAATAAAAGCGCACAGCCGTAATCTTTCTTTGTGCGGGGATGCGGGCGGGAATTCTTTAGTGTCTGGAGTTCACCTGCAGTCAAATCTCATGGTAATCAGCTTTGCCCACGCCCTGCAGCTACTGGAGAAGGGGTTTCACAGGCTGCGTTTTAGGATGCTGCAGACTGTATTTTGCTCCTTGGGCATACCAGTTCTCAGTGCAGGTTCTATGCTGCCAGAACTGACTCACACCATCTGAATGCAAGATCAAGCTCGTTGCAACCCACAGGGCAATTTCCGTGGGAAGCAGCTGTGAGGTGGGGGTGGAGAAAGTACTTGAGGAATTCTTGCAGAATTTTCCTGGAATAGTTATTGTGAGAGTGAGGCCAAAACCCTATGGAATGGACAGTAGGTGCTGTGCCTGGACCCAGTAGATCCACATGAGGCCAGGGCTCTCCACAAGGAGACTGTCTGCCCTGCCCCAGTGCCACATCTGGGGTTTTCACAGCCCCGTATCTAGGTTCTTACTCCATGGCCCCAGCACTGTGATAACTACAGCAATCCCAGTTCCAGTTCCTGGGTAGAACAACCCTATTGGAGCTGAGCTGTCACTGAATCCTGAGCTCTCAAGATCCAGGGAGGTTGCCAGGTGCCTTATGGGAGTCAAGTAAAAATGAATGGAGCCTGTTTACCCTATCCAAACTGTTTACCCCAGTGGTTCTCAAACTATTGTACTGGTGACCCCTTTCACATAGCAAGCCTCTGAGTGCGACCCCCTTATACATTAAAAACACTTGTTTATATATTTAACACCATTATAAATGCTGGAAGCAAAGCAGGGTTGGGGGTGGAGACTGACAGCTCACGACCCCCTGAGGGGTCTTGACCCCCAGTTTGAGAACCCCTGGTTTACCCGATCCAGCATCTCAGAGCATCAGGCCCTAAAAACACTCAGGTGTCCCTATGTTTTAGCAGGACAGGCACCCAGCAAATTAGCAGATGTGGATTTACTGCTTTGAAGTCCAAATGATATTCAGGGCCAGTATAAATCACAGGCAAAATTTCAAGTAAACAAACATGCTTTAAAATTGCTAGATGGTTTTACAGGCAGCCATTGAAGAGCCATGATGTGATTCAAAATCTGGCTCCAGTAATAATTAGACAGATTTTAAGTTTTGGGGATTTTGTCCCAGGTGTGAAACTCCCAAGTCTCCTGTCAACTTGAGTGAGATTAATATTCCAGCTAAATCATCCCACCAAATTGTGCTTCCATATTTACAAGGATGATTGTATCGTCATGAACCAGTTGGTGTGCATGTGCACAACTGCTCTCTACTGGATGGAATCAGAACTGCTCAACTATGTGTCATAAAGCCTATAATGCAAAGAGTGATTCTCCTTTAGCTCATGTAGTAGAGTCCTATGTTTTCTATCTCCACACTTGCTGTGACATTCCGAGTGGCCATGATGTGCAGAATAGTGACAACCAGGAAGTTCTGGGATTTTGGAGAGATTTGGCCAAGAGGACAGTTACAGCAGAGGAATTTAATACAGTGTGCCTACCATAGGGCTTTCATAGGAACTGCACTACCATGAAAAAAAGAGGCGAACATCTGAACAATCCTAAATACAAGGCACTCTTCAGAGCATCCCATTACCCACTGTTCACACACACACACACACACACACACACACACACACACAAGTAGGGGACAAATTCTTCCCTTGGATGCTTGCGGCCATCAGTGACAACAGGGATTATGTGCATGGCTCTGAGAGGGGAATTCAGTCCAAGGACCCCATCCAGGTTCGTTGAACAGAAAATCTGACCCTCTTTGACAGACAGACAGACAGATAGATAGATAGATTCTATCCTTTGTCAAAACCAATTGAAGGCTAAAATTATTCATGACCAGTTTATACCCATTTCTTCTTGTGCTAACATTGTCCTTTAGCTGAAATAGTTCTTCACTCTCCCTGGTGTTTTACACCCCCTCCCCCCCAATGTATTTATAGATATAAGATTGCACAAGCATAGCCGATGGCAGAAATTGGACCTCATTGTTCTATTGCATTGTTTGCTTATATCATGCATTTCGAGCAGTACAGTTGTATAGAGTACAGTACTATTAAAATGCTGCTGTGAGTTAGGAGAAAAGCTGAAAACTTTGCTGGTAACAGGAGTGTGGGGGAAGGGGGGGGAAGCATTTTATCGGAGTCCATATTGTGGTATCTGGTTCAAGAGCATGTGCATCCCAGAATGCAGACCAGAGGAGAGATTCTAGACAGGGGCTGCAGAGAGTGTGAGCTCAGGTCAGTTTAGGTCACTTCAGTTTAGATCAGCAACTCTGACTTGAAGCTAAACTTCCAGGCCTGAGCACATAACAACAGCAGGGCTGGCTCTCAGCTGGGGAGGTCCCTGTGCAAAGCAACACGTGGCACCTCATGCACAAGGTGGGAAGGGCTCACCTGGAAGATAGTGTCCCATAACAATAGGGCTCCCAAATATATGAAGCCAAAGGCCATTGACCCCCTTTTGCCTGCTTAGGGCTGGCACTCCAAAAGGAGCTATGCTGGTGAAGCTCTAGTGGGATGGTCCAGTGATTGGGACTCTTCTCTATGAGTTGGAAGACCGGCATTCAAGTTCCTGCTCTGCCGGTCTCTCTCTGTGACCTTGGGCAAGTCACTTAGCTTCTCTGTATCTCAGTTCCCCAGCTGTGTGCATATTGAACAGATCGTCCTCTTCTGCCTCCTAGGGGTGCTGAGAGGCTACACACATTAAAGATTGTGGGTGCTCAGGTACTATGCTAATGGTGTCATTAGAGCCTAAGATAGAGCAATGGCACCTGGGTTCCCATCCCAGCTCAGTCTTGGTGTGACCTTGGAGGTTACAAAGACCAATGTTTTTACACCGGGGCATCTAAAGTCAGGCACCTAAATAGCAGCATCCGGATTTGCTGAGGTGCTGAGCAACCACAATTCCCACTCCCTTCAGTGGGGGCAGGACTGGGCCCTTCATCACCGAGCTCAGCCCCTCCATCTAGGTGGCCAGCGGCTGAGCTATGTGTGAGGAGCTGGGAGCACCGTTTTCCAGCGAGCGGGCCAGTCTTTCCACTGCACTTCACAAGTGGGGAGTCTGGGGTGGGGCCCTTCAAAGAGGAAGCAGTGGCTTGACCAAACCCCCGGCCTGTGATTTTAGAAATCCCAGGTTTTTCCCCAGAAACCCCAGCCCTGAGCACATCACTACCCTGTTTGGGGTGATCTCCTGGGGCTTCGGGATGACAGAATGGTGAAGCTGAGCAGCGCCAGCACCCGGGGGCTGCAGAAGGAGACACATTTGTAAGGAACATGCCCAAGCTTGCCTAGAAAGACTCATCTTCTTCATGCAGTGGAGCCCTGTTCAAATGTCCAGCCACCCTGTCCCTCTGAGAAGCGCAGAACAACCGTGCACCTGATTCTCCTCTCACAGGTGTAAGTCCACTGGCTTCTGCAGAGTTACTCCTGAGTTACACCCGGGTGAGAGCAGAATCAGGCCCATCCTCTTCAGAAAAACTGTCCCCGCTTAGGTCCTATTTACCGCTTGTATTTTCCTGCCTTTTAGATTGATAGTAAAGATGGCTCTGGATTTCTAAGCCCCCCCACCCCGCACCAGTTCCAGGTGCTCGGACGCGGCATTTGGTGCAGGCCCATCTCTCATTAGCAGGGATCTTAGCAGCTGTGGGTCCAGTCCTCCAAGTGGGTGAGCTCCTCTCAGGACTTTCTGAGTGCCCTTTTGATGCTGGCAGGCCAGGTGCCAACTCAGGCCAGGATCCCCAGGCCTCAGTTGAATATTGACAAACACATAGTTGGAAGCCGTCTGGCACACCTGTGTGTTACTATTGTTAAAACAGGCCGTAGAGGTATAAGAATGTGATTAGTGTTTAGACTCCATCGAACGCTCGTGAGTTGCTGCCTGCATTAATCTCACTCAACATCTATACTCCATATTGCAAGGTAATATCTGAGCATTTGCACTGTAAGCCTCTGAAACTGTGTAAATCACCAGGCAGGAGAGAGACATTCATTAGTGTGAAATGCTGGTCTCCAACAGAAGGTGTTTTGTCCTGCCCAGCAAGGAAAGCCCGTCAACCTCAGATGGACTAGAGTGGAATATCAAAGAGGACAAAAGATTTTGTTGTTTACTCTTCCTACCTCCCCCAATGAAGATGAATTGCAAGTGAATTCCTCCCATCGGCAAATGTTGCAACTCAAGCAGAATGGGGGAAAGGTATAAAGGCCGCTAACAAGGAGAAACGGCACTTTATGCTTCTTGGACTCTGGGAGGCAAGGATTACTAGGCATAAGCAAAAGATCCGCAGTGCTTAGCCTGGGTTAGCCCTAAAGGACATATAAAGCTTGCTGATTAGAGAAGCTTCTATTACTTTTTGAAACTTAAGATTGGAACTCATTTATGGGTTTATATGTTTACCTGCTTTAACCTTGTAAGTAGCTCTTTTGTTTCCTTTTCCTATATAATAAATCTTTTGATAGTTTATTATAGGATTGGCTATATGTGCTGTCTTTGGTGTCAGGTCTAAAGTGAAACTGACATGGGGTAAGCAGCTGGTCCCTTGGGACTGGGAGTAACCTGAATATTGTTGTGACACTTGGTGTAAGGGACAATCTATCGCAAAGGTTTGCTCTCCTGGGTAGCAAGGCAGATCGGAGTTCACAAGGGGACTGTTTGTGACTCCGTATATAGAGGAGTTTACACTTGATAATTGGTTGGTGAAATCTAAGTATAGAACTCACAACCAATTTGGGGTTGGTGCCCTGGTTCTTAACAGTCTCCCCTGAGGTTGGTACTCACGCTCATGAGTCACTGCAGGACAGCTTGACAGCCCTCAGTTCCCATTAGGGTGCTCACCATCTCCTGGGGCTGAGCCCTATGAGTACCCAGCAACTCCATACAACCAGAGATGACTGGTGCCTGCTGATAGGCGGGGGGTGGGAGGGGAGAGGGGCAGAGTGAGGGCAGTCGGCTTCAGCAGTGTTACTGAGCATGCTCAGTCCACGTGAACATGATCAGTACAAGCCAAGCAGCAAATCTGTGGGGGGGGGGCATGTGACCCCGCATCCCCTCTCTCCCATCACCTCTGCATACAGCCAATGAGGAGAGGAAGGGAAGGATAGCAGCTCCAAATGAAACCACAGGGGCAATTGTGCTTGTTAGAAGGTAATTATCCGTAGTGGATATGGCCAAGATACTAGCATTAGCATAACAAATATGCTGTCTAAATGGAATAGATGCTGCTGTTTGCCATGAAGTATAAGCACCAGCTCTCTAAAGGCTGTATTTTTAGCACAAAATAATAAGAGAACACTCCTCTCTGCTGAAATGGTAGAGTCCGCCTGTCAACATTTAGTCAAAGGACAATTTCTTTCCAATGATAATAATGTTCCCATATTTGCTATTATATCCTCCTGCTCCCTACGAGGGAGGTAAGTATCATTATCCTCATTTCACAAATGAGGAAACTGAGACACAGATAGGTTAAGTGACTTGCTTGAGGCCACAAAATTAGTCGGTGGCAGAGATGGGATTAGAACTCAGGAGCTACCTTTGCTTCTAGCGGCTTTCTTCCTGGGCTGTGTCAGAAAATATTATCTCCTTCTCTGATGCATCCAGATTTTCTTGACGTAAATTGCTGAAATCGCTGAAAGAGGCATTTATTTCAGAGTTCAGCACGTTATGCACAGGCATAGCAGTTGAGTAACTGGAAAAATCAACTTAGAATTGCATCACTGGGAGTTAGAATGTTTGCTTAGTCTTCATGTGAGATGAAGCAAGCGCCTGCCTGTCCTCATCCAAGCGTGAGTAGTCAAGAGATAAGGAAGGGTTTCTAAAGTGATCCCTTAGAGGTAGGGATTTCAGGCATGGATGTACCTCAGCAAAATACCCCTCACAATTCAGGGCAAAAAAGGGCCTCTAAATACTGATAATTATTCACTAAGCTACAACACACTCAGAGGTCCAGATCCTCAGCTGGTAGAAATCGACAAGCCTATAGTGAAATCAAAGGAGCGATGCCAGTTTGCACCTGCCAAGGATCTGGTCTTTCCCAGTAAAATGTAAAGCCATTATTTTAGTAATATATCTGCGCAGGTCCACTGATGTCAAGGCCCGGCCCTGTAAAATGCAGCTCTTTCATCTCCCATTCCCTGAGGTTAAAATCTCGAGAAAATGATTGTCCTCCAGAGATTTCCAACTGCATTTGGAGCCAATGGGACGGAGCAAGTGCAGGTCCATTAGCCCCTTCCCAGACTGCTCCCCAATATAAGCCAGCCTTTTTTGCCTTCTGTCCATCTGCATCTCCCTGCTCCTGACAGGGGTCTTAGGAGATGAAGAGTGTTTTCCCTGCCTGATAAATTTCATCCTGTATGCAAGATTTAGAGCTGACCTAGGTAAGATTCACCTGCATTCCCTGCTCCGATTCATTTAAAATCTTGCATTACACACTAAAACATACTGCTCTGTGCTAGCTGCCACATTCAGCCTCTGAAAGGGATTGCCCAGCTGCCCAATTTTATAGGAACAGTCCCGATATTCAGGGCTTTTTCTTATATAGGCACCTATTACACACCATCCTCTGTCCTGATTTTTCACACTTGCTATCTGGTCACGCTAACCAGCTGCTATGTTGTGTGTACAAAACTGAAGCAGTGAAAATACAGCTGTGGAATCTGGAATTTTATGGGTTTAGTGATGAGCTTTTACTGCTCTCTACAGAATCCAGCTTCCCCTTTACTCCTCCATCCCAGGTTGGCTTTGCCAAAGGGATGCTGCATCTCAGAGCATTCGTCTGCAAATGATTTTAAATGGAATTGAGGCCCAAGGTTTGATTCATACTTGCCTTTAGTTTTAAAATACACGTAAAGAAACTAGTTATTGCCTGTAACCTCGGCTATGGTGAAAACTGAAAGAGTCAGTTGTTTGGCTCAGATGCACAATCAGAGGTACAGATGCTTCTCAGGACTGTTTAACCCTTTGGAGTCTGTAGCCTGGAGTTGTGAAAACAGGGTTTCTTAATGAGTGTTCCATCAAGAAACACAATTGAAAATCATTCAACCCCCAAAATAGATTTGATTTGAATCTTAGAGGAAGGTTCTGGACAGTTTTGTTTTTATTTTTCTTTAGTTTTCTTTTTTAAATCCAGACTGGCTTAGCCATCTCGAATTTTGTGATCCAGTAGTCAGAGAACACAGCCAGGAACAATGCACCTGCTAATTCCAGCTCTGACACGGTTTCTTTCTTTGAATTTAGATAAATCACTTAGGGTTTGTCTACACAGGGAGTTATTCAGGAACAGCTATTTCTGAATAACTCCATGTGTGGACATGCTTATTCTGGAACAGGAGTGCTTTGCTCCTATTTAGACAGACAAGCTGGGTGAGGTAATAGCTTTTATTGGACCAGCTTCTGTTGGTGAGAGAGACAAGCTCCTGAGTTTACACAGAGCTCTTCTTCAGGCCTGGGAAAGGTACTCAGAGTGTCACAGCTAACTACAAGGTAGAACAGACTGTTTAGCGTAAGTAGTTAACACATATTTCAAGGTACCATTCAAGGTGAAGTGGTCTATTAACACCTCACCAGTCCTGGGGGAAAAGGGGGAAAAAACTGGGGTGGTGGGTTATAAATTGTTGTCCTAAGCCATAAATCCAGTGTCTCTATTCAGTCCATGATTTTTAGTGTCTAGCAAAGTTATGAATTTAAGATCCTAGCCTCATCTTCTGAAGGTGTTGTGCAGGTTTCCTTTGACGATGAGACCTGAGGCCTGATCTACACTCAAAAGTTAGGTTGACCCAGCTACATTGCTCAGGGGTGTGACCTTAAACTCCCTCCCACTCCCGTGTAGACAGTGTTATGTTGACTGGAGCGCTCTATCCCATCAGCTCAGAGCATCTTTATCAAAGCACTATAGCACTGCAGCTGCATCAGTGCAGGTACACCGATGCAGTGTTTGTAGTGTAGACCTGCCCCTAGTTAAGCCGACCTAAGCCCCAGTGTAGACAGCGCTAGGCTGATGGAAGAATTCTTCCGTCGACCTAGCTACTGCCTCTCAGGGAGGTGGATTACTTACACCAATGGGAGAACCCCTCCTGTTGGCATAGGTAGCGTCTACACTGAGGCGCCACAACGGCGCAGGTGGAGCACTCCTGCTGTGCCACTGTTGCGTTTCAAGTGTAGACAGGCCCTTAGAGGTCAGATAGAGAGTGATCGCTTTGTGTTCCTGTTCAGCACAGTGGAAGCTAAAGAGGAAGCTAATGAGGACAAACTGTATTAGATTCAAATTCAGGCACCCAAATCCATATCCAGGCAGCTAAACAAAATGGTCCAATTTTCAAAAGTTCTGAGCATCCACAACTCATGCTATTATCAATGGAGTTACTCCTGGTTTAAGTGAGAAGAGGCTCTGGCCGTAATCTTCATTATTAGAGGTACAGAATATCACCTTTACTGGATACATCCCACCAGACTGACCATCTACCTAGAACTAATTAAGCCTTCCAAATGGGTCCAGAAATGTCATGTTGTTTTCACGGATTGTGACTCAGACCCATATACCAAGATGAGGCAGTCAAAGGGCGGTACCAGGGTCAGGCAGGCCAAAGTTTCTCAACTCCCTCTTTCCCCCTGGCTGTAGTTCAGAAGCTTAGCTTGAAGGTTAACCAAAGAAACAGAGAGACTCAGCTGCCCTTCACCTGTGACTCATTCAGCTGCTTTCCACATATGTTCACTCAGCCTTAATGCTGAACACGGGTTCAACATCTCTGAGACTTCCTGGGAAACACGTGGAGCTCAATTACTTCCTCCCAAGGAAATGTCTCCAGGAGGGCGCTCTGGAAGGAGTCAATGTCCGTGCTGAGTTTTCGGAGGACTGCTCCAGCATGGTTGGGATGAGGCTGATGCACTGAGCAGTGTCCGGCGTTGTTCATCATGCCGCCCATCTGAGAATGCCAGGCTGGTGGCTACATTAGAACAGACCACTTTGGATGTCTGTGCTGGGGGCTCCCCTGGCTCGTGTTTTGTTCCAACCCCCCCCCCCCACCACCACCACCACCTTTGGGGAGGCAGAAATTCACCAGAACTCACTCCAACATCTTTATCAGGTCAAATGCCCTCTCTAGCCTCAGACACCAATCAGGGTGCAGTTCTAGGAAAGTCTCACACGCAGTGCAAGCAGCAGAATCATGGTCATCCAGCCAGGCTGCTCCCTGGCCCATTCTGAACCTGGAGCTCAGACTCCTTGGCCTGCTGTGACCCTGCAGCACCACTACCATGTGCCCTCTCCAGCAGCTTGTATGGTTCCTTCTCAACCCCCCCAATCCTATCTTCCACTCAGAGGAAGCAGGAAGGGGGAAATTCCTGCTAGCTCTCTAGCCAGCCACAGCCATTGGAGGGTGTAGACAAGCCAGCTTCTTCTAGCTACCCATCCCTCAAGGAGGGACTCCAAAGACAGGACCAGCCTTCACAGCTGATGTATGGAGTCCAGGCTCCACTCTTCATTGAGTACGTCTACACAGCAATTCAATATCCATGGTCAGTTTAGCCCAGGTCAGCTGACTCGGGCTTGCGAGGCTTGGGCTGCAGGGCTGTAAACTTGCAGTGTAGAAGTTCGGGCTCAGGCTGGAACCCGAGTTCTGGGAACCTGCTTGGAGGGAGGGTCCCAGAGCCTGGGCTGCAGCCCAAGCCTGAACATCTACACAGTAATTCTTAGCTCCACAGCCCAAGCCCCATGAGCCCAAGTCAGCTGACCCGGGCCAGCCAGGGCCAGGCCTCAGCTCCTTTATTCCAGCATAGATGTACCCATTATTTCTTCTCTTGCTGACACTGTGTGGAAGAGACAAGACTGGCAAGTGCTGAAGTCTTGAGGACTGTTCTTTACATTGTACAAGTGATCAGTACGTGTGTGTGTCATCACAGTGCCCAATGCTAAACTCACATTAAAAACAACTGAAGCTAGTCAAATCCCCCCAAACAAATACTTGACTGTGCAGCAGGGACCATGTCTTTGAATGGGTTTGTATGATGCCTAAGGAATGAGGCCCTAACTCTGATTAGAGCTCCTGGCACTAGTAGAATCTAAATATTAAACAACAGAACTCAGCCGCATTTTTCAAAATTCAAAAAAAAGGAAGAAAAATTAGACATTTTGTTTTGCCTGTTTCCCCACCAGCTATGAAGCTGGCCAAAAGCATTTCAATTTTGGGGGAGAAATTCCCAACATGTTTTGTAATGTCTGCCCTAAACAACACTAGCCACCATAAAAGTGTGGTGCCTAGCGGCGGACAGGGCCGGCTCCAGGCACCAGCCCACCAAGCTTGTGCTTGGGGCGGCACCTGGAGGGGGGTGGCGCGGCGCTCCGGCCGCCGGGGGGAGCGGGGCGACGGCTGGGCTCGCCGCCCTCCCCCCGGCGCTCTGGCGGCCCTCCCCCCTCGCCGCCCTGCCCCCTGCGCTCTGGCCGCCGGGGGGAGAGCGGAGCCCCGGTCGGGGCTCGCCACCCTCCTCCCAGGGCTCCGGCCGCCCTCCCCCCCGGCGCCCTCCCCCCGGCCCGCGGGCTGGGGGGCGGCCGGAGGCTTTTTTGCCTGGGGCGGCAAAAAAGCCAGAGCTGGCCCTGGCGGCGGAGTTGCTTGTGTACAAGCTTTAACAAATAATCACCTCAGGACTGACCAATTTCCACCCAAAAAAGAATCTGGCAACTGGTGACTGTTGTTAGATGCAGGGTTTTTGTAACCGGGTTGGTTCCAGGATATTAGAGAGACAAGGTGGGTGAGGTAATATCTTTGATTGGACCAACTTCTGTTGGTGAGAGACAAGCTTTTGACTTAAATAGAGCTCTTCTTCAGGTCTGGGACAATCCCATCAACAGAAGTTGGTCCAATCAAAGATATTACCTCACCCACCTCGACTGCCGTTAGACTAGAGTGACCAGACAGCAAATGTGAAAAATTGGGACGGGGGTTGAGGGTAATAGGAGCCTATATAAGAAAAAGACCCCAAAATCGGGACTGTCCCTATAAAATCGGGACATCTGGTCACCCTATGTTAGACCCAGTTTAGACTGGAAGCTTTGGGGCACGGGCTCTTTTTGTTCCTAGCTCAAGGAAGTCCTGATCCATGACTGGGGCTGCTAGATGCTACCCCAATATAAATAATAAAAATTAATATTAATAGAGCATTGTACTGTCTCTTCTTTCAAGCTAGCTCTGCTGATCGTGACCATGAAAAAAGCTAGTTTAAGGTTTTTCTGTAGAATCACAGCTGCTGTCTCATTATTATCATCTCTACCATGGTAGCATCTAGAGGCCCCAACAGAAATCAGGGACCTATTGGACTAAGTGCTGTGCATGCACATTGCTAGACACAGTTCTTGCCTCAGACAGCTCACAGCCTCTGAATGGATGCACGTGGAAAAATACTTTCTCCAGACAATTTAAAAATCACCCGCTTTGGTTTGTTGTTTAAAACGCAATGTCAGATTAAAAGTCCCCAGCCCATGTGAACGAAGATCAGACAGCCCAGGATTGAGGATTGTTATGAAAAGGAAGCCTTAGGATTGAAATGTTTGCGATCTTGACCTTGGAAGACCTCATTACCTACATTTCTCACTCAGACCTGAATTAGCACCATAACAACGCAAGGCTGTAAAATTACGCGTAAACCTCCCAGCTATTTCTGGTTTACAGAGGCTCTCTCTTTTTCAGTCTAACCTAGTTTTTCAGTGGAACCTTCCTAGGAACTACAAAGAGACGTCCCAGTTTTCCTCCCTATGTAATTATATAAAGACAGGCCTATATTAGTGGCCTTTTGCTGCTTTTCTTGTCAGTTAAGATGCTGTCCCCTTTGGAATAGTAAGGAGCTGGAAAGTGATTGACCTCTGACCCTTGGCTTCGGGCCCAAAAGCGAGATGGATGCAGCTTTCTTCTGCTTTCCATGGCACACGAGAGCTTCCTATTAAGCATGTCATTAGATGCCGTTTGCATTGTCAAGGTCAAACCTCATTCTGCAGCTCCACAGACTCAGAAGACCCTACGTAGGGCAACCACCCTAGCTGCTCTGCAGCACTGAGACAGACGCTCTGATGGTGACGGCACTGGATAGGGGTCTTATCTTCACTACGTGTGTTCTTACAGTAACAATTCAAGGGAAGACAAGGAAGTTTCATGTGAAAGCTACAGTTAGCAACTGGGGGAGCCTCGTAAAACTCATGTGAAAAGTGCAAACTGCCTTGCCGGCACTAGGACTGTAACTTGAGTGAGCTAAGCTCAGCCAAGCTAAGAACACACTCTTGTTCTCACCGTGCGCCAGATGTGTGGGGTCTTCAGGTGCAATAACACGAATAACAACACCTCTGAACCCTACGCTGGGGTGCAGCGCTCCCCGACTGGCTCTCCTGGCAGCAGCACAGAGGATACGGGTGAGAATGTTGGTGTCTGGAGGAAGCAGAAGAGGACCAGAAAGGGAGGCCAGGCAGTGTGTACATAAATCAGCAGGCCTCAGGCATCAGGGCTATGTGGTCGGCATGCTATGGAGTAGAGCAGCCACTCTCCATGACATGTTCCCTTAAGGACCATGTAAATTCCTTGCTAGGAACACATAGAAATTCCTCCTTGGGGGACACACCACTGGACAGATTTTGGTTTTGCAAGACCAGAACCCAGGGGGATCAGACTTGGGTTCCATTTTTCCGAAAACTCCAGCGCTAGGATGAAGGTGGGTTTGGAGGAATGGTCCCAGTTCTGACCCATCTTTACAAAAAAGCTCTTTCCAGCTTCAGCCTGGAACACTTGGCCAGCATCAATTAAACACTCAGCGCATCAATTAAATGCCATTGAGTTTTGCAGATTGGGGGGTGTGTGGATGAAGAAGTGGGATCAAGTTGCATGAGAAAAGGCCACGTCGCTGGATATGCCCTGGGAAATGTGACTGGCCATTCCTAAGCCCCGTGGCATGTGTGACAGGCACAGTGCCTTGGCTCAACTGCAAACTGAGTGCTAACAGAAAAGCAGCCTGGAAAGGACAAGACTTAGCAAGTTTTGGAGGCTGCTCGTTGGCTCTTCCTGACTGAGTGGTAGGTCTTGGATCGGAAGCTTGGGAATAGGAGTGAGACAAGCCTTGGGCCAGGAAGTAGAAGCAGGGGGGTGACGGGGAAGGGGAGAAAGGATGCCTCCTGGACAGATCTGGCAATGCCTGTGGGATATGGAAGGCTTTTCTGGCTCTGAGTCTCCTGACTCATGCTGTATGAATGTCGTAAGTAACAATAACACTGAATCAAAACCACATCCATACACAGCCTTTCCCTGTCTCCAGAAGCTTGGGGTTAAACTCACCCTTGGATCAACCCCACTGCAGTCAGTGCATTTATCTGGGGGGATGAGTCAGACACCCCCTTGCCCCCAAATCTTGAGATTGTCCCTCAAATCATGATTAAAACAAGGTTATATTGTGTTTTTTGATCTGTCATCTGATTTTCGAACTCCCCCGGTCCCCTGACCACTCCTGGTGTGTGATAATCAGTGTGGCCAACTCTCTAAGCTTCATAGAGAGAGGTGATTTGGGCCTCTTGCTGGAGGACCCAACTGAGATCAAATTTACACCGATCTGTCACTAATGCTGCCTGATAATATAGTGCTTCCAGCTTCTCCCCAACCCCCAACCTTTTAATTCATTCTGTGCCCCCACAGACCCACATCTGCCTATCCCCAGCCCAGCAATTAATTGTGAACCTCCAGCCCTACATCTGCCCATCCCCCGCCACACATCATTTCTACTCCTCACTCCACCTCTGCCCACTTCCTGCGAGCAACGCTGCTCCTCCTGCAGATCCAGAGGCTCCTCTCCTCCCTCTCTCAGGCCTAATGGGCAGGGAAGCTCCAGGGCTAGTCACCCCCTGATCCCCCTCCCCAGATCTGGTGTTGCAGGAACGGAGAGGGGAAGGGGAACAGAGAGCAGACTGACCCATTTTTTCAGAGGAGGGGAAGAAGGCAGCAGAGCCGCCCTGAGCTGATGGGCTCTTCCGGCTCCTCTCCTCTTGTGAGAATGGGGTCAGATGCTCCTTCTCCTCCCCTCCCCTATGGAGCCCAGAGGAGTTTTTGGGTAAGGAGGGGGGCAGAGCTCTGCCTGCCTCCTGAAGTAGCTGATTGGCTGCTCTTCCCCAGGAGATGGGAAAGTGGCAGCCAATCAGATGGGGTCTCCCCCGCTCCCCCCCAATCCAGGATGAAAATCCTGTAAAAGTTGGAGCTTCCGGCATCCTTATGGGACGGACTCCAGCTGGGGCTCAAATCGCATTAGGTCACGAGACCTGGCAACATGGCTCACGGATTCACTTCATATGGCGAGCGCTCTCTGCACTGGAAGATGAGATGTCTGTTTACAGTGATGGAGGAGGTGGGAGATGGGGAGGGGGTAGGAACAAACACCACTCCATAATACTTCCGGCACATGCGCACGTATTGAATTTGTTACAGCGACCTGGGCAGTACAAAGGGGTACTGTCCACGAATGTTTAGTCACCATGCAGCCAATTATCCCAAAAAGCCCTTGCTTGTTTGCCTCTGCCTGAGCAATGGGCTTTGCTTGCCATGGAAAGGAAGGACGGTGATTTATTTAGATTCCCTGGGTTGGGGAGACAGCCACGCAGATCGATTCCTCTGGGCTTTGTGAATACAGTATACTCCCGTTTATCCAAAGTCCTACTATTCAAACCTCCGTATTATCCCAATACTTCCCTTGTGCCCCACGTAGCTCATGCTGGGGGACCAGGAACGGATTCGGATAACGTGCAGGTTCGCATAATAGAGCAGAGGTCCCTGGCCAGGACTGTGAGGAGGAGGAGGAGCCCCTGGCCATGGGGGCAGCCACCCTGCTGCTGATGGGGCTGTGGCAGCACAGGTGCGGATGGCTCCCAGCACTGCTGCAGGGCCAGTGACACCTGATCACTGCAAGTGCAAGGTGCAGGGAAGGCTGTGGTTCTGGCGGGGCTCTGCTCTGTCCGCACCTTGCGCTTGCAGGGATTAGGCCCTCTTCAGCCCCGCTGTCATGGGAGTGCGTGAGCAGGGCAGAACCAAGACCCCAGGCCAGGACTGCGAGGAGGGGGAGGACAAGCCCCTGGCCACGGGTGGGGGGATCCTACTGCTGAATGGCTCCACTTGCCCTCTTGATTATCCAAACTCCCAATTAGCTGAACAAAATCCATGGCCCCCACTATTCAGATAATCGGGGGTATGCTGCATTCCACATCATTCTTCTGTAGACTGTAAGCTCATTGGGGCATGGCCTATCTTATATTAAATGTGTGTATAGTATTCAGCACAGCAGTGGTCTCTCTTCAGGGCAAGGGATGTCTATGGCTGTTTGTACAATCCCTGGTCCAATGGGTCCCATGCCTTGGTTGGTCGCTAGGCTCTATCATCATAAACAGGTTAATAATAACAACTCTGAATGGGGCTTCCAGACACTACTGCTGTGCAAATGACGATGATGGTCCCTGTGCACAAACGCCAGATTTCCCCGCAGAGAGGCTTACATTTGGGCAAAGAATTCAAAGGACGAACACAAAAGCTTCGCCTCTTTGCGACCCCGAGAAAACATGACACTCCACCAAAAGCGAGACTCTGTTCACACAGCTCTCTGCAGGTCTGTCACCTTCCTGGCCTCCTTGAGTTTTAATGAACACTATAAACTTGACTAATGAGGGCAGCTGGCAAAGCCGAAGCCACCCAAGAAAAGGAGATTGGCTTGGAAGAGCAAACATCCCTTGCTTGAGAATCCCCCACGGCCCCCGACTCCTGGTGACCTCCTTGTAGGCACTGAGTTTCAATGGGAGGTGGGTATCGATCTTTCCTAGACACCTTTGACATTCCCAGCCTGACGGGTTATCAAAGCAGCCAACTGGGATAATAAATCTGCTGGTTCCTATTGGCTCCATATGCAATTGGAGTAGCAAAGAGGATGGGATGAATATCCTTGTGGTGCAGACTTCCACCAGTATGGGGAGTCAGAAGGGCTGGGGAGCAAGAAAGGGAGCCTGAAAGGAAAGGTGATTAACAAAAATAATAGCAAACAAGAGAGGCTGAAGTGGGGGCACGTTGACCGAAAGCTGAGGTCTGTCTTTTTGAACACAAGAAGTTGTGTTTTGCCTAAAACCCATGCATATTGCCTTTCAGAGCGGGCAACTCACTTTTGTAGCCTTAGCCACTTTGTAGCCTTAGCCAGTGCACTACACATGCACAAATATTCATTGCTAGCCCACTGGCTTCAAAGTCCTCCTGTCTTACATAAGAATATTTTTTTTAAAAACAAGAACTTAATGTGACCCAATGGAATTCACCCTGCAGGGCACGGAACCTTCAACAGCACAGGTCAAATTTTATGGCTCCAGGAGTATTCTCTAAAGCAGGTCGGAAATTTCTTTTCCCCCCTGCAGAACATTGAGACTTTTCGTCAAAAAATGTTTTCAGTCTGTGACTGAAAACAGAAAAGAATTCAGACAAATGAAAAATTTTCTAAGAAAGCAGGCACTTCTCGCAAAATTATCCGTTTTGTCAAAAACCCAGCCTTTCACTGAAAAAACTTTCAGTGGAAAAATTTTGACCAGCTCTACTATTTGCTCTGTCCAGCTACCATCTCCAAGATTATGGTTTGGGCTCACCTTTAATTTTTAATGTAGAACCTTCCATTGACCTGGGCTTTGCTAAACTACTGTCAGCAAAAACTGGCCATCTTTCTCCAATGACCAGCAAAGATCTCACAGGAGAGCATAGGCACCCACTCGGTGGGTGCTCTGGGGTTGGAGCACTCATGGAAAAAAAATAGTGGGTACTCAACACCCACCAGCCACCTGCTGATCAGCTGTTCAGCAGCAGGTGGGAGGAATGGGGGAGGGGGCAGAGCGGGAAGAGGTGGAGCGAGGGCGGGGCACGCTCAGGGGAGGGGGCAGAGCAGGAGTGGGAAGGGGCGGAGCGGGGGTGAAGCACCCACCCGGAAAGCAGAGGACATAGCCAGTTCTCCTATACAATTGTTTAATCTTTTATTGAAAATCTACTATAGTCTGTTTAAAGGCATGCCATGACATTTTACCATAAATAATGACAATGAAAACTATGGCTGGGAAAATAAACCCATCAAGATGAAATTTCCTTGATTATTGTAATTGTGTTTGCTCACTGGCTCACCAATCCAGTCTGCAAATTAACGAGCACCTACTCTACTTTGGAGACTCTATCTGGGTTCTAAAACGAAGCAGCAATCAGAGCAGTAATGACCATTAATCTCATAATCGTGACTTTTTTCCCTCTCTGCTTTGCCCTTTCTTACTCACCTCACTTCTGACTTACCCTGAGCCAGCAGAACAGGATTGTCTTATTGTCTTTACTCCAATAAAGGTACGTTCTAAATTCCCTAGACAATGAATTCACATGCATTTGTTGCGTTACAAAAATATAATATTTTTTGTGAATTAATAGGAAAGAAAAGCACATTGTAGCCATTTGTCGACTCTTGCCTTACACTAAGACGGCAATCGTCTCAGGACAGGGGAAGTCTTCGTTGTGTGCTTGTATAGCGCCTAGTGCAAGGTCTATGACTGGAGCTCTAGGACAGCGCTTTTCAAGCTGGGGTCCGCGGACTATTGTTAGGGCTTCTCCTTGCCCTCCCTTGGTTCTTGTCATGCAGACAGAAAGCAGAAGGCCAGAGTCCAAAGCGCAGGCAACGCAATGTTTATTGGGGTTACCAAGCAAGCATAATCCACAGCTCTGTACACCAGTAGAGCTTTTCATTTCCCCCCGCCTCCTTCTTAGTAAGCTTAATTATATCTATAGTGCCCGCTATGGGTGGTGGGTATCGTAGGCAGGGGGAGGCTGTGCCTCCCCAAACAACCTAGTGTGGCCCCGCCTCCGCTCTGCCCCCAGGCCAGGCCCCCTCTTGCAGTTCCCGGCGTTCTGCCCTGGCTAGCCCAGGTTGGCTAGGGCTGGCTGGCCTGCATCCCACAGGCTCAGGGTGGCTGGTGCTGGGGCCACGCTGCCCGGCGCACCGGGGCTGGGGGCGCTGCAGCTGCACCGCCTGGTGCTCTGGGGCTGGCCACCTGGCACACAGGGGTTGGGGGCGCTGCGGCCGCATTGCCCGGAACACCGGGGCTGGGGATGGCCCGGCTGCCCGGATCACTGGGGTTGGGGGCGCTGCTGCCAGTGCCCTGGGGCTGGCCGCCCAGCACACCAGGACTGACCACATTGCCTGGCCACCCAGAGCTCTGGGGCTGGCTGCACTACCCGGAGCATTGGGGCTGGTGGCACTGCAGCCCAGCATACTGGGGCTGGCCATGCCACCCGGAGCACCAGGGCTGGGGGTGCTGCTGGCCAGTGCTCCAGGGCTGGCCGCTCAGTGCACTGGGGCTGGGGGCACTGTGGCCTTGCCGCCCGACTGCCCACAGCACCTGCCTCACTCCCCGCCCGCTCGGTGCTGGGGCCAGGGGGCCGCAGTGGGGTCCTCTGGGCTCATGCGAGGGAGGGGGGCAGAAGGGGAGGGGCAGGGCCTTGGCACAAAGGGAAGGCCCGGGGGCTAGCGTCCCCCAACATATGGTTCACTGGCTGCCTTTGGTGCCTGGCCCTGGTACCACCCCTTACAATTTATGGTCATGTTCCATTTTGGAGGCTCTAGAGTCTGGGGGCTTCGGTACCACCTCTTTTGTACCCCATGGGAGGGGTAGGGAGTGAGGTTGTGTTCTGGCCAGGGACACCTTTTCTTTGGCTTTAGTGTTTCTTATATCTTCCCCCCATCCCCGTCGCCCCTCTCAACTGGTTGCTTGACCTTGTCTTAAGATAGGAGTTGAGGAAGTCGTATATTAAACTCCCACCATGTCCAGCAACTCTTTAGCACTATTTCTTATCTTTTCTCATTGTACTAAAAAACCCATCTGGTTGTAGGCAGAAGCAACACACAGGGTCTTTGTTCACATATGTTAATGAGGATATAAGAATATCAAAAATCAAATGGGCAAAAAACACCAAAATTCTATCTCAGGCTAATAAACAGGCCTAAATACTATATTACCATCACTAACAACTATCGCACCTCTATTCAAAAATTTTTAGGGGTTGGCAAATAACAAAAGGTTGAAAACCACTGCCCTAGAAGCTACCATAATACAAATATGATTTAGGAGGCTGGGGCACATGACTTAAGAGGCGAGGCTGAGGGAACTAAGAGTGAGGGGAGATTTGATAGCAGCCTTCAACTACCTGAAGGGAGGTTCTAAAGAGGATGGAGCTCCACTGCTTCACCACCATCTCAGTGGTGGCAGATGACACAACAAGATGCAATGGTCTCAAGTTGCAGTGGGGGAGGTCTAGGTTGGCTATTAGGAAACACTATTTAACTAAGAGGGTGGTGAAGCACTGGAATGGGTTACCTAGGGAGGTGGTGGAATCTCCATCCTTAGAGTTTTTTAAGGCCCGGCTTGACAAAGCCCTGGCTGGGATGATTTAGTTGGTGTTGGTCCTGCTTTGAGCAGGAGGTTGGACTAGATGACTTCCTGAGGTCTCTTCCAACCCTAATATTCTATGATTCTATGATAAAAGGGAGAGACTTTTGCCATGCTCTCTCTTTTCCACCTCCATCTACAGACACCACCGCCAAGCGACTGAAGCGCTGATCAAAGGGGAGAGCCTGGCTGAAGGGCAACCAGCCAGCCTGTGGTGAGAAGTATCTAAGTTTGTAAGGGCACTGAAAATGTTAAGATCAGCTTGGAATGCATTTTGTTTTTATTTCATTTGATCAAATCTGACTTCTTGTGTTTTGACTTATAATCACTTAAAATCTATCTTTTGTAGTTAATACATTTGTTTGTTTATTCTACTTGAAGCAGCGCGTTTGGTTTGAAGCGTGTCAGAGACTCCCCTTGGGATAACAAGCTTGGTACATATCATTTTCTTCGTTAAATTGACGAACTCATATAAGCTTGCAGCGTCCAGCGAGCATAACTGGACACTGCAAGACGGAGGTTCCTAGGGATGTGTCTGGGACCGGAGACATTGGCTAGTGTCATTCGGTTGCACAATCCAAGCAGCGGCTGGCCACAAGTGCTCACTCACGTAGCTGGGAGCAGCATACATGCTAGAGGCTGCGAGTGAACAGCCCGGGAGTGGGGGCTCTCACAGCAGAGCAGGGTAAGGCTGGCTCCCAAAGTCGAGGATTGGAGTGACCTAGCAGATCAGCAGTCCGGATAACACCAGGGGAACATCACAGTTCCCTCTTCCCCTGCATCCCTGCCTTGGCCCAGGCGCGGCTAGATCAAAGGGTATGTCTCTACTTTAAGCTGGAGGGGTAATTCCCAGCATGAGAAGACATACCCGTGCTCATTCCGCTCAAGCTAGCATGCTAACAATAACAGTGTGGCCGTGGCGACAGGAGAGGCTATCCACCCTGAGTACGATCCTGTCCCAAGCTATAGGGCCATGCTTGGGGCAGCCAGCCCCTCCCACTGCAATGGCTAAACTTCTGGCTTGAGCTCAATCCGACCTAGAGCAGGTATGTCTCCTCCAGCTGTAAATCACACCCCCTGCACAAAGTACTGCTATTGCCCCTACTACCAGAGGATCCAAGCATCTCACAACACCCCGGGGAGGTAGGGAAGTGCTGTTAGGCAGAGACACTAGGCGGCTTGCTTACAAATCACACAAGAAGTCTCTTGCAGAGGAGGAAACTGACCCCTGATCTCCCAAGTCAGCACCATAACCACTGCCCCATCCTTCCTCTCTTGAAAAAGCACCATAAATGTAGCTTTGCTGAGGGGATTCGTCATAACTAGGCATCTGTGGTATCCTTCAAATGAGCTTGTTGTAAAGTTCCTCCTTGTGGTGTCTGATCCCCATCTTCTTGTAATATAATCAGGAGTACATTATATGCAAACAGCAGCACCATAGCTTTTGATTGCCTGAACCCAATAAACAGGTACCGGACAAAAATAATTATTTGTAAGTCATGTTATTCCATCTCAGAGGAACCCTGTTTGCCTTGCAACCTTTTGCTGATGCAGGAGAAAAAGAAAATCTGCCCCAGGGTAGAAATAAACCATCCCAGCTCCTTTTTCCAACCCAGAGCAAGCTCTGAATGAGAGCAGCTGCTGAACAGAAGTCTCTCCAAATAAGGAGGACGGTTTAAATTAGTAGGATTCTGGCTAATTAAAAGACCATAAAGACATAATTAAAAGAACGGAGACCAAGTGATATTAAATTAGTCCACCAGCCGTCTTCTGAGCCATTGCAGGAAAGTGCAGATTGTTGCCTTCACCTACCATATCCAAACCACCTCCACTCTGAATACGCGAGCAGGAAGGAGGTTTCAGAATAGTGTGGGATTTAGATGGGTGAGGTGGAGGGGGTGGAGGAGGTGGAGGGGGAGACTCTTCATTCAAATGTGAAAGGGAATCCCCACTGGGCAAGAGAAACTGCAGTGAGAATTTCTCCTGGAATTTCCCCCCAACAATCGTGTGGGAGGTGAGCCTCTCTAGGAAGGTGTGAAATTCAGCAGGCTGTTCAATCCCCTGGCTAATTTCTTCTCTCACACATCACTGCTCCCCTTGTGCTGCTCTGTTCCCACCAGGCAAGGAGCCGCAATATACATGCGGAATCCTCAATTACAATGTCCTGGAGTTCACAAATGAGCTCAGGGGACTCTGCCTACCAGAGGGCTCTATCCAAAGCCTATTGAAGTCACCCTTGATGGCGGTGGGCTTTGGCGCAGGCTTCTAGTTAGAGAGTCTGAGACAACAGCTTAAAAAAGAGAGACCGCAGGATGGTTCCACTGCCTGCGAGGGGTAAATTCCTGACCTCCCGGAGCATCGTTTTCAAAAGGTGCTTTTCTATTCGATAGTCCTGCTGTGAAGTAATGACAGACCTGGGGTGGAAATGAACCACCATTCAAAAGCCCGGTGAACAGACACTTCAGAGATGAATGACATCTGTGCTGAAAGCTGTATCTAGCTACCATATGCCAAGAAAGGGAGCACTGGCACCATCTTTCAGGTAGGACTGTGGATTTGTTCTGATAAACAAATAACGGATAAAGAACTGGAGACAACATGGCCATAAGTAAGAAACGCAAAGCGTGGCTTCCAGCAGAGACAAGCGTAGCACAGCACTTATGGGTTTGGCCAGGGGGAGGTGCCCTTTCAGTTTGCCTGGCAGAGCCGCTGCCTACGGACCGTAACTGTCCACAAAATGCAAGGCCCATCTCTTTGCTACAGCTTCCTCAGAACTACAATAATAAAGAGCATTACAGATGGGGGGGAGGGAGGAAGGATTGCTCTACTTTACAGTTGTCGCACACAGCCTGCAGCCCAGAATAGCTGGAACACCAGTCACATACTTTCCTGCCCTCAGTACACCCCTAGCATGCCCGTACCCTACAATAGGGTGGTAGTATAGGGCCGTCTATGTTCTCCTTACACCATGCCCTGGGCTTGCAATTCCCAGTGGGGGGAATCTGCATCCCTTTATGCCAGAGTAGCATAAAACAGGCCAACCCCTGCTCAGGATGGACCCTCATCAGGACAAAAGAAAAGCGTGTGTGTGTGTTTGGGTGTGTGTGCGCGCACACACAGGGGCTCTCTCTCTTTCTTTCAGTCATCATGTTTCTGGCTGGCAGCTTGTCAGAAAACTTCCTCCCCACGAGTGAAATGTGTTGCAAGGTATGGACCTGGGTAACAGATGCTTAAAACCATCTGGTGTAAGTCTCCCTTCCAGATGCTTCCCCTGCAAATTCAGGCTGCTTTCTCCTTGTGACTGTTATGGAGAGTACTTAGAACAGCCAAGGGATACCTTACACTTTTCTCCCTACACATCATCATTTATTTTTATTTGTTAGGAGAAATGATTTTTTTTTTTAAAGGGAGTGCGTACCTTCTCCTCCTACATGAAACTATAAAAGTGAATGATCAGCGGTTCAGAAACTGTCGCTGCCATAAACCATTTCAGTCTAATTCACGCTAGCTCCAGCACTGGCAAGGAAAGCAGATGACAAGCAGCGGATTCCAGTCAATGGAATAAAGCAGGATGCTTGTAATGACTCAAAGAGACACAGTTAAGTACTTTAGGGACAAAACAGAGCGTTTCTTAAAAAAACAAAAGGGAGGGGGACCTGGAGTGTAAGGAAAGCTTGACTCATGGGAGTGCCGGTAAGACATGTGACTTTATCGGTTCGGTGTAGCACATGATTTGTGACAATGGTCAATACCCTTGTTATATGACAGTATCTACTGACCTTGCTGGGTGCTAGTTACATTGCATGATTATACCTGTAACGCATTTATTAAAGTCCTCGGTACAATGTTAAAAATTATCTGATGTGACAATTATTTATATTACGGTAGCATTTAGAGGTGCCAGTTGAGATTGGGGTCCATTGTGCAAGGCACTGTACAAATACATAAGAGACAATTCTTGCTCCAAAGAGCTCACATGCTAAACAGACAGAAATTAAATGACTTGCCCAAGGTCCCATAGGAAGTCTGTGACAAAACCAGGTGCCCTTCTACGTCCTAGGCCAGTGCCTTAACCATGAGACCATCCAGCACTTCTAGGTTAGCTTTGAAATGATTGTCATGCTAAGCACCACACAGCCCACTGAACCCCAACTAACTCATGCAGTCAGAAACTGGCCGGGCAGCTAGTAGCTAGGTTCTTTGGGGTAGTCTGTGCCAGCCCTGGTGGCAGCGGACAGTGGGGAAAAAGGGAGCAGATGGGAGAATATGTTCCTGTGAACACAGAATCCTCAGAGAGTTGGCATATTCAGAGCTGACTTACTGCATAATGCAAATCTATTGAATGGTTCTGTGTTCTGTGGTCCGATGCTGTCTTTGACATTTCAGGGATGAAGGAACTAACTGCAGTGATGGAACTCCATGCGATGCAAACACTTTAAGACTCTCAGAGATATAAGCATTCTGGGAAGACCAAAAAGTAGTGGAATCCCTGAATACTGATGTGGGATGGTGGCAAAATGGGGTTAAATGAATGAACTTGTGGGCCAGCTCCTCAGCTGGTATAAATCATTATAGTTCCCTGATGTCTGGAGAGCTAAGCCAATGGACCCCAGTTGAGGATCTACATAAAGTGCTTTCATGACCTTATGGCTCACCAGTGAGTCTCATTTCCTAAAAACATTGTGTGTCGTAGCTAGGGATTGATGTGCAGATTTGAATAAAATACAAACTGACTCAGCCGTACTTCCCAAATACAAACTGAACTGGAGCGTAATCTGAAATTGTTGTTTCAAAAAAATGTGGTTATATTAAAAAACCCCAAACCTTCTATTGATCATGCCGCATCACTTCCTGGTTTCATCCAAAAGCAGAAGCACCAAAGTGCTGTGAGAAAGGCTGGAAAGGTGGAACCAGGAAGGACCATATATCTTGCTAGACAGCCTAATATCAATAAACTTCCTAGCCCAATTTCCAGGCCAAAGAGTTTTGGCTAAGCTTTAAAGAAAGAAACATCTGAAGTTTTGGATGCTTCTCCAAGCTAAATCTTTTGAGGGTCACCTATCAGTAGTAGTAAACTTGCTGCCCATGTAATTTGTTGATTATGCAAACACACACCCCTTAACACCAACCTTTCACGAAGTCCTCAGAAGCCACCCACCCACTCTAGCCGTAGACAATCTGAGGGCGCGGATCTTAAATGAAAGCAGAAAGATTTTTCTCCTTCAATGCTATAAACAGACAGCTGCAGTGAAACTTCCAACCATGCAGATCTCACCCACAGACATATCACCAGCAAGTTGATGGAAACTATCAGTGAGAGATACCTTCTAAAAGCCAGCCTAGACATGAAAAACTTATTTGGGAAGTGGCATTGCCTTATGTCTACAGAGGAGTCTGAGCATGGAAGTGTGTTGTGTTTTCAAAAAGATGAAATGAGAGTGGGAAATTTTGTGATTGTTTTTAAGGTCAGAAGCCTCAGTCAAGAAACAGACCTAGACGCACAAAGACAGCCAGGGTTCTGAAAGTAGGGAAGGATGGTGTGGATGTGCTCTGAGAATCCTGAGAACAAACAGAGAGACTATTCCTTGAAAACTGACATGGGCCAGACCCTGTAAAGATCCATGACCAAAGGAGCCAACCCTACCTAGCCAGCCAGACAGGCTGTGTGCAAAGCTTGGTGAGGTTTCACTTCTCAATGCTTTGTACAAATGTCGGTTTTGATTTTCAATCTATGTAGGTTTATATTAATCTTCGCTTCCCCCAGCACATATTTTGCTTGGAATAGACCCAAAAACTTCATAGCAAACCAAGGGCAAGATGGCCATGGTCCATCACCATCCTAGCCAAAGCGGGGTAAAACAACAAGTTTCAAATCATTGGCAAGCAGCAGCATAAACTGGGCTGGGTTAATGAGAATCTAGGCCCAGGTTTGCTCACAAACCTCAGTGAATCTTCGGAGCAACCTGGTCCTTGCTTTGAATTTGTGACAAAACCCCAAAGGAGGAGAATGTAATATGGCATCAGGCTTCTTTGTGGCCAAGCTCTAGCTGTGTGGTAGAGACTTTGTTTCAGGATCCCAGTGCTTAGGGTTACCATTCGTCCAGATTCCCCCAGACATGTCCGGCTTTTTGACCTAAAAATAGCGTCCGGGGGGAATTTGTAAATGTCCGGACTTCACCCCCGCCCCCCCCCATGCAGAGCGCGCGCGGCTAACAGGGCAGCGGGCCGGATGGTGCCACTTACATGGGGCTCCGACAGCCAGAGAGAGCCCCTCCTCCTCTCCCCTGCAGCAGAGATCACTCCCTCCCTCCCTGCATTCGCAGATCGCCTCCGGCAGTCTGGAGCTCCTCCCGCGCTGCCCAGCGTGCGGGGACGAGCGGCTCAGGCCGTTCCTGAGCAAGTTCACAGAGACATTAGGCGAAGGCCAACAAGGGGGTCAGGGGGTCGGAGAAAGGGCAGGGAGGTTTTGGAGGGGGCAGTCAAGAGACGGGGGTGTGGGTCGGGAGTTCGGGGGGGGCTTTCTGGGGGAGGCGTGGATAAGATTTTGGGCAGTCAGGGTACAGGTAAGGGGTAGGGTCCTGGGGGGCAGTTGGGGGGGATCTTAGGAGGGGGCAGTTAGGGGACAAGGAACAGGGAGGCTTAGGTAGGGGGTGGGGTTCTGGAGGGCAGTTAGGAGCAGGGGTCCCAGGAGGGGGCAGTCAGGGGACAAGGAGCGGGGGGGTTGTTTGGGAGTTCTGGGAGGGGCTGTCAGGGGGCAGGAGTGGGGAGAGGGATCGGAGCAGTCAGGGGACAGGAAGCAGAGGGGTTTAGATGGGTCGGGAGTTCTGGGGGGGGGGCTGTCAGGGGGTGGAGAGTGGTTGGATGGGGCGTGGGAGTCCCAGGGGTCTGTCTGGGGGTGGGGATGTGGATAAGGGTTGGGGAAGTCAGGGTATAGGTAGGGGGTAGGGCCCTAGGGGGGCAGTTAGGATGGGGGGAGGGTCTCAGGCGGGGGGACAAAAGGCAGGGAGGCTTAGGTAGGGGGCGGAGTCCTGGGGGGCAGTTAGGGGCAGGGGTCCCAGGAGGGGGCAGTCAGGGGACAAGGAGCGGGGGGAGGGTTGGGGGTTCTGAGGGGGGGGGGAGTGGGAGGGGCAGGGGCGGGGCTAGGGCAGGACGGGGGCGGGGCTAGGGCGGGGCTCCTCCCATCCTCTTTTTTGCTTGCTGAAATATGGTAACCCTACCAGTGCTACAGCTGGACACTGTCTCTAAAATGGGCCTAACCAGACTCTAGGTCCAAACACCTGTGAATCTTGGAGGTGTTCAACATCTGGATCCATATTCCAAATCTGCAGTTTGGCGGACCATTAATTTTGATTAAAGGGATGGGGCTCTTTTAAAGTTAGGGAGACGGAGCTTTGATCTAGAACTTTGTTTTGTGAGATGCTCGCAGTTGTTGAAGAGTCTAGAGGCATCTCTAGAAAATACCCTATCTTTTTTTTTTTTAAAGTAACCTCTGGTCACATCACTCCAGCATATAGAAGCTGCCTAAGAGGACTGAAGAGTGGAAATTCCTATGGAGTCTCATTGTCCTTTGGGTTTAAGAGTTGCTGCATGACAGTGTCCTATAATTTTAACTCATCAGTTTGTGGCAGGCTATCAGAACAATAGAAATGTAGGGCTGCAAGGGACCTCAAGAGGTCATCTAGTCCAACCCCTGTTCTGTGGCAGATTAAGTAAACCTAGACTATCCCTGACAGGTGTTTGTCCAACCCGTTCTTAAAACAACTCTAGGTAACCTGTTCTGGGGCTTAATTATTCTTATCGTTAGAAAGGCATCCTAGTATCTAATCTAAATCTCCCTTGCTGCAAACGAAGCTGATTATTTCTTGTCCTGCCCTCCGTGGACATGGAGAACAATTGATCACCTGCCTCTTTATAACAACCTTTAACTTATTTTACATATTTAGATATGATCATAGCCCCTCCCCCCTCAGCCTTCTCATCTCTAGACCAAGGCCTGGTCTACACTTAAAAATTAGATCAACCTAATTACATCGCTCAAGGCCATCAAAAACTTCACACCCGGAGCACTGTAGTTAGGTCAACCTAATCCCCACTGTCAGTGCTGCAAGGTTGAAGGAAGAATTCTTCCCTTGACCTAGCTGCAGCTTCTTAGAGAGGCGGATTAGCTATATGACAGAAAAACCCCTTCCGTCAGCATAGGAAGTGCCTACAAACCAGTGCTACAGCCGCGCTTGTAGTGCAGACATAGCCTAAACATGCCCAGTTCTGTCAAGCTTTCCTCAGAGGCCATGTTTTCTAAACCACTTATCATTTTGGTTGCTCTCCTCTAGACTCTCTCCAATTTGTCCACATTTTTCTTAAAACTGGACCCAGCTGAGGCCTCACCGGTGCTGAGTAGAGCAGAACAGTTACCTCCCATATCTTGCATACGACACTGCCATTAATACATCCAGAATGACGTTTGCCTTTTTTGTGACAGCAGCATGCTGTTGACTCAGGCTAGGTCTACACTACGGGGGGGAGGAGGAGGGTCGACCTAAGATGCATATTTTAGGTCGACTTACCTGGCTGTGAGGACGGCGGCGAGTCAACCGCTGCCGCTCCCCTGTCGACTCCGCTTCCGCCTCTCGCTGCGGTGGAGTTCCAGAGTCGACGGCAGAGCGATCGGGGATCGATTTTATCACGTCTACACGAGACGCGATAAATCGATCCCCGATAGATCGATTGCTACCCGCCGATCCGGCGGGTAGTGAAGACGTGCCCTCAGATGCAGCAGTTACTGCTGGGGATAAGGCCATTTCTTCTCTTAGTTCTTTGAGTTGCTATGGCCTTGTCGGGAACTTTGGGTCTAATTCTGACCTCTCTTCTTCTGGGCCTGGGCAGTGCCTTTCTTTGTATTTGTGCAGCACCTCGCACAATAAGAACCTGCTTCTAACTGGGGCCTCTGGGGGGCTTGGAAAATATAAACAGGATGATAATCCTACACTCGTTTTACATTACTGTGACCCAGTTGATTTCAATGGTGTTTTGCCTGATATACACTGTTGTAAGAACAGAATCAGGCCCACAGACGTTTTAGCATCAACTCCAAAAGGGGGTAGGTTATGGTGATCAGAACTGATTACCGATTTGAAATGCAAAAGCAGCAAAAGCGCCAAGTTTAATCATTTCACTTATAGGAAATAGCTCATCAATTTGTAATGCAAATCCACTTAAATCAACCCTTGAACAGCATTCTCCAGGAAAACAAAAGGGAAGAAATTCCCACATGCAACTTGAGCAGCTGCCACTGGCTTCTGAGATAAATTAACACTCCATAATACAAGAGGCATTATGGGGATATAATGTCAAAGTGCCATCAGGAGACGGCAACCTATTTTAATAGGAAATTAAAAAAAACACCAACTAGCTTTATTAGTGTAAAATACAAGGTCACTGCACAGCATGATTTAGCCTTTAACCTATTTTGTATAATTCCACGAGACTGGAACCTGGATTTCCACACTACGATCTCAGTTAAAAGACATGAGTGGCATGAGACCCTGTAACTTGTCAGCATCATAACTGCAAATTGCATTTAATGTTCTACCATTGGGAGCTGCTGGTTAGTGCCTGCTTCCCAGCATAAGCCTTAGTGCAGGGGTGCCAAACTCATTCTGAGGAGCGGGCTGGAGTCCATGTTTAATTATGATTTGTGGGCAGGGGTATGAATTCAAGATGGCATAATCCCTTCGATCCATAGCGGAAACCCTACTGCTGTCAGTGGGAGGTTAGCACAGAGATCAAAGGGGAGAACACCGCTTGGTGTAGTGACTAAACTCTTATTAATCCCTTCTTTGCAGCAACTCTCAATTCAAGGCTTCGCTCCCACTCCCACTGCCTACCCCATTCCATCCACTAAAAGAATCAGCAATGGAAATTTAGCGTTGGCACTGGAGTCAGACTTGGCCTTTACAGCAAATGCCTCCAATTAGATTAATGGGGCAGGTGTCTTTGACTCAATGTTTCAGGCTATCTGCAGATTCAGACAGATACCGTGATCTGACCCAGGGGCCACATGTTCGAGACCCCTGCTTTAGTGCAGTGCTTGTCACCATCAGTCCAGTTAATCAGAGGCCTGATTCTTGGCGGTCTTGCACCTTGTGTTGCCATTTTCACCTGTGCAAATTGGATGTAAAACGCTACCAGATAAAAACGGTAGCCTTTTGTACTCGCTATGCAGTCACCAATGACGGTACAAGGTGGGAAATAGTGGAGAATCAGGCTCCAGAACTGGATCGGATTCTCCTCTCACACCAGGGTACATTAAAACAGGAGTAGTTGCAAAGGCCACGTGGAGTTACTCCAATGTAAAACCGGTGCGAATAATTAAATTTGGCTCTTACATACTGCTTCCCACCCACTGATCTCAAAGCACGACTTTCAAAGAGCAGTGAGTGTCACTACCCCATTTTACATATGGGGAAACTGAGGCACAGCAGGGTGAAATGGCTTGCCTGATGTCACAGAGCAGATCAAAGGGGAAGCCAGGAAAAGAAGCCAGGTTACCTAACTCACAGTGCCGGGCCATATCACCTGGACCACACTGTCTTGCTTGAAGAGAATCAGTTTCAAAAGGCTTCAGCTCATGTATCAAAATGCGGAGCTTGAGTTTTATACTTGAGTCAAGGGAAGTTGCGGAGCGCTTAGCACCTCTGAAAATCAGGCCAGTTATTCAGGCGCCTCAGTTGGATTTAGATGCCTAACTCTAGGCACCCACCCTGGAAAATTTTGTCTTAAGTGACTTGTGTGAAGTCGTTCTCAGGAAGTCTGTGACAGGGCCAGAAATAGAACAGAGATAGCCTGGTTCCTGTGCCTTCACCACAAGCCTGGCCTTCCCCCATTCCATACGGTTCTCACATCCTCTTCTGCAGCCCTGCAGAGGCATAAGGGTCTGTAAGTCCCTCTTTCCCCGCGCCCTGCCTGGGTCACGAGTATGGATGTGAAGGGGACAGCAGGGTTTGTGAGTGGAGCAAGAGGGTAGGGCCTGGGTGAAGTCTTGCTTGGCTCCCTCCCGCCCCCAGCACAGCCAGCAGAGGTGGAAAGTGAGCTTGGCTTTGTAAATACAGTAGCTGCAGTGACTTATTTCCCTCTGGGTTTAGGTGACCAGATAGCAAGTGGGAAAAATCAGGACAGGCAGTGGGAGGTAATAGATGCCTATATAAGAAAAAGCCCTGAATATTGGGACTCTTCCTATAAAATCTGGACATCTGGTCACCCTAACCTGGGGGCAAGGGCAGACTAAAGAAGGATTTGTAACTCAGAGAAGGATTCTAGTATGAGGTGCAGCTACACGCTGGCCCTCACTGAGGAGTAGAAGATGGGTCCCAATCTTGCCACCAGTTCCACTCGGACAGGAGACCAAAGCCACCTCTTCCTATTTTAAAACAATTTGAAGTGGCACATGGAGACAGATGCAGTTGAGGACTCGAACATCTATTCTCCTTGGAGCTTCTTCCAGTTCTGGCACAGTTTGTGAGGAGGAGGGGGGAAATCGCCATGCATTCGTACAATATCTGATATCGCCCAGCTAACGAATGCTATGTGGGTTAAATGCATGTAGGAAGCAATTTAGGAAAATATCCATTACGTTGCAGGAAAACAACCCCAACCCTTATCCATCTCTATGTGCCTGAGGAAATAATTTAAGGCAGACAGCATTCTCAAAGAGTTAAATCAGCCAGAGCAGATTGCAAGATGGTGCTTTAGCCATTTTAATAGATAATGGTTAGGTCACGTCATGAGGCTGGGTTTTCATGATGCTATCAAGCAATCTATAATTTAATGTTTAAAATGCAACCTTGGCAATACAATTAATACCATTTTATTAGCCTACAGAGGCTTCATGTAACTACTTAGAGCCATATAACACCATCCGGTATCACAGGACCATATAAATTCATCCAGCAAGATAAACTTTTAGGTCTGCAGTCATAGGCATTGGAAATCTGCAGAGCCAGCAAAAAGTAAATGGCTTTCACATTTGATAGACTATCACTTTGTAGGCTCACACCTGTGACTCCTCTGCTGAGAAATGTGATGGTGCCAAGACCTTGGAGGAGAGACAAGTGCAGAACATGCCTAGTAAGTTGTCCTAAATCATCCTCTCTCTCTCTCTCGCACACACACACACACACACACAGTTTTCTGCCTCATACCTCCCTCCCTCCCAGAACTGAAACTATGCACAATGCTCTGTACTGAGTCAGAATCCTTCTATTTATATGGACCCTGCTACCATGGTATCTGAGCACTGTCGCTCTGTGTACAATGCAGTCTTATGACTGCCAGTGGATAGTTACTGTATAAGGGCCAGATCCTTCCAATCCTTACACCAGTAATCTTCGCTCACAAGAGTGGTCTACTCATGGGATAAAATGTATGCAGGACCAGGCTCTGCAATCAGTCTGTAAACCTCACAGTATGTCAGACACGAGGCCTGTTCCAAGTCTGTGAAATGAACTCCCCCAGGAATGTAGGACCATCCCAAACCTCACCACCTTCCACTCTAAGTGCATTTCTTTGACCGTGCCTCCTGTAACATGCACACACATAGCAAGGTATCTACAGCTTTAAAAAATACCAAAACAAGACATTGCCCTGCACACATTTCTCCTCCGGCAGAGAAGATGAGAGAACCAACAGGGGACACGTTAGTAATGTTGCTTAATGCACTAGTGGAAGGAGCTCAGCTCCCACAGAGGGTGAGCACAGTAAAAGAACCTAAACAGCCCAGGATAGACCATCTCTGCTGAGACACCTACAAATCCCTCCTATCTGGCACAGGTTATGTCGAAGGTGAGTGAGACTTCCTTTATTCTGGTGACCTCTGTTCCCTTAGTGACCCTCCCACCTGCTTGTCTGTTTTGTCCACCTGCCACATCCTCTCTGACACCTAGATGACGAACTCTCTTAGGTTATTTGTCAGGAACACTGGGGCCCTGATCTTTGATGGGGGTTCCTTTGTGCTGCCTTAATAAGCAAAATTTCAGCACTTTTTGCTTTGCTCAGACACTAGTAACAAAGGATAGGCTCCCCGGTCAGGTTCTGTTACTATTATTTAACATAGGTACCTAGAGCCAGAGAGGTGCGAGAGGTGGCTCGGAGAGATTACACCAGTCTAACTCAGCTGGGCCCAAGGTAACAGCCAGGAGAGTCCTGGTAGTTGTGAGAAAGCTGTGTTCCAAGGGCCTGACCCAAAGCCCATTCACTGAAGTTAGGGGGAGTCTTTCCATTGCTGGAAATGGGCTATGGATCCAGCCTGTAAACCCTAAACTATACCAAGCTGCCCGGGCTTCAGGTTTCTTTATAAACTTGAGTCTCAACCCAAATTGGCCCATTTGTTTGCAGAGCTTTGAGGTGAATCTGGTTCCAGCTGTGAGTGAAGCTGGGCACACTGAGACCATGTGAAATTGGCGATGAAACGGAATGCAATTTTCGATGATTCACCCAGTCTGGGCTTTGATTTTGGAGGGCGGGGGGGCATTTGAATTCGGCTCAAAGGTAAACAGCTTAAACAGTGCAAAGCTCCCAGATGCAGATCAGAAGAGAGGGCTGGTTCATTTGATGCCTTGTGAAAGGAAACTGCTGAGCTTCCCACAGTTTAGCATCCTCAGCACCTAGAGGCTCAGGCAGGGCCCCTTTGTGCTCGGTGCTGTACCTACACACAAGAATCATAGAATCATAGAATATCAGGGTTGGAAGGGACCTCAGGAGGTCATCTAGTCCAACCCCCTGCTCAAAGCAGGACCAATTCCCAACTAAATCATCCCAGCCAGGGCTTTGTCAAGCCGGGCCTTAAAAACCTCCAAGGAAGGAGACTCCACCACCTCCCTAGGTAACCCATTCCAGTGCTTCACCACCCTCCTAGTGAAATAGTGTTTCCTAATATCCAACCTAGACCTCCCCCACTGCAACTTGAGACCATTGCTCCTTGTTCTGTCATCTGCTACCACTGAGAACAGTCTAGATCCATCCGCTTTGGAACCCCCTTTGAAACCCAGTGGTTGAAAGCAGCTGTCAAATCCCCCCTCATTCTTCTCTTCTGGAGACTAAACAATCCCAGTTCCCTCAGCCTCTCCTCATAAGTCATGTGCTCCAGACCCTTAATCATTTTTGTTGCCCTCCGCTGGACTCTTTCCAATATTTCCACATCCTTCTTGAAGTGTGGGGCCCAAAAATTGGAAACAGTACTCCAGATGAGGCCTCACCAATGTCGAATAAAGGGGAACGATCACGTTCCTCGATCTGCTGGCAATGCCCCTACTTATACAGCCCAAAATGCCATTAGCCTTCTTGGCAACAAGAGCACACTGTTGACTCATATCCAGCTTCTCGTCCACTGTGACCCCTAGGTCCTTTTCTGCAGAACTGCTACCTAGCCATTCGGTCCCTAGTCTGTAGCAGTGTATGGGATTCTTCCGTCCTAAGTGCAGGACTCTGCACTTGTCCTTGTTGAACCTCATCAGGTTTTTTTGGCCCAATACTCTAATTTGTCTAGGTCCCTCTGTATCTGATCCCTACCCTCCAGTGTATCTACCACTCCTCCCAGTTTAGTGTCATCTGCAAACTTGCTGAGAGTGCAGTCCACACCATCCTCCAGATCATTAATAAAGATATTAAACAAAACTGGCCCCAGGACCGACCCTTGGGGCACTCCGCTGAGAAGAGACAATTCCTGCCCGGCAGCACTTACACTCTAAATAAACCAGGCAGGCAAAAGCTGGGAGAAAAGAAGTATTAACCACATTTGACAGATAAGGAACTGAGGAATGCAGAGCTTAGGTGACTTGCCCTAGATCACACAGGAAGTCTGTGGCAGAGTTTAGAACCCAGATATTTTGAGTCCTCAGCTAGTGCCTTAACCACAAGATCACCCTTTCCTCTCTTAAGTCACCTGTTCCTGCTTCTTCGGTGGCACAGGATTAGCCCCTCATTGCTTGACCACGGGGTTCAGATCTTGACACCCAGCCCCTCAGCACACAACCCCCTGCTTCCTAGCAGCAATAAGGAGCTGACAAATCCACATATGAACAAAAAAACAAGGCAGTCCCAGTGTGGTCAACGCTTGCAATTTGACCACAAGTCTCTCCATATTTGATGCTTTTCTTAAAGCCCCAGCTCTTGGAGTCAGGTGAATACAAAAGAATCTCAGCTTTCATGTTAAAAAAATAAGTTTCTAGCCCTCCTGGCTGCAGAGAAAAGCTTGAAAACATGCATTCGCTAAAGACTCAGAAACCAGAGGGTAAATAAAAAGAGCCTAAAATTTATTTTCTGCTCGCATGATTTTTAAGCCAATCTCATGATTTTTGGAGTCTGACTCATGGTTTTTGAGTTCTTTGGTCTGGCAGTAGCACAGTTCAGAGGGCCAATTTCCATCCTGTCTGTCTTTAACACACCCCACCATGCAAAATCATTGGTGCAAACATAGTAAGGAAACTTGTGCACTGATCTGTGACCCTTGCAAGTCCAGAAATGAGAAGGCTAGCTGAGAAGTGAATAGGTGTCTTAACCCTGAATTTCCTGGCTTTTGTGGGTTTAGGATGGATTTTTAGCATTATTTGAACCGTGTGTGTGTGTGTGTGTGCGCGCGTGCGTGTACTGTTATCTCTGAGCTTATGCAAATGCACACCACTGCGATGGCACAGCCTCCTGAATAGATGTAATGAACGCCTTAGTCTGAGATGATAATGACAGAGGGGAGTCAGAAATGCAAAGTTCTAGGTTAGCTCCCCAAGAAGCCGGAGGACCCGAAAGACATGAAAAAGCAGAGCCATTCATAAGAAGCAGTGGGGAGAAAGATAAGAACAGCAGGAGAGGTAAGGAGTGAAAAGCTCAGCGTGGAGCACACTTTAAGGAGAGGAGGCAGGGGGAGATAATAGACTAAATCTGTCCTGTGAGCAACAAGGCTAACCCAACACCTGCACTGGAGTGAGAACTTGCTTGACTGGCTGCTTGTCCACATGGTCCATCAGGGGGAAGAGACCCTTCCTTGATCACCGGATCGGTTACTGGGGAAAATCCTCCCCCGTCCTTCATGTATTCACTCCTTCTGGTCCACCTGCCCCTTCTCTCCTGTAGGAATCATCACTGGAGAGGCTGCCCCGGAATCACCCACAGTCTGTGCAGATGCCAGCGCCTCTGGTTTCCCCCTCTGCTCCCAGCAGGGCCGTCCTTGCTGAAGTTAAGAGGCAAATCAGGACAGGATCCTCCCTATCTAGACCGAGTTCCTATCCTGCGAGGTGCTGAACATCCCGTCCCCAGCGCTCGCTGACTTGGTGGGAGTCACAGAGCGCCCCCAGCCTGGCAGCGGCTGGCTCTTGCTACAGGCCTAGCATGGAGTGCAGTCATCATTCCCCATGCCTGGCAGCGCACGCTGAGCTGCAGGCTATATTTAGTACTCCACTATCACCTTGAGAAATGCTGCCAGCCAGAAAACAAATACTCCGTTTGATGGAGCACATGGCCCACTGGAATCCACCTCTCAGGCGGAGCCCCTGCCAGCATGGGGATAATCCTACGGCAAGCCTAGTGAGTTTGTCTCCAAAGTGCGTTCTCTTTTCCCCTCGCTGGTTCCCAGCGAGCCCTGGCAGAGCACTTCATAGCTATGTGGCAGGTGGCCCGTGATGCCGACAGAGGTGACTCTGCACTGTCACCTGTTTTATTTTCCTCATTGTTAAAACAGTCAGCTCAGCTCAGCCTTCACTATAGCGGGGCTGCCGCTCCACTGGGCTTCTCTCATCGTCTAGCAGCTCATTATTGTTCTTTGTATTACAGTAGCACCTAGAAGGCCCAGCCAAGATCAAGGGCCCATTGCGCTAGGTGCTGTACAAACTCATAGCAGGAAATGGTCCCTGCCCTTGCAATAACACTGTGCTCCCTTTAGCACAGAGCTGTTGGCAGGTTAGTGTTTAATACAGCACGTGGCATGCCAGAGAGCCATGGCAAGGGGCCAAAGCGGTAAGTTAAAGTAGCACCTGCTATCGTTATTGCTACTCTAGTAGCACTTGCCGGCCTCCATGGTGTGCTAGTGGCTGTTCAAATCCCAAATATGGGACAGTCCCTGCCCCAAAGAGCTCACCATCTAAGTCAGCCAGAGAGACAGAGTGGGAGGAACCGAGCACAAGGAGTCCCAGTTGTGGACCGGGACCCCATTGTGCTAGGCACTGTACAAACACAGGCCATAAAGACAGACCCTGCTCCATAGTCCTTTCAATCTAAGGCACAGAGCGATTCTGTGACACGCCTAAGGTCACACAGGCCAGTGCCTTAGCCACCAGACCATCCTCCTTCCTCCGACCAGCAGCAAACTGGGTTCTCAGGAGAAATGTCGGTCCTTCAGAAAAGGAGCACGCACAATGGCAAAAGGAGGATTTCTGTCACCTTTGCACCTTCTGAGGCTGGCATGGCCCCTGGCATAAATGAGGCCTCTCTAATTTATGGCACCCTCCCAGGGCTGCCCAGCAACCCAGAATCCTCCCCCCCCCAGTATTGAGCTCCATGCTACTCCGCCTCTCGTCCCAACATGCCATCCACACCAGGGACTGTCAGGGTGTGTGTGCAGGGCTATTTACATCAGCCTTACGCAACTACTGTGGCAGGGGAATTTTCCCTCCCCGATTTGCAGCTCCTGTACTCCCCCCCTCCCCCCCCCAAGCCATCAGAACAGTGTTTAGGAGTGGAATCAGCCCCTTCATCTGCAAATGCAGACACTAGGTCAGACCCTCAGCTGGTATAAATGGGTGTAGCTCCAGCCTGGATCTGGCCCAGCAAGTGGACCTGATTCTCCTTTCACCCAGACAGCAGAAGGACTGACTCCATTCAAGCCAATGGAATCATACAGGAGTCAACCCAGCGTGAATGAAGAGTCAGGGGCCGATAATTCCTACCCTCTCATGCTACTTTGTTATCAGGAGGCGGCTTCCTTCTACAATGCATGACGTCCGCTTGCTAAGGAGTAGTTGTGATGATCTAATCCAAGAGCAATTACTGTGTGTGTTTTGGACACAGTTTCCCAAATCTGCTACCAAATAACACCACACAACGTATAATGATGCAACATCTGACAACTCCAAAGCGCCATCCAAATATTAGCTAATTAACATTAAATACTGTTCCCCCGCTCTGCTCTTAGGTGAAGTACCAGTGCCAGTGAGGCAAAAATCATGCTCCAAAGCAGGGTTCAAAGTCAGTGTTGTGGTTATTAGGGGCTGACTGAAAGCCCCCTGAAGTCACTAGGTGCTGTTAGTATTTCTACATATCATGGAGGGATATTTAATTACATCAGGATCAACACGTTTCTCCAGACATGCAAGTCAATATTAAAGTAGTACACAAAATGCACCCTAATCAATGTCAGGGCAAGAATCTACTATATGCCATGCAAAGTCTTCACCACACATAGTCGGTCATTTTTGTTATAAATCCTTGTCTATTACTTTCCCATCTTTCATTACTTCTCTGTGGCCCAGCCAATACACCATCCCAATCAATACAATGAATGACTGGTTTGTGAAGCCATCCTTTTGTTAGTACCTTTGTGCGAGCTCTTAGTCAATGTAGATTTGGGAGCAAATTCTGCTCTCAGAGCAAACCTCCGTAGGACCCCACAAACACCCTGGAGCTGCTGTGGGTCTTCTCCATAAGGAGGTGGTGGCGCGGGGGGAGGGTAGATTTGCAGATTTGAAGGAGAAGCAGGCACGATGTGTGCAGCGCCGAGCCCAGTTTTGCAGTGCAGTGCTTGGCTCAGACTCAGTCATAGATTCCAAGGTCAGACGGGCCACTGTGATCAGCTAGTCTGACCTCCTGTGTAATACAGGCCGGAGAACTTCTCCCAAACAATTCCCTCTGAACTAGAGCAGATCTTTTCCAAATATGTCCCTATCTTAATTTCCAAATGGCCAGTAATGAAGAATTCACCACGACCCTTGGTAAACTGTGCCAAAGGTTAGTTACTCTCCCTTTAAAAAAATTTACCCCTTAGTTCCAGTCTGAATTTGTCTAGCTTCAGCTTCCAGCCGTTGGATCATGTTGCAGAGGCCAAAAGATGGATCCTCTGCAGTGTAAATCCTCTGTGCTCTTTTCCCCACAGAGAAGAGTCATAGCTAGGGCCCTATCAAAGTCACAGCCATGAAAAACGCATCACGGACCATGAAATCTGGTCTCCCCCGTGAACTCTGGCGTTTTGTGCTTTTACCCTACACAACACAGATTTCACGGGGGAGACCAGCATTTCTAACATTGGGGTCCTGACCCAAAAGGGAGTTACAGGGGGTCACGAGGTTATTTTAGGGGGGTTGCGATATTCTCACCCTTACTTCTGTGCTGCCTTCAGAGCTGGGTGGCTGGAGAGCAGCAGCTGTTGGCCAGGAGCCCAGCTCTGAAGGCAGCGCCGCCACCAGCAGCAGCACAGAAGTAAGGGTAGCAGTACCGCAGCCCCCTCCCCCCCACAATGACCTTGTGACCCCACTTCCCCCCCAACTCCTTTTTGGATCAGGACCCCCACAATGACAACACCGTGAAATTTCAGATTTAAATTTTTAAAATCCTATGACCGTGAAATTGACCAAAATGGACCGTGAATTTGATAGGGCCCTAGTCATAGAGTTTAAGGCCAGCAGGGACCACCAGATCATCTAGTCTGACCTCCTGTATATTATAGGCCACCAACTGCACCCAGTGACCACACACTAAACCCAGCAACCGAAATGAGACCAAAATATTACAGCCCACAGGAGACTAGACTGCTATGTGCCCCAGGCAGAGCAGGAGGGACCGAGGTGCACCAGCGCCCGAGGCCCCCACAACGACAGGGAAATAATGAAGTGAGTTCAGGGCTGGAAGGGAAGGCTAGTGCAGAGGAATGTATTCCAATGCTTAGGGTAGAGTAGCAGCCATTCAGCAGCACACTTACCTCTCCCCAGATTCAGGGAGAGGATTCCTCTCCCCTTTTCCTATGACAATCCCCAGCACCCAGTGGAATTACTAGAGCTGGATGCAAAGCAGAGGGTTTGCACCTCTGGCAGTAAAGCTTAGATGGACTCTAACTGGGATTCATACAAGTCACTGTGCAAGAGCAGAGCTTGTTCCACTGGATTCTTGTTTTCCCAGCTCGGGTTTTAAATCATTTCCTTGTACTGTGTCCTTTCCCCCTTTGCCCTAACAGCCTGACTTCACAGTACTGTACATGCAAAATGAGAGGGTCTACATTACCTGTTGCCACTCAAACAAGAGATTTTGGAGTCATCATGGATAGTTCTCTGAAAACATCTGCTCAATGTGCTAACCGACTGTTAGAAACCGTTAAGAAAGGGATAGATAAGAAGACAGAAAATATCATAATGCCACTATAGAAATCCCTGATACGCCCACATCTTGAATACTGCATGCAGCTCTGGTCACCCCCATCTCAAAAAAGATTTATTAGAATTGGTAAAGGTACAGAGAAGGGCAACAAAATGTTTAGGGGTGTGGAGCAGCCTCCATATAAGGAGAGATTAAAAAGACTGGGACTGTTCAGCTTGAAAAAGAGACAACTAAGGGGGGATATGATAGAGGTCTATAAAATCGTGAATAGTGTGGAGAAAGTAAATCAGGAAGTGTTATTTACCCGTTCACATGACACAAGAACCAGGAGTCATCCACTGAAATTAATGCACAGCAGGTTTAAAACTAACACAAGGAAGTACGTATTCACACAATGCACAATTAACCTATGGAACTCATTACCAGGGGATGTTGTAAAGGACAAAAGTATAACTGGGTTAAAAAAAGAATTAGATAAGTTCATGGGGGATAGATCCATCAATGGCAATTAGCCAAGATGGTCAGGGATGCAACCCCATGCTCTGGGTATCCCTAAACCTCTGACTGCCAGAAGCTGGGATTGGATGACTGAGGATAGATCACTCGATAAATTGCCCTGTTCTGCTCATTCCCTCTGAAGCACCTGGCACTGGCCATTGTCGGCAGACAGGATACTGGGGTAGATGGACCATTGGTCTGACCCAGTATGGTCATTCTTATGTTCTTAAAGTAGTATCCAGGCGTTCAAGGCCAGGACTTCATGTGCAACATCCAATTGCTTTTAACACATGGTTTAACAGTAATGAAAACACACTAAGTGGCCTCAGGAAGTGGAACTAAGCACTGTTATCTCACATCACATCATTAACTGCTTCACTGCTGGTTCCCTAGACTTATATCTGTGCTGTGCTATAGTCCTTTAATATGCCCGTGAAATCACAAGGGGATGGTACAATATATCTGGTACATGGGGAAGCACTGGAAGATCACCTTTTTCCTGGCACAATACGGACAGAGGGGTTAATTCCTCTGATATGGTATCCACTGTACCATATTGGTCACTGTCTGATGCTTCAGAGAAAGGTGAACTAGATACAATTATGGAGCTTGTTAGTTGTATAGTGCTGTATATTAGGAAGGGAAATTACTTCCTAACCCCTGCAGATAAGAAATGAACAAAGATATGAAGACTGATGTCACTGCAGGACCAGAGTTAAGGTAGTTTTGATGGTACATTTCTTTGAGCATGATAGATGATGCATGTGTTGAATGGTGACAGCTCAAGACTCTGGTGGCATGTTTAACATAACCAGATTTCTTAATTTTTTTTCACATTTGGGTTGGTGGTTGTAATTAAACAAGCTTAACAGTTATACAACCATATTTTGTGTTAGGGTTGTCTTTGCATCTGCAAATGCGACCAAAGATATTAGCGATCATATTCTAGATAGAGCTGTGCTTCTAAAAACCCCACTCATAAACAGATCAGTATAGTATTTCTCATTTAAAATCCCATCCTTTAGAAGGACAAGTGTCAGAGGACTCTCCAAAGGTCCAGAAATTTGGTTCCGGTTGAATGAGTCTCACACAGTTTGGAGGCTTATCGGCCACTCAAATCCACCCCTTTGGTCTTCAAACACTCAAGACTGGTTTCTCTTGCATTCTGCTTTTAGCTAGACTGGAAATGCCCTGGCAATGGCCTTTTTAGCCTGGTATTTTAGTACTTCTGCTTCCAACTGAAAGGAGTAAGTGGGGAAGAGCACTAACATTTTACAACACAAAGGGAATGTAACTTTTGCTAACCTCAGAAAAGTCAATGTCAGTTCAGTCTGAGCCACATTTTGACACTGACTCAGACTAGGTAGCACTTTGTTCCATGAGTAACCTCATTAAAATCAGTGGAATGACTCACAGAGAAAGGTACTAGTCAGTGTGAATCAGAGTAACAGAATCTGGCCCCTTGTGATTCAAGTAAGGGCTTCAATCAGTTCCTGGTTTATCTGAACCATGCTCACCTACCTGGAATAGACTGAGAGGTGTAGTCAGTGAAAACTGAAAATAATAGTAATGAAATAATATCAGAAAGAACTTTTCATCAATAGAGCTCAAAGTATTTTGCAAAGGAGGCCAGTACCTTTACCTGTATTTTACAGATGGGGAAACTGAGGCACGGAGCGGCGCTGTGACTTGTCCAAGGTCACCCAGCAGGTCAGCAGCAGAACCAGAAATAGAGCCCAGGCCTCCTAAATCCTAATGCAGTGCTCTATCCAGGCAGAGGGTAATTAACCACTCGACCAGATTACCGAGGGAATGTGTTAGCGTCCATCGCTTGGAGACTTTAAATGGCGACTCTCTCTTCAAAGAGATACACTCTAGTTCAACCACCAGTTACTGGTATGGATGCAGGAATGACTGGGTGAGGCCCCATGGCCTGCAGTATCCAGGAAGTCAGCCTAGAGGACCATAATGGTCCCTTCTGGCCTTAAAATCCATGAATCTAACCAAGGGCCACTCTTCTAATGCTGGAATGTTGCAGCTTGAGGTTGTCTTGTATTTTATGGCATTCCCTCCCTTTCTTCTAGAAAAGCCTCTCACTACGTGCTTAGGGTCCTGAGCTCCAGTCTAGAGGTGGCTGCACACATTGTGGACTGCTGGGGTTCCTTTCAAAATAATGAACCCACATTTTTGAACCCATGAGGCCTTTTCTCCCTACTGAGATTCACCTGCTTGCAAAGCTTTCTTTGATTTCAATGGGAGCTTCACCTTCCAAAGCACTGCAGGATCAGACCTCATATAAATTATAAAAATAATAGATCAGCCATTTCCTCTGCCAAACAGAATACCCTAGCCCATGAGATCTAGTCTAGTCAGTTGTTTCATGGCACCGGGCTTACTGAGCGGAGAAGATCCAGTCCAGGGCAGAGAGTGGGATACCAAATCCGGAGCTTTGGGAATGTGAGGCAGGCATGGAGAGAAGAACACAAGTGCAAAGCCACTGGGGAAGCAATGCAGAAAAAAAAATAAAAGAAATCGGATGCCTATGTTGCTGTGCTGCATAATAACTGGCATGGGGCCAGTCCACCCATCCACCCAATCTCATTGAAAGTCAAGTAACAGAGATGCTTTCTCCACAGCCCATAGAGGAGCAAGGTGAAAGATGTGCAAAAGAGTCAAGGTCAGAGCTACTAGATCACTTCACAAATGAATAGCACAGGCACATAACTGCCAGCTTTGTCGAGCGCGCACACACAGAACATTGTAGACACAAAGCCCACAGCCACGGTCACGCTGCAGCTTCGCAGGGCGGGCGCGCAATTCTCAGGAAGTATGAAATGATATATGCTTGAGGACACAGATTCCAGATGTCCTTGGTATTTCAGATCAAAGCTACAGCTTTTCTGCTCTGTTTACGGAGTGGTACGGGTAAAGTCATCGGGGTGAAATGTCACTTCTGGAACGCGAAGAGAGCATTTGTATTTCAATATGAAAAGCTGAATTGTACAGAGCTGTGATACAGCAAATTAGTCTGTAGCATTCACAGGCGTGTAGCCCTTGTCTAGAGGATGAAATTAAGGTCATCCCTGCTTTCAAAATACACTGCTTGTCTGAGGGAAAAAATAACACCACCGTTCACTTTTCTATAGCGCCTCCTGTGGGTGACTGTGATGCTATCAGATTTCTGGGCACTGTAGCTGTTACAAGAAGTGGCTGCATGAGGCTTCTATATCAATTCAACCCTACAGTCTCATTGACTTCAGGGGGGCTACTCACAAAGGGTTACTCACGTGATTACAGTTTGCAGGATCCAGTTCTAGCTTTGCAAAACACCCTGGAGGAATCCTTTGGGGTTGAAGGCAGAGTATAACATAAAGGGCCAGATCTGCAGGTGGTTTAGATTGGCAGAGCTCCGTTGATTTCAATGCACTTAGGTTGCTGTTCTCCAGCTGAGCATCTGGCTCATGTTACTGGACCCAGAACTCCCCAAAATGGGAGTTTTGCCATTGATTTCAATGGAAGCAGGAGTGGGCTCATTACTATTTCTGGATTAGGAAGCGACCCAACCATTTTATTGTAAAAGGCCAGTGTTTTATTTTATATATAAAATTCCTCAATCCTCTTATGGAAATGGTAGCTAGAATTTAATAGAGATCAAACCAATAAAGATCTAAAATTGTATATACAAATTTAACAGAGAATGAGATCCTTGCTATGGAATTTTTAAAACCACCTTATGGGATTTAATAGAAAATTATACTGCTACCATACAGTTCTATGGCTTGGTTTAAAAATTCCATAGTAATAAATCTGAGAGCACTTTTTCTTAAGGGTCTGAAAAGAATCACCACTAAAGTCCATTGCTGACCACATACATTCCCGCTGTTTGCTAGGCACGTTGCTCTGATCCCCTATTCCAGCCATCTGAATTCGAATTACCCTGTGCGCCATACAAATGACCTCTCGTACCACAGAAGTGTTGCTTCCTGTTTCCAATTAAAGCACTGTATCGCCTTTAATTCTATGAACCATAGAGTCTCTCTCTAATGGCCCAATCCTGCAAGGTGCTTCTGGTGGGACTCCAGGGTGCTCAGCATCTTGCGAGATCGGGGGCCTAATAGCCCCATGCTAGATAGACTGCTGACCTGATACACAATTCTGATTTGCATCTACAATATTAAGGGAAAACATTGTAGCCTATTAAATTAACAAGCTACCACATTCCATCAACCAGTTCTCATGCCCCCAAGGCATCCTCTGGAGATTTCCGCGACATGCCAATGAAACATTCAAGCTACAAGACAGCCCAGTCACTTCCCATCCATTTTTTATGGTCCCATGGAAACAAAGAGTCCCTGCCTGGCAATTGCTTGTTCAAGCTTTCAATAAATCATTTCACAACTAGCAGGGGCACGTGATCTCGGTGTCCTCGCCTAGGGGATCAGACAGACTCACATCCCCCTTGCACCATTTATCCTCCCCGCCACCTCCCTTCCAAAAAAAAAGCAGCATTTTTGCATGAAGAGTTTGGAAGGGAATCCGTTTCTTTCAGGCTTTTTTATTTGCAGATGCTCCTTGGGTTTTGTTTTTGGAACCAGTCCCGTACATGTGCTGTGCTGATGCTAAGCCAGAGCCTTAGTCAGGGAGGTGGTTTTGCAACAGCTCAGCCAGCCAGAACAGAGACTGAGGAGAGAGGAACAGACACAGTGACTCCTCTGTTGGAAAAGTTACCTTTTGTCCTCTCTCGGGGAATTCTTCCGCTCACCCACCACCCCAATCCTGGACTCTAATCTACACACCAGACCAGACTACTCCTTCTTCCAGTGCTCAAGCACTCTCCACTCACAATAAGTGAGCGGGTAACGTTTTCCATTCTATTCAAAACTGCATTGTCCTGAGGAGACGTGGGACACGCAGGGCACCCTCCCCTGCTCCTCCCCCCCCGGCTCACGCGCACTCTCAATCTCATCTCATGTAGCTATTCTACATGAGACCGAACATCCCAGCTGTTCACAGCCAGCAACAAACAGAACCTTCTGGCTTAATCCATATGGACCAACAGTGTATACTGGACACAGGAATTGGTACTTGTGCCCCATCTCCAAGGCAAACCACCAAACCCCCTCCCTAGCAGGGCCCAGTCACCGACACAAAAGAGTTGCTGAATGTTTGGCTGCATTTAATATTTTACTGCAGTGTTGCCAACTCTCAGGATTTCATCAGGAGTCCTATGGTCCTTGGTGTTTTGTTTAAAGCCCCCGCCAAGGGCAAGTCAGCAGGTGAAAAATGTAGCTTTCATTTAAAGAAAAAAGTTTCTAGCCCTCCTGGTTTCAGAGGAAAGTTTCAAAACACGACCTGAGAGCGTCCGAAAGGCCCAGGAATCAGAAGGCAAATAACCCCCCACCATGTTATTATTTTTAAAATCTCATGATGTTTAAGCCAATCTCATAATTCGGGGCGTGTGTGTCTGATCCACATTGAAACTGGTATAACTGAAATCAGAGTTTGGCCCAGAGGTTCCTATAGGATCTGGAAGTGGTACCAGAGCCAAACAGAACTTTTGGCTCTAGTACCATACACTATAGTTCAAGCAGATTTTACCATCCCCACCACCTCGTTCAAAATCTCTCAGTGATGATGTGTAGGTAACACAAGGGTGCATGCCAAAGCACATCAGCTGGAGTATGAGTTTATAATGGTCTTAATTTATTGCATAAAAGCTTCCCCAAATTTCAGGGCTGTTCAGATCCAGGTCTTTGGTTTGGGCCAATATAAAGAGCTACAGATGAGCCCCAAAGTTTGGCTCCAAATCTGGCTCAAAGCATCACCAGAATACATGTATGTGTATTGAGATCTAGCGTTATGGTTAGAGTCCAACACTGATTCATTCTTGCCCATTAGATACTGCTGCTGCAAACTGGGCCTAATCCAAAGCCCACTGAAGTCAGCGGAAAAACTCCCTTTGACTCCAGGGGCTTTGGATCACGGATGAACATGACATTCGTTTGAAATTAAACCACACAGACACACAGCCAAAGAGAAAGAGGAGAAGTGACCCTTCGGGTGACAATCCAGTATTTTTAGGAAGTGCTGTGCTTGGGGTTAATAGGTTTAAGCATGTAATAGTGGCACAAAAGAATATTTAACTGAAGTTGCCAAAATGACGGCCAGGTACATTTTGATTTGCAGAGGCCCATGCTTGGTCAATCACATTTCATGTTTGATTTTAATTTATCAGTGTAATGGACTGGCTAGTGCATAGGGGTAGCACGGCCTCCTACAGCACGGAGTCGGAACTGCTCAACTCTGTGGCAGCCCTAAAGACCTGGACTGCAATGCAGAGAAGATACTGTACAGAGTTCAAGACAAATGGATTACACCATCTCCAAACAGCTGGGTCTAACTCCACGGACTTCAGTGGAGATGCTCTTGATCTATAGTGAGAACAAAATCCAGACTTTGCTGGGTAAAGAGAAGAGAAAGACATGGTCAGGGACATGGGCAGGAATTTAAATTTGACCGCTTTTGGAGGGGCATGTTCTGTGCCTCCGCCGTGGCCCCGGGGCCGGAGGAGCTCTGTGACCCTGCTGCAGCCCCGGGGGCCAGAGGAGCTCTGTGACCTCACCAATTATTGGGGGGGGTCTGGGCCCCTGCATCCACCCCTAGTGTACACCCCTCCTTACTGGCATCTGTATTAACTCATTTGTTACTGGAAACCTCCCCTCCCAGTGTGCATTTCCTTGCTGGTGACTTAGATTCACACCCCATTACATGTATGCAATCAATGAGCTGCCAGAGCGCACGCAGGTCTTGTTGGCAGCATGGGAGGCATCATGCCTTTGCCAGATGAGCCTGGCACATGCAGCAGCAGTTAGCTGGTTATAGGCACTGGGTTTATTAAACATTAATGGCTCCAACCTCAGAAAGCGTCTCTCCCGCAGCGAATAATAAAAGGGATAATTTCGGTTTATTCTGACAGAAGCAAAGAGATTTAGAATGATCTGCACCTTCTTAAACACTCTGGGCCTGAACCTCAGTTCCTGTGCTTGGGACAGAGGCAGGAAGGGGGAAGGGTGATAGGTGGCTTTAAGCCACTTTTGTGCCCTTGATCTATTGGTGATGCTCTGAGCCCCTGGGACAAGCCAGGGTTGTGCTTGGCTTCCCAGGATCCCCCATAGACCCTAGGACAGGGGTGGGCAAACTTTTTGGCCCTAGGAACACATCGGGGTTGCGCAACTGTATGGAGGGCCGGGTAGGGACGGCTGTGCCTCCTCAAACAGCCTGTCCTTCGCCCCCTAGCTGCCCACTTCCCGCCCCCTGATTGCCCCCCTCAGAACCTCCCACCCATCCAACCCCCTCTCCCTGCTTCTTGTCCCCCGACCGCCCCCTCCTGGGACCCCCCGCCCCCTATCCTAGGGTTACCATACGTCCTCTTTTTCCCGGACATGTCCGGCTTTTCGGCACTCAAACCCCCGTCCGGGGGGAATTGCCAAAAAGCTGAACATGTCCGGGAAAATGGCGGCTCTGCTCCTCCCCTGACTCTTCGGCTCTGTTTAAGAGCCGAGCTGCCCGAGCGCTATGGGCTTCAGGCAGCCCCCTTGCCTCTGGACCCCAGCCGCCGGCCGGGCACTTCCCCTCCCGGGCTCCGGCGGCGCAGGGTCCGGAGGCACGGGGGCTGCCTGAAGCCGGTAGCGCTCGGGCAGCCCGGC
>NW_020664462.1:10085665-10134979 GCF_002925995.2 Terrapene triunguis | reverse complement strand
CGGGCAGCCCTTTCCCCGTGGCTGGGAGTGGGAGGGAGGAGGGGGCGGAGTTAGGGTGGGGAAGGGGCGGAGTTGGGGCGGGGCTGGGGTGGGGAAATAGGCGGGGCCAGGGCCCATGGAGGGTCCTCTTTTTTTATTTAATAGATATGGTAACCCTACCCTATTCAACCCCCCTACTCCCTGTCCCCTGACTGCCCCAACCCCTATCCACACCCCCACCCCCTGACAGCGCCCCCGGGACTCCCACCCCCTATCCAACCGCCCTCTGCTCCTCGTCCCCTGACCACCCCCTCCCGGGACCTCCCGCCCCTAACTGCCCCCAGGGATCCCAGCCCCCCCGTTCCCTATCCCCTGACTGCCCTCCTGACCCCATCCACATCCCTGCCCCCTGACAGGCCTCCCCGGGACTCCCCCTCCCAACCCTCCCTGTTCCCCATCTCCTGATCGCCCCCCTAGAACCTCCACCCCATACAACTGCCCCCTCCTCCCTGACTGCCCCCCAGGACTCCCCACCCCCTTACCCAGCCTCCCCCCCCCCGCTCCCCACCCCCTTACCAGCAGCAGGAGCTCACAGCCACGACACCTGGCCAGAGCCAGCTGCGCTCCCCACGCTGCCCAGCAGGAGCGACGGACCAGAGCCTGCACGGTGGTGTGGCTGCAGGGGAGTGGGGACAGCGGGGGAGGGGCCAGGGACTAGGCTCCCCGGCCAGGAGCTCAGGGGCCAGGCAGGATGGTCCTGCGGGCTGGATGTGGCCCGCAGGCCGTAGTTTGCCCACGTCTGTCCTAGGACATCAAGACTAACCATAATGGAGTGCAGTGCCCAACCCGACCTTAGGGTCTGGGGGTAAGTCTTGCACAAAGCCCTGTATGTTATCCAGCAAAGCCCTGGATAGGGAATATTCAGAGGTGGCTTAGTTGTCCACTTTAAGGTAGAACTAGTAGAAAAATTTCCCTCTGAACATTTTTTTTTTGGGGTGGAATTTTTTTCTTCCTCAGCAAAATGTACAATTTCATGGGAAAGGGCCATTTGTGTCAAAACATGATTTTTCTTTTTCAGTTTATGAGATTCTGTTTTGTTTTGTTTTTTTTTGACAAAAGCCTGGAAAGTTTTGAAGAAAACTTTCTGATGAAAACAAACACATTCTCCCACTCCCCACCCATTTCTTTGTGGGGGCAGGGCATGATTTTCCAACCAGCTCTAATTTAAAGCACGCTTTATGCTGTGAGAGGGATGCAAAAGGGACTTTGCTGAAGTGAGAATCAGACCCCCAGGGGCTTCAGAAAGTGACCCACAGCCAGGGGAAGCTCGCTTATTTACTGCTGTACTGGGCTTTTATCTGCCGGTAGAAATATTTTGTTTGTTTTGACATAAGCTTTATGGCTCATTTGAAAAATTTCCACAGAGAACCGAAGGTCGAGGAGGGAGACAAATGTTTTAGTGAGGAACACACGATTTTATGGGTGTTAAACCGCAGTGCTGCTAAGTACTTATCTATTATTTACTGAAGACAAGGTTGTGCTCGCTTCTAAAAAGCACAAGCCAGGCTCTGTCTAGACTTCCTCACACCAGCGTGGCTTGCCCATCGAGCTAAGTACAGCAAGCCACACTGCACCTGCGTAGGGTTCTCGCTGCAGGCGTCTGTTATTTTAAGACTTTCGAACTTTGGCTTCAGAGACTTCTTCCTCTTTTGTAGTTTCAAAAGAACACATCTGTGAAGGAGTCGCCACGACATACCTCTGCCAGCGTCTGATCTGTCATGATAACCTGCTCTAATGAGCGTATAGCTCCCCTCCTGGCTTGCAAACACTTCGGAGCTGCACACACCGAATGAGACGCGAGGTAATTAGAGCGACGTGCTTTCATGCACAGACAGAATAAAGGAACACGAAGGCAACGACCTAATTCACTTCACTGTTAATAGATTGTATCCACGTAGTCCTAGTGCAAACATAATGATAAACTATGAAGAAATATAGATAAAGGCCCAGACTTTAAGTGTTACAAAGCCACACAAGTACATTCAGGCCAGTATATGATCTAGCTGGACCCAGCACAACTTTACTTTCTGTTCATATTGGAGCTGGCCTGGGTGACAAAAATCTGGATCTAGATCTAGGATCAAATGTTTCCAAAGTTCAAGGGGAGATTGGATCAAGGTCCAAGATTATATCAAGCTCCATCCAGGGTATGGATCACTTGATGATTCATAGAATATCAGGGTTGGAAGGGACCTCAGGAGGTCATCTAGTCCAACCCCCTGCTCAAAGCAGGACCTAATCCGAGCTAAATCATCCCAGCAAGGGCTTTGTCAAGCCTGACCTCAAAAACCTCTAAGGAAGGAGATTCCACCACCTCCCTAGGTAACCCATTCCAGTGCTTCACCACCCTCCTAGTGAAAAAGTTTTTCCTAATATCCAATCTAAACCTCCCCCACTGCAACTTGAGACCATTACTCCTTGTTCTGTTCATTCCCTCTGGGGCACCTGGCATCGGCCACTGTCGGAAGACAGATACTGGGCTGGATGGACCTTTGCTCTGACCCAGTATGGCTGTTCTTAAGGTCCAGAGCTTGGCTTGTTATAGAAATAGGGCCACCCAAGCCACAAAGTTCAAATCCAGATCTAAACTTCCTCAAAATGCAAGGCACTCAGATTCATTGTTTTGGTTTCTGGTCCACCTCTCATTAGTACCTTCTTTACAGCTGACACCCATCTGCTTTGCTTTCCTTTCGTGATGGGGACACGGGAGACGTCATCTTTACGGTGAATGGCAGAAGACCTGGAAAAGGTTGATGTTCTCTCCCATGCCCCCTTTCCCCAGCACTCAGCAAAACCATATAGTCACATACTGAGGGGCTCCCTCAATTTCTATTCAGACAAACTCACACTTACTTTAATGAGCACATGCCTGAATAAAGAATAAGTGAAAGCTGAGGAGGGAAGCTCAGGATTTGACTCCAATATGCTGCTTTTCTATGACCTCACTCCCAGTGTGATTGCAGCACATCCCAGTTCACAGGTTACACTATAAACAATGGATCCGATTCCTTGCTGGTTTTAGTTAGTGTCGCTACATTGATTTCTGTTGAACGAGGCAGATTTACACCAGCTGAGGGTCTGGCTCTGTATCCTTGTTTACAGAAAGAAGATTAGGTGCACAAACGCAGGTGTGTTTACTTTATTCTGTGATCCTGCCAACGAATTAGAAGTTCACGCCATTGTGGCTCTCTCTTCTCTCTCCTCACGTGGAGCTGCCCTCGGATAAGTGGCACCATTATCCCAAGCTAAACCAGCCAGCTAGTGAAGATATGTGACGGCACCGCTTTACGCTGCCTTAATCTATCTCCTTAGCCACAGCTTCACAGCTCAAGGTACAATACTTTACATCCCTTTGTCCTTTAGCGCCCCATTCTCGGGAGTAGCCCAGCCACTTTGCAGAACGATGTGCTGCCCCTGAGACCCAGAGATTCACTTCTAATTACCACCCGTGTGACAATCCTTGCTATGATCAGAGGTGACAGGACTGAGGGCCACAGCTGCTGGACTGCTCCAGGATCGACCTAATAGCACAATGCGCAGAGCCACAGAAAGAGCTCCAGAGTTATCCGAGCTGGATCATCCATGTTCCCCCTCCCAGAAGCACAGCACAATCTCGCCCTCAGACTGCCCCCCCCTTTTTTTTAAGAATCTGTGCATTATTCTGGCCTTATGCGTAACGTTTTATTGTTCTTCTTTCCTCAGGCAAAAATGCTGTTAGCTTCCCAAACAGGTTTGGATGTGTCAAAAAACCCACAAACAAAAAACAAAAAATAAACCAACCATCTCTTTGGCCAGACTTACCCTACTTTCACAATGTGAGCATATTCTGATGGCTCCTTTGCTGATGGCATCATAGAAGAGGTAACAATACCCCTCCCAGCCCCATGCAGTCACCATCTGATTTTCAGAGAAATGTAACAATGCAGTCCATCATTGCTCTGCAAAGCGGCCACATAACCATCTCTTACAACAAGCGTTGTACACAGACAGTGGACAAAACTGACTGGAATCCTGCATCTCCTTTCTATTACAAAGCAGGGGGCTGAGGGGACTACGAGGCCTTTCACAGATAGGTCACTGCTCTGACTCTGACCATGTTGCAAGTGACTGAGGGACAATCCAGGCCCTAAAAAAACAACAAGGAGTTCAGTGGCACCTTAAAGACTAACAGATTTATTTGGGCATAAGCTTTTGTGGGTAAAAACCTCACGTCTTCAGATGCATGGAGTGAAAGTTACAGACGCAGGCATCGACATATAATGACACATGAATCCAGGCCCTGTTGGTCAATAAGAGCTTATCCATTGGCTTCAGTAGTAGCTGTTTTGCGGCCCTGAGCATAATGCCCTGTGGGTCTAGAAGCCAGCTCTAACCAGCTTGTGCTCCACTGCCCATGACCTGCTGTGGACACAGAGCATGGGAAATCCTACCTCAAGGGGTCTGACAGACAGCAGCCCCCTGGCTCCTGATTGGCTCCCTGCCCTATATAAACCTAAGGGGCGTTCCAGTCTATGTCCAGGCAATAGTGTGGATTCCCTGTAATTGCCATGACTGTTCCTTGCTCCTGAACTTCTCCCTTTGACCTTGGCTTGATTTGGACTTCGCCTGCCGACTCGGACCCTGAAACCTGACTCGGACTCCAACCCTTGGTACCAAGCCTGGCCTGGAGCCTGACTATGCACTCCGCCGCTACTCCCCGCCTCAGGTTTGCCCTGCTCTGACCCTTGGTTCTGATGGCTTGTGTCGGGGTCCTGACCCTGAGTTTTCCATTGGCAACCCGATGTGAAATGAATCTGTGGCTCTTAGAACTTAACTGGGTTCCATTCATGGGTAACTGGATTAAATTCTATGGCCTGTGATACACAAGAGGTCAGACTAGATGATCTAATGTTCCTTCTGGTCTTAAAAATCTCTGACACTGGTAGAAAAATCAAAATAAAATTTGCACCAGTGCTGAAATGTTTGAAGGCTGTTTTTGTTCTGCTGGGTTTCAAAACGGTCCAGCTTTTTAAAATTTTCCTGCCATTTTTTAAAAATTCAGATTTGTTCATTTTCAAAAGTTTTCTAAAACAAAACCTTTCAGTTTCAAAACTGGAAATGTTCATGCTAAGAAATCTGTTTATTTTGAAAACCAAATCTCATTTGTGACGAGGCTGCCCAATCAAAATTGGCAACAGAAAAACCAACCCAGCCCCTGCACCACAATAAAGGGAGTTTTTGTAGAAACAGGGAAAGTTGAGAAAAATCAAAATGTTTGGGGGAAAATTTCCATTGAAAAAAATTTATGTTGAACAAAATTTCAACCAGCTCTGGTAGTAGATGAACATCCAAATCAGAAAACCGCCATCACAATTAGCAACCTCACCATGAAGAGCAAGGATTTAAAACTGGCCTGTATGGTGACCAGACCTCTTGTCTTACCAGGTGGATCTTCCAGGTTGGGGTTTAGGCTCATTGTTCGTGCAGTGATTGGAAGCCTGTCCTGCAGCTGTGCTGTGAATATTAATATCCTTCACTTCTACCACTGTATGTGTAGTGTGGTTTACACAACGCAGACTTGTTGGGAAGAAAGAGCCGCAGAGCAAAGTTTTCTGCCTACGTTGGACAGGCACAAAACAATTAGAAGATAAGACACGAGGGTGGGAGCAAGCAGGGTCATCTTTGATCAGCGATGGAAAGAAAGGAGAAGAGGAGGGTTTTAAGGAGAGATTCAAAGGAGGAAACAGAGGTCTTTGGAGGGCACAGGAAGGAGGAGGTTTCATAAGCAGACTCGGCCATCCGGAACAATGCACCAGCACTAAATTAAACTTATGGACAACTTTAAAGATGCTCGCATTGCACCAGCCATCACAAGCCAAAATATAGGGCCTGTTGCACTGCTACCTTGCACCTCGTGTAGTCATTTATGCCAGTGCAAAGTGGGTGCAAAATGGGAGCTCAAACCTTACTACAGAAGAACTACTTATGTGATTGGGCCATGTTGGTGTAATGCTCAAACCAGTGTGTTACTTGCCCTGTAACTGGCTTGATGTGTGCAAACATGCAAGTGTTTGTAACGTTTACTTATGCGACCTGCCAGATCCTCATCCGGTGTAAATCAGCTTAGCTCCATTCCCTTCTCTGGGCTTACACTCATTTAACTGATTTACACCAAATAAGGATCCGGTCCATGGTGTTTTAAATCACTAACAGGATGCAAGTGCAGGCAGAGAAATTACAGGGAGCCTGATTCTGCTCTTGCAGAGCAATGTCACTGGCTTCTCCAGGACTACAACAGCATGAGAACACAAAGTAGGTAATGCACATAGGGCCCAATCCTGAGAGGTGCTGACCAAGAGTGGGAACAGAAGGGACCTTACAGCACTGGGCCCCTAAAAAGCACTACTAAATTAAAATAAGAAAACCAGCGTACTCTGGTAGCTTTGGCACCAGCTTGCCATTGACTCACTGGCCACTGAAGTCTCTATAAAAAGGCACCGCTTTGCTACACCAACACTTTTTTTTTATATCTTCATACATGGCAAAATTCAGGAGCGATACATACGATGGCATAAATTAGACTCGCTTCTGCTCAGTCGCTCAGAACTTGCGCCCCACATGCAAGGGAGTGTAAACGTTGGCCTAACTTACATGCTGAGGAGTCAGAGGGAGAGGGGAGTTGAAGCCTTACCAGCACTCTTGGGGCTGCATCTAAGGGAGTCAGGAGCTCTGGGTTTGATATTAGGGTTTGACGCCCTGCGTGACCATGAGCAAGTCACGTCATCTCTCTGCCTCAGCTGTAGGACAGGGAAAACAACACCTCTTTTCTCCCACCTCTTGTCTATTTACCTTGTAAACTCTTTGGGGCCAGGACCACATCTTACTATATATTGACTAACATGGCTACAAGAGTGCATATATATTTATAGTACGGGGTCCTGGGTTCAGTGGGGGCTTTTAAGCCTGCCATAATACAAATAATAATAGGTGCTTGTAGCAGGGTGACCTGCCCTGAAGGGCTTAAAACAGCCCTGGGAAAGGGCTGTGGCGGGGGGAAAGCTAGGCTGATTGGGAAAGCAGCCACAGCTGTGGTTAGCTTAATCAGGGCCCAGCTGGCCCGTATAAGAGGGCTGTGGGCCAGAAGAAAGAACAGACGCTCTCTCTAGCTTCATGAGAGGGAAGGACCTGGCTGCCTGGGAAGCTGAGGAGGGTACCTAGGTGGAGCAGTGCTGGGGAAGGGCAGAGGGAGCTGGGGAGCTTCAGCTTAGCAAAACCCCAGGCTGCAGGCCGAGATAAGGGCCCACAAGAGGGTACTAGGGCTGCAGAGGGGCAGCCCAGATATAGACAGAGGCAGCTGGTCCAACCCCCCTTGCTGATGACGAGTGGTTTATAGACTGCAGTCTGCCCCAGGGAGCAGGGGCTAGACGATGACTGGCAGTAGCCACTGAGGCGAGGTGGGGATAGGGGCTTGGGGGTTCCCCTGGACGGGGAGACCCAGATTGTGGGTTATTGCGGGGGCAGAACCCTGACATAGAAGGGCACCAGGAGGGACACGGGGGCCAGCAGCAGGCGAGACATCGGCCTGCAGAAGGCGCTCTGCGCTGAAAGAGCTAATTCCCGAGACGACCAGCAGGAGGTGCTGTGCCGGTGAGTCATCGCCCCGCCACAGTGCTATTATGTGGAATGCTGGTTTACACCTTCCTCTGGCAGTTAGGCATCTAAGACGTGACATTAGATATTAAACTGTTAGCAGGTATATGCTGAATGTAGCACAATATTATAGCAGGTCCTTGGCCCGTCCCCATAACCTTCGCCGTGTTATGCTGAGTGAAGGTGAGCCAGCGGCAGGCTCCCTGCCTGCTGAAATCCAACATTCCAAGCGTCAGCACTCGTCTTTTTATTCATTATTTGGCAGGAGCAACTAAAGAAGCTCTTTCCCCTGCCATTCATCTAGGACCACCCCTGCCTTCCTAATGAAGGCCCAGCCCTGCCAACAGAGCAAAGGAGACACTTCAGCTTTCGGTCAGCTGGAGAGTTTACTGAAGGCAGCAATTTTCCAATTGCATGAAGAGTTGCCATTAGATGGCTTATGATCCCAGATTGCAAAATTACTTACCAGCTGGAGCCGAGCAGCCTTTGAGTCGGCAGCCTTTGTTGTTAGGGTGTGTGTGTGCGGGCCTCCCCATCCTTTGCTTGCAACAGCCCGAGCTGCTCAAAATGTTCACAGGTTGCAACATAAGAGGGCAGCGAGAAATGGTTAAAGCAACCAGCGTGTCCTACAATATAGGACCTAACCCTGCACAGCTTCTATGACCATGGGCAAGTCATTTAGTCTCCCAAACTCAACCTTCCCAGCTGGGGATACGACTTGCTTACCTCAGAGGGGTATTAGGAGACTTTATTCATTGGGGCCTGATTGGGGCCCTTCCCTACACAGTCATGGAGGGGGAGTAAGACACTCCCGTACTCTCTGTGTAGCCTCCCTGTCTGTCTCCTGCATGCAGGAGGTGGTGGAGAGAAGGACGGAGAGGGGCTGAGCCCACCCTAAGGTGCTAGCCAGTGAAGCACAGCTTTTGAGGGGAGTGGTTGTAGTCTACTTTGGGGCACTTCCCGGCTGGAAGCATGTGGGGTGGGGGGGGGAGGCACTGGGCTTTGTATGCGTAACCCTTGGGCTAGGATGTCTCGGTGGCAACAAGGGCTGGGTTCACATAGCTAGGGGTCCCTGTTAAAGCTAACAAACCCCACCGGCTCGAACCCACCCCCAGAACTTCTTGGATCACTAAATTACCTTCCCAGGGTGCCTCCAGTAGGTTATATTTCCCTACTCACAAGCACTGGACGTGTCTGAAACAAGGAAAACTATTAGGGGAAAAGGGAACAGAGCGTCAATGTGGGAACACTCAGCGACCATCTATCTATATGAATAAGTAAAACACGCCCCACAGTAACCTTGGCAATAGCCTGTTAATCCGGTTCCCCACCAGTCAGTGAAACTGTAGGCAAATGTCTCTACCCCGTCACTTCCTACTTCCCGCGGTGCTAACCCCCACTCACGGCCTGGGATCAGTGGGCAGGATGGTCCTGAGTCCCGAGGGGCCCTCGGCAGGCTTGTCTCCAGTCCCTTGGGACGTGCTACGTGGTCTTGTCCCGAAGATTCCCCCACCTGCCAGTTACAGTGATGTCAGCGTTCTTTAGTGGCTGGAGCTCACTCAGCTGAGAAGCTGTCCTTTGCTGCTTTAGCAGAGAGCCCTCTCTGCCTAGCACCATTAAAGATCCACCACCGAGTCATCTCCCATTGAAGAATCCGCCCACAGATTTTTCATATAACTGTCTACACTGTGTGTATTTAGAGCGGTCTCCTAATAAGAAAATCCTTCTTTAACATGATCATCCAGTGCTGAGCCAGCTTGCTAGCTGCTAACTGCACATCATTCCCCCGTACTCAGAGCTGGTCACACCTTTTCCTCAGGCCTACGAGAATCGCCCAGCGGGGTGTGCTAAGCAGACAGCAAAGCAGACAGTAAGCCATGTAGTCGTAGGGAGAATGCGAGGTACCAGGGGCTGCTCCATGAGATCTATGGCAAAGGAATGACCCCATGTTATGACCCACCTTGCAGCGGTAAAGTGTGAGTAGGTCAAATGCACTGGTGACACCTGGCTGGGGGGAATTTGCCGATCATCCAGTGTGACCATGCCCAGGCCCCTCTTCCTAACTCTCACTCTATCCACTGGCACTAAGACACTCTTCCAGAAAAAGAGAAACTATCCAATCCTGATCCATTTCACCCCAGCTACTCTCAGATCTTTCCTTAATTTTACTTCTTCTGCCCCATTCTCCTTTTCTGTCTTTTCATTCATAGACGATCACCAGGAACCATTTTCTAAACGACCTCCCTAAACCCACACCTGCATCCCAGCCAAATTCCACCATATTTGTCAGTTCTGCTCACACGGGTGACTTCATTCAGTTCCTGTCAGAGGACCTTAGCTCTTCTGCAGTTAGAGAATTTCCCTTTGCCCACCTGGCTGTTGCTCACATTAAGCATGTGTGTCTTCATTCAGGTATAAGGTGTGATGTTGGCCAATTTAAGTTAACAGGAGGTAAAATCTTAGTGAAGACAAGGCAGTTTGTAGTTTTCACATGAGTTTGCAGGTTGAGTCGAACTTGGCTTTGGTTTTCAAAACTCCAACATTTTACCAAAAACAAGAAAACTTTACAGAAAACTGTTCTTAAAAAAAAAAGTTTTGTTTTTGTGGTTTAATACAAAAAAAACCCTATGTTTTCACTGGAAAATCTGAAAGAAACCACACATTTTTCAAAGTTCCCCCAGAAAAATAATTTCCCTTTTTTCCCCCACCAGCTCTGTCTATCTCATTGATACAGATGTTTCCTTAACTTTACATTTAGCAAAATTTAGATCCTGAGTAAAATTTTCAAAAGCGCCTCTGTGACTTAGGCTTCTAAAGTGCCATTTTCAAAAGTGACCCGGGCCCTTAGGAAGCGAAGTCTCACTGACTTTCAAGAATACTTAGGCTCCTAAGTGTATAGGGCAGTTTTGAAAATGGCACTTAGAAGCCTAAGTCATGGATGCGCTTTTGAAAATTCCACCCCTCTCTCCTTTCCTCTGGGGAAATGCGAGTAGCTGATTCGGGCAACACAGGACCTAGAAGATGAAACATTTGATTTGTTGCTGTAAGTACCAGAAGCTGGTGGAAAACACAGAGGCGTAGCGAGCGCCCTCCGTACCCTCTGACCGGAGGGGGCCCCGCAAGGAAGGGGGCCCCTAAAAGTGGCAAAATAAATACCGCATTCCAGTTTCTGCATTGTAAGGGGCCCCACCCGGACATATGTTCGGAGGGGGCCACCATTCGGAGGGGGCCACGTTCTTTGTTGCTACAGCCCTGAAAACACAGCAGAGTGAAGAGGAAAATGGTCCCATTAGCAATGGGAAACTGAAAACAAACACTGGTACATTCTCATAAGAGCCAGAGACTGATCAGATCATTTCTTCCATCTCCCTGTAAGTGCAGAATTGTTCCTTGTATAGTTATTTGTGTTTGTTTTTATAGGGTCTAGTTTTCGTCATGCCAAGAGATAGGGTTTCCACCGCTTCCCCTGGGAGATTTTTCCATAGGTGTTATGAACACAGACTATCACAGATTTAATGCTGAACACTGAGCAGTAACATATGTGCATGTTGTTGCTCAGAATCCCACAATGTAAAATCCCATGGCTGTACCACCTGTATTGGTCTTTCACAAGCCTCTTATAAGAGAATGTTGGCTCTAGCCAGAGTAATGCAATGCACTGATCCAATTAATTCACCGCATGGCAGACAGGCACATCCTGATATTTCATTCTCCTCATGACAAAAAGAGCAATAAGAATGGGAATGACAACGAGCCTGAAGATTGTAATTGAGTGGGACTCTTTAGATGTTGTCCTGTTGGTAGGACCCTGGGGATCTCATTTTAGACTCCAGCTTGGAGCCTGGAGCTGTGGAAGCTGAAGACAAGAACTCCCTTCGAATAAAAATGCTGCTCTGGTATTTCTGTGTAGCTCCTCACTGGACTTGACATTCTCATCTACTCTCTGCCCCTGGCAAACTTCTCTAGTGGCGGCTCTTCATCTCTCAGCTCCACACAGGGAAATTAAAAAGCCCCATAATATATTTCTTTAATCTAGTTAGGAAGGGAGCTAGCTGCACTGAGCTATGTTGCACAGGAAACTTTGCATAGGCGAGGTTGCTTCACTCGTCTCCTGCAGTGAAATTCCCTCTCCGTCAAAACTCCTTCAAACATGCAAACAAAGTGAGACTAAAAATAATAATAATAATAATAATAATTAATAATAAGAGGAAATAAAAACACTGCTGGGACTTCCATTTTAGCAGGAAACCCCCTGTGGTCCCACTGTTACCGGCAGCATGCTGGGAGATCGCTCTGCTGCACCTCATGCATTTGCAATCGACGGGGCCACTGTCGTTGGAATCCAAAAACGCACACCAACCTGTTTGGACAATTGCTGCACTTGCAAATAAATTGCTGGCCCAGAAACAAGGCAAACTAAAAGGAATGAGTTTGGATCTCTGGACCTCTCCGTTTGACAACCCTCCTTCCCAGCCCAAATTCCTCTCTCTGGTCTCTGCACAGAAACTGTTGCAGCTCCCCAGCCCTGGAAGCAATGTGGCAATTTGGGCAATGACTCAAGGCAATCTCAATTACAACCTGGCAGCAACCCCTAGCCAATAAGCTTGTACCAGCTGGGGATTGCTGGAGCAGAGTGTTCTCCAGCCACACACACCCTTTATATGCCCGATAATGAGGGCTGAGAGGGGATGGTGTTGGACCATCTACCCCATCTTTATGCCAGCTGGGCATCCCCAGCTGGCTGTTTAAGCCTGCTATGCAGTTACTTTGTGTCACCACTCCAAAGCAGGATTGAGCCCTCTGTGCATATCAGCAATGGGAGCAAACGTGTCCAAATCACTCCACGGTCTGGGTTTAAAACCAGGTTGTCAAAATGCTCATTAGAGAACAGATGTTGCTATTTAATTCTGTTTTAATCAAATGTTTTCAAAATCTAAGGCTGGAACAAATGCATATTAGTATGTTCTTCCCAACAGTTTTACCTAAAAGGTCTAATACAGCATCTCAGAGCTGGTTGAATTACACAAAAAGTGATCCCCAAATGTTTTTGTGAATAAATGCATCAAATTTGCTTAGTTGTTACCCCCGGTGTCAGATTATTAGATGTTTGTGTATGTTCAGAAAGCCGCCAATCCAGTCAGGAAAATTGTCCTAAATTCCCAAAGTTTAATGGATGATTATTCTTCCAAAAATACCTAATCGTCATGCGCTAATCTTCTGTTTGAAAAGTTTCAGACATCCAATCAGAGCAGAAAAAAAAACCCAACACACACATTATGAATAGCAAATACCTAAAGCAAAGAGTTTGCAAACAACCCATAGCTTGAAACACACTTGCACAAGCTATTCCATGAGTACTTACTAAAGTAGAGAGAGGTTTAGGGAAGACAAGATCAGACCATGAACAGCAAAAAAGAAAAAGGGCTAAATTCATGAGCTATTCATCATCACTCGCAACAAATAAACAGGTGCCAGTCGCACCAGCACTACCTTCCTGCCCAATAAATCGAAGGATTTACAGACTCATTAACACAGATAATTGTTCGCTGACCATAAACTGACTATATGTCAGGAAATATCAGATACCGCCACCAGTTCTCAAAACGCATAGTCCACAGGAAATAAAGCAAAACTAAATCTTCATATAAGTATTTGTCGACATTGTAGTAAGCTGCTTTCTCCTTATGTGTTCTGAACAATCACGCACACATTGTTGGTTGTCAGTACATAGCAGAACTGGTCAAAAATTGTCAACTGAAAAAATCCCCCTGTAGCAGTGCAGACTCACCCCTGCAGCGCCTCCTGCTGGTCATCCATGGGAATTAGCTCATCCCAGCTCCAGAGCACCCTCTGCAGGCCAGTGATCTGCCTTACCGCTGGCCCCCCATGTCCCTCCCAGGATCCCGGTGCCCCTTTCTCTGGGTGCTGCCCCCTGGCAGTACCCCCACAGTTCTGGGTCTCTCCCTCCCCAGGGAACCCCCCACCCACTATCCCCACCTCGCCTCAGTGTACGGCTACTGCCAGTCATCGTCTAGCCCCATGCCCTGGGGCAGACTGCAGTATCAGCCTACTCATCACTGGCAAAGTTGGATTTGGACCTGCTGCCTTGGCCTACCCCTGGGCTGCCCTCTGCAGCCCCCAGTACCCCTTGGCCTTCCGCTAGGCCACAGCCTGGGGCTTTCCAGGCTGGAGCTCCCCAACCTTTCCCCAGCCCTGCTCCACTCAGTACTCTGTCTCTAGCTCCCTGCAGCCAGGCCCATCTCCCTCCACCGCTAGAGAGAGACTGTTGAGCACCTGGCCCCCAGCCTCTTATATAGGGCCAGCTGAGGCCTGATTGGGGCGTGGCCCAGCTGTGGCTACTTCCCCAATCAGCCTAGCAGCTTTTCCCTGCCACAGCCCTCTTCCTGGCTGCTTTAAGCCCTTCAGGCCAGGAGTGGGTGTCCACCCCGCTACACCCCCCATGAAATTGTGTCAAAATAGCATTTTTTATTGCTGGAAAATGTGGATTTTGATGCCTTTTTCCAATTTTGAAAGGAAAATTCAAAACAAAACGTGTTACAATCTAAAACGTTGAAACTTTTCACTTGGACATTTCCAAATAGATTTTTTTTAGATTTCCATTAGGTAAAAGTTTCTGATAGTTCATCTTTTCATCCTGTTTCAGGATGGAAGCAAATGCTGCAACATCAGTATTTTCCAGGGGATAGAAAGTCCGAATTTCCCACCAGCTCCAATAAATAGGAATGATGATTCATAAAATGTTACATAACAATACATAATAATAATACCCAGCTCTTACACCGTGTTTTCCCTTTACAGATCTCAAAGCACTTTATAAGGGAGGTCAGTATCACACTGTGACATTGCACTCTATATGATTTTATGAAAATATGCTAATGTAACTGGAATATGCTTCATGCAAAAGGTCTCTTGTAAGATATCATTACAAAGCTTATAATCTACTGAGTGTGATCATCCTATTTGTATAAATGTATCATTCTTGTATCTGAAACTAGAAATATGAAATATAACTCTGAGGGCCTATTGTAGTTATGCAAAGTGTGGGCCATTAACGGTGGTTTGGAATCTTGATGACTCCCATTAACCAGGACAATTGACTGCAGATGGCTCTGTTTTACCTGTTAGTCTTCCTGTATACGTGTGTGCTGGAAGTGGGTAATGAAGTCTTACAGTGACATGTGATCATGTCACCTGAACTGGAATCCATCTTTAACCTGCTGCTTTTCCATTGAGAAGGGGGGGCGGAACCCAGAGGGACAAAGGACTCCCGCCTTATGCAAAAGATATATAAGTGGGTGGAACAGAGAAAAAAGAGAGCCATCATGAGAAATCCCCTAGCTACCACCTGAGCTGGAACAAGGGCTGTACCAGGGGAAAGGATTGTGCCCAGACTAGGAAGGCGTCCAGTTTGTGAAAGAGACTTATTGAAACATCTTTCAGGGTGAGATTTTATCTGTATTCAGTTTGATTAGACATAGACTTGCGTGTTTTGTTTTATTTTATGCCTTTACTCATGCACCTAAAATTTAAAATGCACTCCAATGACATACAATCCTGTCTTCCATTGCAGCAAGCAACATTAATAGTTAGGCCTCAGGCTGCAACAACGCTTCAGTGTCACATTCTGTGTGTGTGTGCGCGCATGCGCGCGTGCACTTGTGTGCGCGTACACAAACACCAGGCACATCCTTTTGTACAGTGTAGTATGGAAAAAGCCAATAATAATTATTACTTATTATCTGTATTGTGGCAGTGCCTAAAAGCCTCAGTCATGGACCAGCACCCTATTGTGCTAGGCACTGTACAAACAAATGGTCACTGCCTTAGCTGCTCCTCAGGCCTATCAAAATGATCTCTCTCACACCCATTCAGAATAATAGCCTTTTCTTGGTGGGTTTTGTTTGGTTACTGCAGCAGCTGGGTGCACAGCTGTGCCAGATCAACACCCATTGACCTTCACTGTTTCCTTAAGGTTTTCCCAACTCCCCGTGTTCTGATCTCTCCTATCACCCCTGCAAACGAAACAGCAAAGAACTCACTGCAACCCCTAGGAAGCTCATACATGGGCTTTTTTTGTATGATTTGCGAGCCAGGTTTGTGAAATGATGAGGGGGGGAATTTGGGGTCAGATTAGAGCTGGTCAGAAAATGGGCTATTGCTCCCCAGTGGAAAATTGCTATTTTTTGGCAAAACATCAAAAATTGATCTATTTCAGCTCAAAAGCAAAATGTTGCTTGGTTTAGAGTGCGGGTGCTGCTGGCCTGTGATATATACAGGAGGTCAGACTAGGTGGTCCCTTCTGGCCTTCAGTTCTATGACTCAGTTTCACCAGAATATAGTGCTTCAGTGACCATTCTCCTCTCTAGGTCGAAATCCCTGAACAGACTTCATCTTTTTTTTTTTTTGTGTGCACCTTAGTCTCCACTTATGGTGAAGGGAGGAAGTTGCCTCAAGACAATCCTTGGCCATGGCACATCAGGGGAGCTGTCTAACTGGGGAGCTTAGTCTATAGAGGAGAATAGGGACATGAGGAAACCAAACTACAACTCACACAAGGCACCATGGTGGGACATCCGAATCAAACATTTCAGTTTTCAGGTGTCTAGGTTTTTCAACCGAAATCAAAAGTCTTCACGGACGCTTTGTTGAACTGAAAACCCAATTTTCCACCCAAAAACAGTTTCAGTGGAAAATTTTTGATCAAAACCTCATTCAAATTTTAACCACAATGTTTGGTGAAGATGAACCATGGGGATGGCATCCTGGAGCCCATGGATCTTGGGGGCTGATGTCATGATGCGTATCTGCTCTTCTGGCCAGAGTTCAAACAGTTTGGGATCCTTACCCAAAACTTCTGCCCAACTGGAGAGGAAGCATTTCCCCACTTTTAGCATCTAGCCCTCTAAGGGGTTTGATGTTGCTCTGAAAATAAAAACTGCGCCTGCTCGTAGGGAGGAGTGGGAGTTATCCAAGACATGAAAAGTAGAAGAGTGGTACCCAGAATTCAAAGTGGCTGGAATCCCTAAGGTCTTAAGTGGGATTTTGATGGTGCATATACCTTGTGCTGGCCCTTTGGAGCTCAATAAACTTCTGAATGGGACTATATGGCAGGACGCCTACACTAGCAAGGGACTGGACACAATGACCCTGGAAGTCTCATCCAGTCCTATATCCTATGTTCCTTTGCACAGGCTGAATTTTACCCAGCTGGATTGTGGTTGCCGTGAGAGGTAGCAATATTCATCCCACCCATAGGCCCCAGAATACCCATAATCTGAATTAAGACTTATTCTTCTAAACTGATTTAGCTCATCTCCACTGTCAAAAGTGAGCAAAAAATCTGCAGGAGAGTGACGGAGCCCCACATTGCAATGCTGCAGCGATCAGCACACTGGCACAGTTGTGAGAAGCAGGTAATTTCTCAGGATCCTTGAGCCACTAGGGGAAGGCACACCTTGCTTACATCTCATCAGATAAAACTTGGATCAACTCCCAGATTAGTTCCTCCTCACCCCCTCCAACAATGTTTACAGCTCTCGGACTTTGATTTAGATAGCTTTCTGTGGCTCTTATCTAAACGCATCAGCATTTGTAAAGCAGTCACAGGTGACTCATAGGATTACAAGAGTGGTGTTAAATTACCAGACGTACACAGCCCCTATACTTCAGTACCTCATTTTTGTATCTTCTTTACGGCTCGTGATAGCAATGACCTTATAGTCGGTGACTGAAAAAACGGTTAAACTTGTTCTCTGCCAAAATAGAAATTTAAAAATTTCCTACAGGATATGAAACAAACCTTTACTCTCCCGCATCTTTTCCTTTCCAGTGAGACTCATGAGCAGGGCTTCAAGAATACATCAGCTAGGCAATATGCAAAAAAAGTCTCCAAAGAACAAACTTAACAGCAGGCAATGTTCAGTCATCTGCATTAATATATTAACTACGTGTGTATTAGGCTGAATTAGATACAAATTAACCACAGAGAAAAATAAAATGCCTCCTCCTTTTGCCACATATTAATACTGGATCTGGTTAAAAATGGTAAATATGTTTAGCAAAAATTTGAGTTTTTCCCATTTTTCAGTTAAAGAAAAGGAGAACTTGAATATTTCCCCTCTTTTTCCATTTTGCCATTAAAAAAGGGTGGGGGAGGGGGAGGCAGGGTAAGGACGGAAAAAACCAAGAAATCTCAAATGGAGAAGTTTTGGGGGATTTCCTTCCAACCCCCCCCCCAGCAAATAAAATAGGGGGGGGGTTTTCAGAAAAAGCTCATTTTTGTTCCAAAAAAGTTGCAGCCAACTTGAGTTAACACTTTCAAGGGCGTGTGTGCTGCCTGTACAGAGGAAGAGCTATTGCATTGCAACACATCCAATAACGTTATGTTGGTACAAGTGGGATCCAACGCTGGGCTGGTTCTAGGGTGGCCAGACGTCCCGATAAAATCGGGACCGTCCCGATTTTTCGCTGTTTGTCCCAATATTTCGCTCCACCGGCAGGTTTTTTTTTTTTTTTTTTTTGCCCCCTACCACCCCCCGGTGTCCCGATATTTTCTTCCTCTGATCTGGTCACCCTAGCTGGTTCTACGCTGATGCAAGATTTAGGCTATGGGGGTGCCTGTCAGAGGCCAAGCCAGCTATAAAGTCAGCCTTCAATTCTGGACCAGCTTTTAAAAACTTCCCTCTATCCATCCTACCTCGCCTGCTAACTACATAACACAACACTCTAAAACTCCACTGGACGCCAGCGGGAGCAAAACCAGATCTTAAATCAGGCAGCTCCTGTGAGTTGCTAATTCAAAGGTTAGACAGTTGAGGTTTGGGTCACAGGATCTGAAGAAAATCTCCAGAGAAGACAGAGTCTCGAGTGAACAGCTGGTGACGTACCTGGTTTGCTTCCAGCTATGTGTGGACAATTAGTCTACCTGCTTAGAGCAGCACCTCCCATGGACAGCAGCAAGTCCTGTCAATCATGCCCGAGGTGCCACAACAGGGTGGTTAGCCAGCAGCAGAGGTAGAAGGGTGTGAGCGAGGCTCTGTAAATCCACCCACAATGCACCAGGAAATGCAGACTGAGGTGGGGGAATGATGGCACTTTAGAAATTTTATTTTTGAGAAACCCAGAGGATGCTCACACTAGATTATTGGCAAAGCTGTTGTTGCATGGGTGGGCACTGGCTCTGCAGAGAATGTAGAGCCACTGTGTATGTGTCACAGCCCCCCTGAGATCTAGCTACCTGAGGTACTTACGTGGTCCCCAACACTGTAGAATCTGACTGTCTTGTACTTTTTAATGGGCGCCCCAGGCAGTGCTGTTATCCCCATGATACAGTGGCAGAGGTGAGAACCAAGAGAGACTAAGTCACTTGCCCAATGTCACACAGGTGGTCTGCAGTGGAGGGACTTGAACCCAGGTCTTACAAATTGTATACCAGTGTGCTAGCCACTGGGCCACCCTTCCGCTTCAGGGAAAAGCCTGCAGAATTTCCCACTGATTCTCAGAACGTCTGTGCATTAGGCGGGCCCCACCCCCATGTCCAATCCATGGCAAGGCAAGACACTCCTCTAGACAACACGGAGTGTTGGAAACACTTTCACCTCACTTTTCTACCTAACTTTGGAGCTCCACTGTGGTTTCTTCCTATGGGGAAACATGAGAGCTGGGCCTTAGAACAAAAATGGAAATTAAACTTTGACAAGGAAAAGAAACTCACGGCAGCTATAATACTATGTTCCCTTACAGGATATTATTCAACCACTAGATGTGCCGCACAGAATTCCACCGACTGCAGACACTGACAAACAAGGCAAACAAAGCTAGACCCAAGCTGTGTGGAAGCCTATTTATTTTTCTGTAGTTGTCACTGTTTTCTTTAATAAATGCCTCCTGCTGAAGGAGAACTGTGGATCCATAGAGCATGTCAGACAGGGACTCCTGGCAGAAGATTATCTCGCCACTGCCCTTCCCCCTCCTCACCTTTTTAATATGTACGTTTCTTACATTTAAAGCAAGTGCATTGTTTATTTCAAGAATGAGCAATTATCTCTTGGATAAATGGGTCACATCCCGTTTTCCAGCACACGGTCCCCAATGGACACAAGATATTTCTATTACTGGTTAAAAACAAAGCCTCATAAGCAGAACAAGAAACTCTGGATGGATCACATCCTTCCCCTCTCCGCAACCCCCCAAATTCCCTTTTTATTGGTGTCCTTTACAGGCTGCTAACCAAGTTGAAACATTCAACCTGAAGTCCAACTGTTAAAAAGCAGCAAGGCATTCAGAGCATGCCTCCCCGAGCCATGTTTAAAGTGCGGCACTAAGGAAATGTTCAGAAGAGTGAAGCTTTGCCTTTTATATATCCCAGCAGACCTACACTTCCTAATAGACCCGTCTAAATCAACAACGTATTCCCCTGTCAGGGCCGAGACTCGACAAGAACCACTCCGAGGCAACTGACGCAGCCACAACTTTCCACTAGAAGTTAATGAACTTTTAAAAACATTTTGGAGCGTGATCTATGCGCAAGGCAGCTTGGTGTATCACAGTTAATATAATGCGTTCATTTCCCTGAGGGAGACCCCGTCGGAGCTGCCAGCTGGAAGGCTATTCTTCCAGTTCTTTTTAAAAATTCCTTTCCTCCCCTCCCCCTCTGTTTTTGCTGGGGAAGTAAAAGAGAGCCAGATCCAGTCTGTACTAATGATCCATTTCAACAGTTTTAAGGTGTGTGTGAACAAAAAGCAGGATCTTAGATTAAATATAGAAGGATTCTTATTGATGTCTGTGTTTTGATTTGTCCCTGGAAATCAAGGGATTTTGAGTGCTGGGGCAGGTCCCTTAAACTGAGTCTGGCTCAATGCCCTATGGATTTATGGATACCCATATTGTGACGTTGCACTCTATATGATTTTATGAAAATATGGTAATGAGTGTGAATATAATGTAACTGGAATATGCTTCATGCAAAAGGTCTCTTGTAAGGTATCATTACAAAGCTTATAATCTACTGAGTGTGGCCATCCTAATCGTATAAATGTTTCACTCTTGTATCTGAAACTAGAAATATGAAATATAACTCTGAGGGCCTATTATAGTAGATATGCAAAGTGTGGGCCATTAATGGTGGTCTGGAATCTTGATGGCTTCCATCAACCAGGACAATTGACTGTGGATGGCTCTGTTTGCTTGCAGGCCTTCCTGTGAGTCAGGCTGGGAGGAATGAAGGCTTGGGGTCTCACAGGACATATGACCATGTCACCTGGTACTGGAATCCATCTTAAACCTGGGGCTTTTCCATTTAGAAGAAGGGGTGGAGAAAGCAGAGAGACAAAAGATTCCCGCCTTGTGCCAAAGCTATATAAGGGGGTGGAACAGAACAAAGGAGGCTGTAATCATGAGAAATCCCCTAGCTACCGCCTGAGCTGGAACAAGGGCTGTACCAGGGGAAAGGATTGTGCCCAGACTAGGAAGGCATCCAGTCTGTGATAGAAGCTTATTGAAACATCTCTGAGGGTGAGATTTTATCTGTATTCAGTTTTCTTACTGGATTAGGCATAGGCTTGCGTGTTTTATTTTATTTTGCTTGGTAATTCCCTTTGTTCTGTCTGTTATTACTTGGAACCACTTAAATCCTACTTCTTGTATTTAATAAAATCACTTTTTACTTATTAATTTACCCAGAGTATGTATTAATACCTGGGGGGGCAAACAGCTGTGCATATCTCTCTATCAATGTTATAGAGGGCAAACAATTTATGAGCTTTATACAGGGTAAAATGGATTTATTTGGGGTTTGGACCCCATTGGGAGTGGGGCATCTGAGTGTTAAAGACAGGAACACTTCTGTAAGCTGCTTTCAGTTTAAGCCTACAGCTGTTAGGGGACGTGGTTCAGACCTGGGTCTGGGTTTGCAGCAGGCTAGTGGGTCTGGCTCAAACCAGGCAGGGCACTGAAGTCCTAAGCTGCCAGGGCAGGAAAGCAGGGGCAGGAGTAGTCTTGACACATCAGTTGGCAGTTCCCAAGGGGGTTTCTGTGATTCAACCCGTCACATGCAGTTTTGGAAAGCAGTAAAATTTCACATGCTCAAAATTAATCACATTGCAGAAAATGGACCACTTGTGACCTGCATTAAACTTCCCTCTTTGCTAATGAAACATACATGGCAGGGGATGACTTAATAGATCAATGCTAATCACTTTTCATGGGCCAGCTACACAACTCTGAGGAAACATGCCCTGCTCAGTGCACTTGGTTTTGTGTTATTTTGAAAAAGAAAACAACATTTTTTTAAAAAATTAAATAACAAATCAAAAAGAGAATGCAAGCCAGAGGTTGGCATTTTAACCTTAGGCTATGCTGGCACTGCCCTGCAGTTCAGACTATGGGGCGTGAATAGCCGTGTGCAGCAATGTGCTTTACTATAACTCCCTGTGTGGACTCTGCAGGCGCAAACTACAAGGTTCCTAGTTCACACTAATGTAATCCTGTTTGAAGAGGACTACCATTAATGCAAACTAGGAAGGTTTTAATTTGTGCCTGCAGGCATCCACACAGGGGATTACAGTGCTGCACTTTGGTGCACACTGTTATTCACGTCCCTATAGTCCAAAGTGTGGGGCAGTGTAGACAAGCCCATAGTATCCATCCATATTCCCAGCATCGTCCCCACGACCCCATCCACTTTCCCAGCATTCCCCATCCCCTCGGCACACTTCCCCATCCACACACATCACCACACTCTCTTTGCCTGGCCCTGCCATATTTCTTCTTAGGAAATATACCTAACATTTTATACCATAATATTTGCATTGAAAATTGAAGCACTTAAGGTGATATATTACTGTCAGATATTTCATCTTCCAGCAATATTTTGACACTTATAATTTACTAAATTATGTGATTTGTATTTTAATTAAAAACAGTTAATGGAGCTATTTCTTCTGGCCAGCATCCAATAACTTTTAAATGTCCAGTGACAATATTTTAACATTAAATATTTCATCTCATTTTGTCTTTAAGTTAACATCCGTTCGATGTAGCTGGAGCAAATATTTTCAGCAAGATCAAAGGCTACTGAGGGAACAGCACAACATGCTACAACAGCTCCACTGGATATTGAAAACAAACACAAAAACCCTTAATAAATATGCAGGTAATAACAACGATACATGATCAGGAAGAAACCTGCAGTCTGGGGTTACGTGAAGTTATTATAACCAGGGTTGCTGCTTGGGTGCCATATGGCCCTAATAATTACATTGTTACAATGGCAGCTGTCAGGAGAAGTGCTATTACAATAGTAGAAATAGCAGTTACCTGGAGGAGCAACTCAACTTCTTCTGCAAGTGGCTGTAGAGGAAAATGTGCCATTTGTGGCACTTCTGGCCGCTACTCTGTTCATATTCTGGGTGTAGAATTTCAGCTCTGTTAGAAGGAAGAAGCGGAATAATGGTGTGAAATGCAAGGAACGAAACTTCCGTTGTACCACGCTGTCAGAATGGCACTGGTACAAACATTTGTTGAGACTATATAGGACAGATCCAGTACTGTAGATGGTCACTGGATAGAATATTTGTGATGGAAATGTTTGATCTTGGTGTTTGATTTTTAAATCATATGGCTGGTTTTCTCACACAAAGTTTTGTTACCTGTAATAAAGTGAGAGGGAAGGAGTGTATGTAGTGGTTGAAGCATGAACCTGGGAACCTTAGGAATAGACTTCTACTCCACCAATGACTTCTAGTATGACATTGGGCAAGTCTTCTCTATGCTTCAGTTTGCCCACTTGTAAAACAGGGCTAAATATTTATCTACTTCTCGGGGGTCCTATGACACATGTCTAATGTGTGTTACAGAATGTCCTCCGAACTGTAAATATTTACTTGTGAGGCAGGTAGCAAACCAAAGCCAATCTTCAAGACTAATTATTAATTAGTTTTATTACAGTAGCACCTAGAGGCTCCAACCAAGATCGGGGCCCTAATGAGTTGGCTCAGTACAGAAATACAATGAGGTAGTCCCTTCTATTTATTCCTAGAGCACATGGGAACATTTTTGACCAAATCAGATTTCGGTGAAATATGCTGTTTCATTGAAGCCAAAATGTTTCACGGTGATGGTTAAGTTTCAACGAAGACTGTCAAAAAATACTTCACTCAAGTACCTCTTTCACGCTCTGTAGCCTGATGGTTAAGGCACTGGCATGGGAAACCAAGTTCAAGTCCCTTCTCTGCCCAATTCAGAGTGATCTGGGATGAAGAAAAATTCATGAGACAGAGAAGAGCTGTGGAACCTGGATCTTCTATATCCCAACCCAGCGTCCAGCCACCAGGGTACAGAACATGAAAACACACACACACACGTTCAAACGGTTTTGTTCACGATGTGGAACTAAACCAAATTTTGAAACCTCAAAAGTTACCACAAAAGGGAATTATCATCCACCGGTCAGCAATGCTTATTGCACAGGATTTGAGCTATCTCCTACCAGTATGCCTTGATTGTTCTTGGGATTCAGCAGTCACTGTCCAGCCCCCAGCGTAGCTGCACCAGTGTAAAAAAGGAAAGCCATAATTTGCACTGGTTGAGGTTACTCTGGTTTTAAGCCGATGTCCATTCCACCAGTCCAATTTTGTCTGTCTACGCTAGGATTTGCACCGTTGCAGCTGTAACAGTTATTGGCTAACATTGGAGAAAATCACCAGTACGGACAAGTCCTTAAAGTAGGAGATCTCTGGGGTAAGGGCTGACAAATGCGGACCTTGTAAAGGTTTCCATTATGTTTAATTTTACGAAGGGTCTAGTAGAAACTGAATGATTGATTCATCAGCTAATGTCGGTACATCTCTTTGAAAATGTAGTGTTGCAGAAGTGCTAAGTGTCATTATCGATCAACCCTTCCACTTTACATTGTCCCCATAAGGAGAACAAGGGGTCACTCGATGAAATGAATGGCAGCGGAACTTAAAACAATCACTGCGAAAGACACTGGCTGTGAAATCCACAGCCACAGGAGGTCAGGCTGTCAAAGACTGTAGCTAGATTTTATGACCATAAATACTTGTAGTTAAGGCTCCTAAGGCAGAGGCAATCAGATCTCATACCCCAGGGTGCAAGCTGATTGCCCCCAGAGGCCAGGAATTGATCCCCACTCCTTCCATAACTGGTGAATTACATTGTCAGGGTTTTTATACTCCCCCCTGAAGCAGGAGGTCAGACTCGACGGACCAATGGTCCGATCCAATAAGGCAAATCAAATGTGCCTACCAAGACTCTGTTTCCTTCGCTGCTGCCATCCACCCAGCTGAGAATGCCAATCTGCATCAGGGCTTACCGCTAAACTGAGAGGGAAAATCATTCCATAGCCATGTTAGAGAAACTTTTTGGAAAGCCAGTTTAGTGAGGCAGAGACACTGGGTGAGATTCTCCAAGTGGGAGAGTGCCGCGCAAACAGGAAGTGGGATTTCAAAAATTCCTGGGCCTTTAAAGGGGGAGGGGAGGATGCTTGTTTACCTGGGTGCAGGGCAGCAGAGTTGGAACTGCTGACCAGAGCGGTCAGGATGGGTGATGTGGGATACCTCCTGGAGGCCATTTCCAGCGACACAACCAAGTGCGGTATCTACACTGACACTCTGTCGATATAACTTTGCTGCAAAAAGCTCTACGCCTCTCGTCGAGATGGTTTAATTTTGTTGACAAAGCAGGACAGTCTTGCCGGCAGAAGGAGCACTGCAGTGTGGACACCTCCACTGTTTTGTTGACGAAACCTGACTTTAGTCGACAAAACTCTGTAGTGTAGATAAGGCCTAAGAGCATGAAATCTTTGAAGCCCTGCTCTGAATTAACAGGTGCCTTCATTCAGAAACACTGAGCGTTCTATACCCCCTGGCTCACTCCCAGTGCTATTTTTATTCTGCACACACAATCCTCACTTGCCACACTCCTGCTTTAGGGAGAGTTAAAGAGCAGAAGGTGCCAAGTCTACACACGTGTGTGACAGATATAGACAGACAGGTAGCTATGGAACTTTGATCACGGTCAGTACCACTGCAGCCGTGGAAGAGGGAGTGGTTTGCCATCATTCACTGCCACTTAAACACACCATCAGCAACAAGCTGAGAAAATGCCAAGGGCTAATAAACTGTTTCAAATACCGGAAGGCAATTGGCTACCTCAGCAGTTCTCTCCCCTAAAGCTGATTTCATTAAAAAATTGTATCGAACATTTTATAGCCAGAGATTTTCAGGGAGATCTAATGATCAGAAATTAGAGCAAGGGAGGTTCTCCCCGACCTTTCAAGCCTGGGTAATTGTAGCAGCACCTCTTGGGCTGGATGGAGCCTTACTAGTGATTTTCAGAAATGTGGTGCTGATAACAGTGATTGCTGAAGTTGCTGAATGAACACAAAGCACTGGCTGTTTGGAGATGTCGGGTGCCCTGTTTTCCAGATAAAAAGTGATTAAAGACTCCTTAACAGGTTCTAAATCTGTTCTTTAGAAATTCCATTAAGCGATCTAATTAGCTAATTCAATTAACTGATTAGGTGATATTAATTAGTTAATTTAGGGGGGCAATTTATAAAGCTATCACGTGAAATAAAAACAAGCAGGAGGACGTTAGGCCAAGAGCTTCCTTTCTTAACCCCTGCAGTGCCTTAATCAGCAATTTAATTGGCCACCTGCTTTGGATAGGGAGTCATTACCTACCACTATGCACCAGTAACCTTTCCCTCCACTCCAGTATTGACTGGCATTTCAGTTCAGTGCCCAGAGAAGGCGTGTACGTGAGATGGATGGTACCTAAAGTGATTATGTCAGTACCCACCTGTGACGGGTTGCCCCCCTTCAAGATGCCACCTGGTGTGCTGAGATACCACTGAGCTCCTCTGTTCTGCCAGCCTGGGTACCGTTTTCATCTAGGGTGACCAGATAGCAACTGTGAAAAAACGGGACGGGGGGGTAGGGTGGGGGGTCATACACGCCTATATAAGAAAAACTCCCCAAAAATGGGATTGGGCCTTTAAAAATGGGACATCTGGTCACCCTATTTTTCACCTGTCTTACTGAGCCAGGCTCTTAAGCCTCCTCCAGCACACACACAGGCAGGGGTCACACCCAACTGCAGAATAAAACAGACACTGAGAACAGGTCTGGGAAGACTCAGCTTAAGGGACCTGCCCCAGCACTCAGGTGTCCACCTCCCTTGAAGTACAAACCCAAAGGTATATTAAGAAATCTGCCTCCTCCCTCAATATGGAGGAAGGTATGCACAGCCTCTTACCCCCCACACCTCCCCAATTATGAATTGCACAAATGGGGGTTGTATTATAAACAAGAAATAAGTTTGTTAACTATAAAAGGCAGATTTTAAGTGAATATAAGAGCTAACAGACAGAACAAAGCAGATTATTAAGCAAACAAAACACGCAAGCTAAGCTTGTTTCACTAAAGAAATTGGTTACCAATAGTAATTTCTCACCCTAAATATTGTCACAGGTAGATTATAGAAAGTCTTGAAAGGCAGATGCACTGGCCTGCAGCTTGAGACTTCAGGTATTTCCACTCACAGACTGGACGCCCTCACAGCCTGGGTTCAACCCTTCTCCCCTCAGTTCAGTTCTTGCTTCCAGGTGTTTTTCAGTGTCTCTTTGGGTGGGGAGGAAGAGAAGAACCACGATGTCGTCACTCCCCTGCCTTATATAGCTCTTGTGTATGGCGGGAACACTTTGTCTCCCAGTGGAGGAACACTGGCATTCCAAGGGGTAGGTCCAGTACCCGGTGACTCGGGCCCATGTCTGTGCAGGGCTGTGGCAGCCATGGCTCGTAGGCTGTCTGGAGCGTCCACAGGAAGGCTAAGCTCTTTCACAGTCTATTGCCTTTGCTAATGGGCCATTAGCCCTGTCTGGCTTTTCCATTGTTGTACCTGAAGGGCTAGTTGGGGGTGACACCCAACATAACACATTTGAAATACAGATACATAGGGCTTGTCTACACCACGCAGCTTTCAGCGACAAGGCTGTGTCGACACAGCCTTGTCGCTTAAAGTCAGCGTGTGTAAACTCTCTTTGTCGGTACTTTATTTTGCCGACAAAATACTTCCAGCCCCGCGAGCGGTGTTAGCTTTGTCGGTAGGAGAGCGCATGAGTATTCCCTGAGCTCCTTTCTAGACTCATAGCCTAGGACAGTGAGGTGGGAAGATAAAAATCAATCAGTAAGATACAGAAAAGCCTAAACTGTGAAACACTGGAGCCATCATGCTATGATAAGACTCAGCACTTACATAGCCTCTTTCATCCTCTAATCTCAAAGCACTTTGCAAGAGCTCGTTTGCATGGACCCCCTGGGAAATAGACAAATATTCACCCTCCAGTTTCACAGATGGGTAAATAGAGGCCCAGGCACCTAGGGACTGATTTTTCCACTGCCTTGCACCTTGCATGGACATTTACATCACTGCAAAGCAAGTCTGTATGTGCCAGAGGAGAATGGAAGTGTTTCAGATCCTCACTGAGCAGGTGTTGATGACAGAAAGTGTAAGGTGCAGAAGAACCAGACCCCAAGCATATTGCCCAGCAGCTCAATGGAACAGACCTCAGCAGTGCCACCTCTCAGCCGCTTGCTCTAATCATTGGCCAACCAGACGTAGCTGAAATCTGGCATGAATCGCTGCATGCAGATTTCTGTCTAGTTAGGCAGACACCAGAGGTTCAGATACCACCATCTGGAAGGATAATGTTTGGAGGATCTCAACCAAATTTCTGTGCCTCAGTTTCCCAAGCTGTAAAAAATGGGTGATACTGGTACTGACCTCCTTTGCACAGAGCTTTGACTCTATTGATGAGAAGCACCACATAAGAGCTAAGCATTATGAATATTCTCTGACCCAGACTGAACCTATGAACTTTGAGAGACCTGCCCTTCATACGTCATGAGAGTTCCAAATACAGCGCTGTTACAGTCATTTTATTCATGTCATCAGGACCAGATATTAGAGACAACCTATCACCTTGTGTTCCTCTGTCTGGCATGCTTGGGCAATATGCTTGGGGTATCCACCACAGCCTTACCTCTGTACCTTTTGTCTTATACTCAAGTTATGTCTACTTCTCTACCCATATAAGCTATACTGATATACTAGACCAGCAGAGCGCTCCTAGTGTGGATGCAGTTATACTGGTAAAGCTGCAGTTTGTACTGATATATAGTCTCTCCCACCCCCCAGGCAAAACCAGATATATCGGTAAAAGTGCAGCTGTATCTGTGTAACTGCATCTACACTAGGGACTTCTACTGCCACAGCTGTGTCAGTCAGGGATCACACCTTCTTTACACCCCTGACTGACATAACTACACCAAAAGAAGTTTGTAGCACAGACCAGGGCTGGATTTAGGGGTAGGCAACCCAGGCGACCACCTGGGGTGCGGGCTTGGAGGGCTCTTTTTGTTGTTAGCGACAAAAGGGAAAATAGAATGTTTGAAGTAGCATGTTTCGGGTATTGCGTATGTGGATTCATTTTTCACTAAGCTTCTAGAATGTTCTGGACCTTTGTAGAATCTCGTGGAATCTTCCAGACTTTCTGAGAACTACATTTTCCTTGAACCTCCTAGAATGTTGTCAGCCACACCCTCGCAGGTATATAAGGGGCAGGGCATCACCAGTCAGTCAGTGAGATATAAGAACGAAGTGAAGTGAGAGCCCAGCTGCGATATTCATAGAATCATAGAATATCAGGGTTGGAAGGGACCTCAGGAGGTCATCTAGTCCAACCCCCTGCTCAATTGTGACAGAGAGACTCGCATCGCTTGCTATTTTATTGTTTGAAAATGCCATTGGCCAGTCTTTGGATCTCTTTGATACTTTGCTTCAGTTCGCGAAGGCAAAGGCGAGAAAAGCGCCCTTTTGAACTAAAGGACTAGGGTTAACTTTCTAAGGCTGTCACCTACTGTAACACGATTTAATACTGGCCCACCCAATGTTGGTGCACAGTTCAATTTCGTGATGTTAGCACGTTTCAGTTATTCTTCAAATTAAAAAGTTTCTATAAGCTTAGAGGAAACAATTTTTTTTATTCGCTTATATATGGCATGAATAAATACAGATTTATAGATCCTAGCGTGCAATTTTATCATCTTATATGACAGGGATAAATCATGCGTGCAAATCGTGCATCAAAGTTGTGAAATGGGCTACCAATGTATTCAAAAGTTTAATGGAGGGGAGGTCACCAAAGACGCTCCTCGCCTGGGGCGCCATTTGGTCTAGGGCCAACCCTGGAACAGACATAGCCTTAGATGGTAAGTTCCATGGGGCAGGGACCATCTTTTTGTTCTGTGTATGTGCAGCACCTGGTACAACAGGGTCCTGCTCCATGACAGGGGAGTCTTAGGGGCTACTGCAATACAAATAAAGATAAAATATAAGATTATCTACTCCAAACATTCAAAAAATCATGAATCACGCCGCTAAAAAAATCATGAGATTAAAAAGAAGTGTTGGGTTCTAGTAGATTTCTGCTTTTTGAGCCTTGTGGTAACACTCGGGTCATGTTTTCAAGTTTTTCTCAGCAACCACCAGGGCCAACTACCTAGCTAGAAAGCAAGCAAGCCAGCAAGCCGAGATTCTCATGTATTCCCAACACTCCAGGAGCTGGGGCTTTAAGAAAAATATCAAATACTGGCAACACTACAAATGTTTTCCTAATTATTGCTTGGGAGGGTGGCCTGTGTCCTGGTTGTGGGGGCTAGCCCACTGTTCACAGCATTCACAAAATCTCCTCTGCCACAAATATATTTCCTAGCCCCAGATTTTGCATCTGGGTCCACTTGTGATAAGAATCAGGGAAATTCCAAGCAAAAACTTCAGCTCCTTCTCATATGCACCCCACTCTAAGCCAGTGTGAATTCATATCTGTAATGTACTTGGAAGGCAATAAGCACCGTATAAAGTAAATGCTGATTATTCTGACTTCTTATCAGATGCACATGCACCCAAATCAGAACCTTTTGTTTGAACACATGTAAACATATGGGCGGGGGTTAGATGAAATGGAGACCAGATCCAAACTACCCCAGGGGGTTAGTTTCCCCCTAAATGCCCCCATCTCTATTTGAAAAGTAGAAGGGCCAAACCCATCTATCCCAAACTGCTTCCCCATTTAAAACTTGGGGTCCCAGATGAAAAGGAACATGGATCCAAAATACCTTTGGTTTGCTGATAGGGTGACCAGATGTCCCGATTTTATAGGGACAGTCCCGATTTTGGGGTCTTTTTCTTATATAGGCTCCTATTACCCCCCACCCCCGTCCCGATTTTTCACATTTGCTGTCTGGTCACCCTATTTGCTCATCTCCATTTGAGCTCATCTGCATCATTAGAACTTCTGGGGAATGAGCATAGATAGCAGCATCCCCCTTCTATGGGTGTGAAACATGGACAGTTTACTGCAGACACATTAAGCAGCTTGAAAAATGTCACATGCGCAGTCTCCGCTCTGTTCTGAAGGTCCATTGGTGAGACAGTGTCAAACATTAACATTCTTGAAAGAGTTCACACAACTAGCCTGCAGGCAATGCTCATCAAGGCTCAGCCGAGAGGGACAGGTCATGTGATCAGAAATGGGCAATGAGAGACTCCCAAAAAGTTTTTCTATGATGAGCTCAAACTTGGAAAGCACAGGAGGGATCAACAAAAAATGCTTCAAAGACACCCTTCGGCAGAATCTCACCTCAGGCAGCATAAATCTCAATACCTTCAAGATATAGCCAAGGACCGACCTGACGGAAGAGCAACTATCAATAAAGATTGTAAACACTTAGAAGAAGGCAGACACACACACAAAATTTTTTTTTAAAAAGGCCAGGCATCCTGCCAAGTCTTCAGTGGGAGCCTGCACATTGTGGTGTGACATCTGTTTGCAATCTTGTGCCTCACGAATCGGACGATAGAGCAACATGAGAACACACATAATGCCGTGACATCGTCAGACAGCCATACTCTGCACAGTACAGTACAGGCCTAGATGGGGTACATCTAGCAATGGTGTGCAAGTGTGTTATGTGGAAGCTCCTCTCTTGCCTGTTAGGCTCATAATAGGAGATTGGACCCTAACTGTGACGTTCTGATCTGGAAATTCTTTGAACCCAATTATCCGAAGAATATAGGGGTGTTTAGAGTTGTAGTTTCTGTCCAGCCTGTTATGAATTAAGCCAAATTGGGATATTCAGCTGTGGTTTTGGTGCTCTGGTCTGGACCCATCTCTAGTCATGATCATATTGATGTCTCATTAACATAGCTCTTTGTATCCTGTAGTTATTTATATCACAGCAGCACCTGAAGGCCCCAGTCAGAGATCAGGGCCCCATTGTTCTAGGCCTTATACATACTCATACTGAAAAGACTGTACCTGCCCTAAAGAGCTCACAGTCTGTGACAGAGACAACAGGTAGATACAAACAGACCAGAGGAGCACAAGGGAACCATCAGTGAGAAGATTATGATTAGCATCAGCAGCAGCTGTCACAGTACACAGCTCATAGTCACTGTGGCGTGCTTAGGGTGTATTGCAGCAGAGGTGAGATTTGAAGGAGGATAATGGTGTGGCTTAGTGGATTTTTCTGGAGAACTCCTCCAATGCATCTTTGATCGTTCTACAGCGACACTGAGGTATTCACAAGCGCACGTGAACTTTTGAGAGGATCCCTTAAGCTGCAGAAGTTGGTGCTAGAGTTCAGCTGTAACAGGAGCTCTGTTTAGTGGTGCCTCAGAGCAGGAGGTCAACAGCAGCTGCTTTGCCAGGGCTTTTAACGCTTTGTTCACCTCCACCCTCCGGTCCACACTGAGTTCTCTGCTCTCTAGTGGATCCGTTTAAGAATAGCTGTTTTGCTAATTGCATTACACATTAATCTTGCGGTAGTACGTAGAGGCCAATCAGGTTGGGGTCCTATTGTTGGACGCTGTAATACATTATCAAAGTGATTCATCCGTGTCTCGTCACACTGAGATCTTAGGAAGCACCAGGATATTTTGCAGCTTGTTGCAAAAAATAAAAAAAAAATGATGGTCCTTTTCAACAGGTGCAATGGAAAAATCTAGGCAAAAGTCAGGACAATTGAAGCTCTGAGATTTACCTTATTCTTAAATAGAGAAATACTGAACGATTGCAGATGGTGTAACTGTTATTCCGAGAGCATAAATATTTCTCTCTAAAAAAGCTTCCCTTTGATTTGCTGCTCCTGAGTATGTGCAGTACTAAAGGGAGTGCTTCAGCCACTGACAGCGTCTAATGAGCCAAGCAATTGTACTGCATGCACGGGCATTGGGGTGACGGGTGAAGGTTCAGAGTTTAGCTTGACTAGGCACTTCAGCCTTGTAGGAGACATCTGTGTGTAGTGGTTGGAGCACAGGCAGGGACACCAGCAGTGCCTGAGTTCTAGTCCTGGTTTTGCCACTGATTTGCTATGTGGCCTTGGAAAAGTCATGGGAAACTCTTCATCTCAGTTCCTTGTCTGTTTAGTGGGGAATTATAATCCCCCCCCCCCCCCCCCGCCCCATCTTCCCCAACCAGGAGCACTGCAAGGACTAATTCAATAGTGCTTGTACAGCGCTTTGAGAACATCATGTGATATAATAAAATGACTCTTCCCCCCCTGCAGCCTCACTGACATCAGGGTATAAAGCAGCATGGCATTTGGCCCTACGTAGTGGTATCAAACGTTTCTGTTGTACCAGGCTGGAAGTCTCAGGAGGGACGTTCGCACAGGATTGCTGAAACTTCTGGTTTATGGCCAGATGAACAATACTGGGCAAATAGCCCATCCAATAGTATTCTGACACTTCTGCTGCTTCTTCGAGCCAGAACAGATTAGACCCAATTAGCTAGTCTTGCTACCCTGGCACCTAGATATTATGGCAATGAGTATTCTAGAAAATTCAAAACTAAGAGCCAGGTTCGAGCTACCAGGTTCAGACCCCGTGTGAACTTTCCCCTAAATCTGGGCATGCTCACGTGATGAAACATGGGGACTGAACATAGGATAGTCAGGCCTTCAGCACATGAGCACTCAGATACTACAGTAAGGGTGACCTCAGTAGGTAGCCAGAGCTAAAGAACTCCCTTTGCTGTAAGTCAGGGGTCGGCAACCTTTCAGAAGTGGTGTGCCGAGTCTTCATTTATTCACTCTAATTTAAGGTTTTGCGTGCCAGTAACACATTTTAACGTTTTTAGAAGGTCTCTTTCTATAAGTCTATAATATATAACTAAACTATTGTTGTATGTAAAGTAAATAAGGTTTTTAAAATGTTTAAGAAGCTTCATTTAAAATTAAATTAAAATGCAGAGTCCCCCCGGACCGGTGGCCAGGACCCAGGCAGTGTGAGTGCCACTGAAAATCCGTTTGTGTGCTGCCTTCGGCACGCGTGCCATAGGTGGCCTACCCCTGCTGTAAGTAAAGCTGCTATAGTGGCTGGAGCCAGCCACTAACAGGAACTGTGATCACACCCACTAAGGCAGTATTTCAGACACACCCTATTAGCCAAGTCCAGCATGAGCCTCTCTGATCCACAGGTGTTCAAGTCCCAGCTACTGACATTTTGCAACACTCTGAACCAAATTCTCCACTGGTGTAATGCCACTGACTTAAATGGAATTGCAGTAGCAGAGAATATGATCCACCCTGTCCATGGAGGGCTGTGGAAGGAGGCAGATGTCCTTCTCTGATCTGGAGCAGATCACCCACTTCTAGCAGGCACAATGGCAGTATGCAGTCTTGAACCAATCGGAAGAATCTGATCCCTGATTGGGGTCTCTCTGTGATTCCATAACACACTCAATAAAACCTGCCTAAAGCATTGCCTGTATAATATTATACAGGGCCGGCTCCAGCTTTTTTGCCGCCCCAAGCGGCAAAGCGAAGAAAGGGGAAAAAAAAAAAGATAAAAAGATAAAGCTGCGATCGGCGGCACTTCGGCGGCAGTTCCACTGCGCCGCTTCACTCCGAGAGGGACTGAGGGACCCGTCGCCGAATTGCCGCCGAAGACCCGGACGTACCGTCCCTTTCCATTGGCCGCCCCAAACACCCACTTCCTTAGCCTGAAGCCAGCCCTGATATTATATCATAGCATGTAGTTTGATAACGCTTGTCATTTCACATTATACTGTTTGCCAGTTTTAATCATGTTGTCTAGTCTTTTAGGTTTGTTAGCATTCCCTGTACCTTTGTGATTAAACAAATTGCATCCCTGTTAAGGATTTACAAAAGATATTGGCCTCTTGTAGCACTGTATTTTGGATTTAAACGATGACATGGCTGATAAAAAACACCCACCTGAAGATATGCCCCTTGAGATGGTGAAGATGCAAAAAAAAAAATCTCTGCATCTGCGTGAAACCCTCAAGGAGAATCCAGGGTCGACAAGACTGGGCTTTATACCGCCTGAGCTGCTGGGACCCCTCCTGCAGCCATCTAGGAACAAGCAAGTAGGGAAATAAAAAAATAAGTTTCAAAATCAAGACTTGCCCTTTCAGGACGACGTTGGGAACGGATTTGTCAGCCTCAAGTGAAGTCACCCAAGAATGTGTTGTGCCAACTGGACACACTTGGCAACCCGGATCAACATGGTGCAGCTGTTCTTAATGGTAATCCTAACGTACCCATTAGGATGGAAAATATGATCTATTACACAGCAGCTGATTAATGATGGGAACAATGCTGGTGAAGGGCCCAGTTCTCTGCCCACCTACACCACTGTGACTCCACTGGAGTCAATAGAGTGACAGCCATGGAAGGGACAGCAGGATAGGATCGAGTTCTCTCCCACGGCTCCCCCCAGCACCAGATCAGCATTTCCAGCGCCTCTGGAGAGCCAGCTGGGAGTCCATTACTAACAGAGGAAGCAAGGCCCACACTTCTGGAGAAACTCCTCCAGAGTCCAAGAGCCATGAGACCAATGAGATTCCAAAGAAGTGACTCAAAGGCTACAGAATCCAACAGAGAATGAGCACTTGTCTATACTGTTTTTTAGAGCATTCAGTAGACTTGCTTAGCAGGGACATAATTTATTTAATCCACGAGGATGGTTCAGAAACCCTATAGGAAGTTTATCTTCCTTAAATAAATTCTTATGAGCCAGATCCCATTATGGCCCATTGATTAGAGCCCTGCAACCCAAGCCGAACTTGACAGGACCTAACTACAAGTGTCGAGTCTGGGTCAGAAAACAACCGGCCCCTCTCAGGCTTGGGTAGGGTCAGCTCTCCTCCTCCTGCCCATGGGGTGGCCCTGCCCTGCTCTGGCCAGCCACCACCACCTTGTTGCGCTGCGTGTGCCGAGGAGTCACAGCGCCACTCACGACACAGTGCGGCAGGGAGCAGCAGATGGCAGGAGCAGGGTACCTGGCTGCCACGGCGCTGGCTCCATGGGCAGGAAGAGACGGCAGTGACTGGGCTGACCTAGGTTTGGGGAGAAACATTGGGTCAGGTCTGGTTGGAAAATGACTTGCCCCTTTTGGACTTGGGTCAGATCTGGAGGGCTTCGGTCAGGGCTGGGTCTGGCCTAAAAGTTAGGCCCAAGCATGGATGTTGTAACGACTACATGTTACTTTCATTTCCAACCCCATTATGAACCAGATTAATCAGTGAAGCTTTCAAAAGTATCTTTGTCTATTCTAGTCCACACCACTTCTTACAGCACCCTCACCGCCGTAGTATCTGAGTAATGCCTTCCAGTAATGCACTGACTGGCACTGTAGGATGCTAAATTCTATTGTCTTCAGCAAAGAGGTGGAGACAAGGTCCCAAATTATATCCCATAGCTCCTGTAGGACACAGTGTACATGATACACGTGTCCTATACATCCACTCCAGCACACGTCAGGTCCTACACAACATCAAATGTTAAGCACAAGTGCATGACTCCCCACTTACTTTCTGACTGGGGGATTCGAGGGCACAAAGAGCAGCTGGGCGCCCAGCTCCCAGGGTAAGTCGGGGAGACTGGGAGCCTAACTGCCATCTATGCCTGTGACAATCTCCCCCTTTATCATCCTCCTCCTCTACGTTCTTGGAAAACTCACAGCCATAGTCCTCATGGGAGTTGAAATATTAACAGGGTAAGAAGCTGGTGGCTTTGATAATTGAAGGACCCTGGAGCCTCTCCCAACTTCTAATTACCAGTTTCCTGCTTGAGGTACTTCCCTTCCTGGCTCTCTTTTCTTTCAACCAATAGTGGTTTTTTAGTCCTATAGTACTTGCCAGTTCCCCCCGCCCCTCATGTGGCATGATGTCAAATCCTCAGCGAGCAGTCCAGGATCAACAAATATTCCAGTTATCCTCAGCACTACAGTAGAAGCTTTCAACACAGCCAGTAAATGCAATCCTCTGCAGGCTGATTCCTTAGCAGAGGTTCTTTTTGCAAGAACGTCACCATGTGAATTGCACAGACCTAGTGCTAGACAGAAGGCTCCCGTGTTTACCAGAATAAGGTTGGAGAATCATATCTATCTTGCCGCTCACTGCAGAAGGGTTTGCTGGAGTGGCAATTCAGAAGAAGGGTCCCTGATGCGTAAGACATGTGTGGACTTTGGATAAGTAACCACAGCAAAGGTACGCGAGCAGCACAATTGGCATTAATATGGATTTCTGTCTGTTGGCAGGGATGCTGTCACCCAGCCGACAGGATAGAACAGACTGAGATCCACAGCTGCTTGCAGTCTGCAGGCACAGGAAATTGCTCATGTAGCCTTCTTCAGTGCTCCAGCAGAAGGGGAATCCCCTGAGGTTCCTGTCAACATGGCCTGAGTGAAAACTCCTTCCTGACACCACACTTCACACTCATGCAAGCAAGTGAGAATCACCGTCGTTACTCAGCCAAAGATGGAAGATTTTTTCCTTTTTCTGAATCCTGCTAAGCTTTAGGACTCAATGCTACCTTGTGGCAATGAGTTCCACAGGCTAAATGTGAATTATATGAAAAATTAATTGTCTTTATCAGTTCTGAATTTGCTGTTCTCCATTTTGTATCTTCTTGATCTTGCATCATGAGCAAGATGACTAGAAGTGCACCATCTACGTCCTCTCTATTATTCACTACTTTTATATACTACTATCAGGTCCCTCAGTCATCTCTCTAAGACAGACAATTCCAGTTTTTCTCCATCTTCAGCTAGGCTTTCCTGTAAGATCTCCAGTTGAAGCTCTGATCCTCCTGAGTCCTGAGATCCAAAAGCCATCTTCTATTCTATGAATTACTAATACTTGTATTATTTACAAGGTGCCACAGGACCCTCTGTTGTATTATTTACTGTAATTAATTACCACTGTATCATGTGCATGGCACTTTACAAAAGCAGACAAAGTCCCTGCTGCTGCAGAGTTTGCAAGGCAAATTAAGAAAAGGGCAAGAGGAGATGAAGTCAGAAGATAATACATGGTGCTGTGGTCCAATGGCTAGAGCACTCAACTAGGAGTCCAGAAGCCGCTCTTGCTCTGCCACTGACATACTGTTGGCCGTGGGCCAGTCTCTGTGTCTCTGTTTCCCCTCCCGCCCTTTGTTTCATCTTGCCTAGCACACCCTTAGGGCAGGGATTGTTTAAGCAGTGCGTACCACACTCTGGTGCTACTGTAATATAAATAATGTGCTCACTCAGAGAGTAAGGCACGTCCGTCTGGTTTGGATTTTTCAGTGAGAGGACAGTTGTTTAAGCACCTCCTGGCAGAAACAGGTTTCGAGAAGCAACCTGACGTTGGAAAAGCTCTGATCATGGCAGACTGGGTCCAGAAAAGATTTCATGGGGCCTCAGCTCTTAGCTTGGACAATAATACCTAGCTCTTATACCCTGCTTTTCACCAATAGCTCTCAAAGCACTTTACAAAGGAGGTCAGTATCAATATCCCCATTTTTCAGATGGGGAAACTGAGGCAAAGAGCAGTGAAGCAACTTGCCCAAGGTCACCCAAAGCCTAGTGGTCAACCCCAAAAATAGAACCCAACCCTCCTTAGTTCCAGACCAGGGCACTAACCATTAGGCCACATACTCCTTTGTAACATATTCCTTAGGGCTAGAGATATCAATGATCTATTTATTTCATTAAAGGCTATTGCCAGCATACGGACAGTATCATTTCCTGGTTTGTTTATGCTGCTGCTAATCAGCAACACGTGTTGTGTTTGGCATTGTATCAGTATGTATCTGCCATCTTCAGCTGACACTTTTGAGGCAGAGTCCAGCTGTATGAAGCAACTCAGTCTTTAACATCCCTCTTATAGTCTCTATTTTAGAAAGACACTCAGCAACCTCTTGTAACCACAAATAAAACAAAACCTAAACAGCATTTCAAATCAAGCTAATCCAAGTTTGGCACGGGTGCATTTTTATTCAGATGCTTGTGGAGTGGGTGTTGCCTTTTCTGGATTGTAAGAGATGGTTCTGAGATGGGTTGTGTGGTGCTGCATAGCTGGAAAAAACCACAGTGCAGAGTAGATTTTTGCACTAAGAAGCACTACAAATCCACCATCACACAGGTAAGCCTTACATGTTTCAAAGCCTGTACTTCATCCTGTTTTGGACAAATAACTCATCCACTCGTATGCGCTCTCTCCTGAGAGTGGGACACTCACCTATTCTCAGTTCTCTGTGCTAGCTTCCTGCCTGGCTACAGGACTGATCCTGGAAAGCGCTGAGTGCCCTCCCTCAGTGAGCGGTCAGAGTCGTCAGCCCACAGGTGTCAATTTTCTTCTGTCTGGGTGGGTGCTTCACCCCTGCTCCGCCCTGAGGCCCACGGAGCAGCTGATGGGTGAGAATCGGTGGGACCCGCTGAACAGCTGATCGGCGGGTGGGTGCTGAGCACCCACCATTTTTTTCCCGGGGGTGCTCCAGCCCCGGAGCACCCACGGAGTCGGTGCCTCTGATTCAGTCCCTAGCAGGGGGTACTTGGCACCACAACACCCAGGGCTTCTCTACATGGCCCTGCAATTCGGATGATGGGGCTGTGAATTGCAGAGCGCACCAAAGTGCTATGCTGTACCTGCGACATGGGGTGCTGGTAACATGAACTAGAAGGCACCTCGTTTGTCTTAACGCAGGCCTGTTTGAAGAGGATTATGTTAAGGTGAACTGGTTACCTTTTAGTTTGCACCAGCAGCATCCACCCAGGGAATTTATAGCACTTTGGTGTGTGCTGCAACTCACACCCTGCAGCCCACACTGCGGCACAGTGTAGACACAGCCTCAGTTCTAAACTGCCATCCAGTTCCTGAGTGGTGAGAATCACTCTGATCTGCTGGTCATGTCTGGATAAATCAGCGAGTGATGGTGCCCTCTGCTGGGCAAGCTTGGAGAATAAAGGCCAGCCAGTTTAGCAAGTTCTCACATTCTAGTGATCTATGCTCTTGGAGCTGAAAGCGGTGAGTGCTAGTCCCAGCTCTCTAGTTGTGTGTGTGTAATCTAGATAATAATGTCATGAAAAACTGAGTTAAAAGAACATTAAGGTTGCACACGCAAGCACTTAAAAGTTAGAATTGGGAATGCCAGAATTAAGGTTGCCTGAGCGACCTTAATGCAGCCCCTTGTGCATATATATTGTGATGTAATCTTACCAAACCTAACATCACATCAGAGGGCTGTAGCATAGCTAGAAACAGAACTGAACTCTGGGTCCCAGTCCACTGCCTTAAACACAGAGACTCTTTCTTGTACCTCTTCGTCTCACTGTCCCTCCTGTGCCCTGAATGTGTCTGGAGTCCTGTACAAAGTTCATATGTGATCACATCTTTAAAGATTATCATAATGCCTAAACACAATGGTGAACTCAAGTTTCACAGGCAGCAGCCTTAATTCTGGCATTTCCAAACTCCTGAGTACTTAACTTTGCAACCTTAACATTCTTTTACCATTGGTTTTTGTAAGGCATTTCCTAGGTTTTTTAAAAAAGCAAACTGTAAAAACCAGAAACCCCATCAAATGGAGCAATATGGAACACAGCCATAGATCATGAGCAAAGTCTGAACCTGGGACTTTTAGATCTACAGCACAGATCTCTACCACTTGAATTAAAGGAGTAACAGCTAGCAGTAGTAGGCTACTTAACCACAAGAGAGATGCAATATATGCTTTGCCAGTGGTTTACACAGCTACTTGCTAGACAGCAGAGGAATGTTGGAAATCAGGTTTTCTGGGTTCAGTTCCTGGCCTCTGGAAGGAAGTATCATCTAGCTGCGCAGTTACAGGGGTAAATGGTTACACAGGATGCAAGGCAGTGGAGAATCAAGCCCATTACATCTTGCTGACAGCTCATGAAATGTGTTACTCATCTCTGCCTCCCTCCCTGCTCACACAGTGCCCCCCTCCTTGCTCCGTTCCTTACCCCGGAGCTCCCCACAACTGGTGGCCGCTCTCACTTGTGCTACCCCATCTGTCTTGAACTCCGTCTCTCCCTCCACGTCAGTTCCCATCTTTAGAGCTCACTTCCCACCATAGCCTTCTTGTTCAACGTGAAGCCGTGGCCGATCTTAAACTACCACCCCATGCCCAGCTGCAGTGTAATTAGTCAAGAGGATACCTGCAACTTTCAATGTAAGGGGCTTTTCCTCTCCTCTACACCACCTTCATCCATCAATTTGCCCCTTACTACCTGAACCCAGCTCCATAAAGCCACCTTCCTTCAGTTCTGCCAGTCACCTTTTCTGTAAACCATTTAGTGATGCTTTCTACAGCAGATACTCTCCAGCTAAAACTGCATGCTATTGCACGGCGTCTGCCTTGGCAGCAGGAAAAGCAACGCCACCCTGCTGCGACTGTTAGGTTGGTTTATTTTCCCCATACAAGAAGCCTCCCAGACTGCTCCATTCTACAGCCAGCATGTCCATTTCTATGGCTTTGGGAGGGTCTGTTTGAAAGCACCCTACTGGGCCAGCAGCGAGAGGAGCCAGCACGGTCAGAAAGGCAAACACAGCAGGGTTCAGTAGGATCTGGGAACCTGACCAACAACGCTGGCTGCGGTACTTAGCGAGAGTCCTCGATCCCAGTAGAACAAAAGTCAGGACATGGAGGAGGGGGTAGAGAAGACAGAAAAGGATGAGAAATCAGAAGAGGCACCCACTCAGCATGTCCCACCCATTAAACCTCTCCCCCCCACACATATTAACAGGAAAAGACTTCCTCTGGCTTTTTGAGGGCTGCATATTTAAGAAGCAACAGAGGGTCCTGTGGCACCTTTAAGACTAACAGAAGTATTGGGAGCATAAGCTTTCGTGGGTAAGAACCTCACTTCTTCAGTAGCAAGACTTGCATCTGAAAAAGTGAGGTTCTTACCCATGAAAGCTTATACTCCCAATACTTCTGTTAGTCTTAAAGGTGCCACAGGACCCTCTGTTGCTTTTTACAGATTCAGACTAACACGGCTCCCCCTCTGATACTTGGCATATTTAAGAGAGGTTCCTATTCAGTTGGTCCCAATAAAGCATCACTTGGCCACCACTCCAGCTTCTGCAGAACATGCATATTATTCAGGCAAGCTGCTCTCCGCTCCAGTTACCTTCTGTGGGTTTAATAGCAGACATGTTCTCTAGCTGCCCTGATCACGAGCCACTGTCCGCACTAGGTGAGGTGTAAAGGGACCGCAGCATTCCTCCTAGGGGCTCCCCCAGACAACACATGCTGCTGCAGTGGCAGCTCCAGCAGCCTTAAGGCGGAGCACCATGGGCTGTCCTCTGTGTCCAGCTAGTTCTTCCAGCTGGGGGTAGGGTCTGGGGGAGCACAGCTCTTCTCCCCCAAACCCGTTCACTCTCACTGGGTACAGACTACAGAACACTAGCAGGGATCAATATCTGCCCCTGGAACCAGGGAAGAAGCCTCTTTATGGCCTTTGTTCCCATTTCACACTGGCCTAGTGTGGGTGACTAAGATTCGCTCTGCTGGCTTGACCCAGAAACTATAATCCTACTGGTTCCTCACAGCTAAGGGAGCTGTCCTTTTGCCTCAGCTGGTCAAGGCCTGTGTTTTTGATGCCAAAGGTCTCAGGTTCAAACCCAGCTGATGACCAATTCACTGCACAAGCCCAGACACAATCAAGCCCTACATTCTCCCAGGGCCAGCTGGGAACAGGCAGGGTGACCTGCTAGAACTTTTGCATCCCTCACTGCTAGGGGTCTGAGTCTCGAGGAGTAGCCATCTCTGCATCGAGGATGTGACATGCTGTCTCCAAGCACTCTGTTGACATACACTTCCTCTCCTCGTAGGTGTGAGTTCAAAAGAAACTAGCCTTGCTGACTCACAGGGTCCAACATGCCTTGTTATCCACCAGCTCCAGATGAGTCATCACCATGGGGGAGTAACATCCAGCATCTGCAGTGCATATTTATGGCATCAGCTGTGTCAGCAGGGAGGTTGTTTGTAGGGAGTAACTATGGACAGAGGAAAGTTGGCAAGCACTGAAGGCTAGCGATGGGGGGAAAATACCCCACCCCCACAGCCTCCAAACGCCCCACGTTGCTGGAATCAACCCTTTTGTTCGATGGAAATATTTGCATATGGCTTTTCCTGTTTATTGTGTTTTCCAGCCAGGACTAGAATGGCTGAAATACCAGAATACTCTTCTGGTGTTGCCGGCTGGGACGGAAGTCCTGCAGATCTTCTAAGGAAGCTTGTTCTTGCAGGATTCCACTTCGGATTGCAAACCCAAGGGGCCAGATCCTCAGTTGTGGAAACCGGAGTGGTTCCACTGAAGTCTGCAAAGCTACGCTTATTTAGACTCGCTGAGGATTAACATTTATGCTTCTTTACACCCACTGAGGATCTGGCCACTAAGAGCTCTGCATAAGCATCTGGGGCTGAGTTGAGCACTTCTGAGCTGCAAAGCAATTTTTTGCCACTCTTTTCACCCAGCGCAACTGATTTCCACCACTATGATCACAGCACAATGCCCAGGGCTGGGCTCAGGCGTCTGGGCAAGATTAGTGGGATGATCTTTTGGGATACACCCCAAAAATTAACCGAGTCATTTTATATGAAAGTTATATGTATGCTGGGGTTGGGGGGTGATATTTGGGTCCAGCCAGCTTCCTACTGCTGAAACAGAGCCCAAATTCAGCACCTTTTAACTCCAGCAGTTGGGTTTCTATTGTTAAGGCTGTCTTTGCAAGGAACAAGGGCAAGAAATGTGTTCTTTTTAAATGAAAGTTTATCTGAAGTGTTCATTAATAGTCTGTAAAGGATTATTAAATGATTAATAGATATTTTAATTAATGGTTAATCAATTGTTATAGAGTCCTTCAGGTCAATAACTGATAACTATCTATAAAACCTCCTACTGATGGGCTTCTAACTGTCACTATTCTGCTCAGGCCTATAACATCTATTCATCATTTATCAATCCTTTATGAACTATTTATAAATGTGGCTAGTTTCCCTTTACGCAGTTGTTCCCCGAACTCAGAGGTGCCATAAGTTGGGAGCTTCATAGGGTCCAGAGGTTGAATCTGCTCTGAACCTTTGAGGTTTGTCCATCTCACCAGCAGGGACTTCCCAGCTAAACAAAGAGGAAGTGCAGTTGTGCTGGTAGTGGCTTAAGTCACGCTGTGCCAAGATTCGGCGATGAAGCAGGAAAGAACCTCGTTTTCACAGCTGGGGAAAAAACATGGAAGCTTGCCAGAATTGGATGCACGGTCTGTGTCCTCTGACCCCACTATATAGCAAAACTGCCAGCTTCATCTATGGTAAAATTCACCTGAAGTCATTCTTTTGGCGATGGTCATTTATAAAGTCACATAACGTATCTAAAGAAGCAAAATAGCATGAGGTGCAAGGTGTGTTTATTCAGTATTTCTCTTCCCATACGCATTGTCTTCAATGCTAAAAACGGTGGCTATTTTACCTCAGCGCAGCTAACACATGGGAGCTATCCTGAGGTAAAAAACGCAGTGAAGGCAAGGCACTTTGGTTTTATCATGAGGGGAACTAGGCAAGGGCAGCACTATACCCACTCCTGGGGTTGTCCTCGCCTACTTTGCCTCACAGAAGAGCTAAAGTACTTTGTTTCTCTGTGGTTTTACCACAAGATAGCACCTGCCCATTAGTTACCCTGTGGTAAAAAAAAATACACCATTTTTAGAAGTGCAGCAAAGCCCCCGCTGGTCTTCACTAGACTTTTTTACCTTGAGTTAACTGATAGCCAGTTAACTCTAGGTACTTTGCATGTTCATTAAAACCAGCGTGGACACTCCCCAGACATTTGATCTAGACTACAAATGAGTGATCTGCTGATAATATGCTGTTTCCTGAAGTTTGGAAGTGTTTGGATCTATCATAGAAATACAGGCCGGCAAAAAAATGTTGATCTAGATCAGGACTTGAATTCCCTATAGTTTGGGGTGTATTTAGATCTGGGCTTTGCTTCAGGCCCATCTTAATTTGCATCTTTTGCGATGCAGTAATTTAACATGCCCAAAAAATAAAGAGAAAATTCACTGCAAAGCAGAATTTTATGCAGATTTGGCAGGGAAATGGAATGAAGGGTTTATTCCGTCTTCTTTCCTATGACAAGAGAGGTGATTAGCAACATTCAGATAACCAGGGTCAGATTAGCGAGCCAATGGATAGCTTCAGAGGTGGCTTGGTGTAATTTTGAGATGCCACCAACAAACGACCGAAGTGGGTACGGATTTACAATGTGGTCCATAGTTTTTGACTGGTGTCCACAGTCACATTCTGCATTGTCTCTCATCATCCAGAGGTAAGAGGTGACAGTATCTGCCATACAGTGTTCTAAAATGGTTCCATCTGGACCATTGTTTCTGGGGTAGTTGATGCCTGGACATTCTTTTGAGAAGTCAACAACCAGGTGTTTGTTTGGAACACAAGCATTATCCAGAATTCTTTCCAATGTGACTCAGGACTGAATGAGGATCCTTTAGGAGCTTTAGCCCAATCCCAAAAAGGCTTGCAAGATTCCAGACGTGTCTTTGGAAGGTGCTGGAGGTCTTCACGAATTGGTAAGCTGAAGCTGGCCATGGTTTGATTTTACTCCCAAACTGTGTGCATATTGTCACTCTGGATTTTGGGTGGGGATATATGTGCCAGAGTGGGCAACCTTTGAACATGTGTTGATTTCAATATTCCAGTTATAGTTCTTATCGTAGCGTGAAGCTGCACATCCAGGGATTTGGTATGTGAGCTACCTGCCCAGACTGGTGCACAATATTCAGCAGTCAAGTACACAAGAGCTAGAGTCACTTTATCAAGTGTAAAAAGCAACAGAGGGTCCTGTGGCACCTTTAAGACTAACAGAAGTATTGGAGCATAAGCTTTCGTGGGTGAATGCCCACTTCAGCAGACGCAAGACACTTTATCAAGTGTGTATGCCTCTGCACCCCATGTGTTGCCTGTACGTTTTCGACTGAGATTAGTGCCGGCTTTTACCTTCCAGATGAGCTTTAAAAGTGAAGCTTGTGCCCAAAGTTACATGCAGATACTTCAGGTGAGGCTCAGTTCTGATCTGCTGACTGCAAAAGGGGACATTGAATCAGGAGTGGCGGAAGGTCCCTAAAAGGGGCGGGGGCTACTAGTGCCCCATTATCTTGCAAGCTGTGGAGATGAGTGATATTGGATAATAGCTGGTGGCATCATGCTTGAGAAGGGAAACAACTATCCCCTAATGCCAACTTTTTGGGATCTTCCCATCTAATGTATGGCAGTGAATAGGTCTGCCAACCGTACTCATCCCTTTGTCCCCCAGAAGAGCTCATCCTGAACCTTCTGGCAAGTCAGTTTTGGGCTTTGTATTATGGAGAAGATGAGGCAACAGCACTGGCTGTCCCTTTCAGTTGACAGTGTTTTACAAAGACAGTAGCTCTAAGCTTATGGAGGAGTGCCCAGGCTTTGCAACTGGAATAAGTCAAGCCAAGACCCTCCACTGTCTCTTTCCCTCTCTCCAGGCAGGCAGAGTTCAATGACTAATAGTGCTTTTGCTGGGTCAGGATCACTGCTCTTCTCAAACTCTTTGAAGAATGCTTCTGTCTCCAGCTGCCAACAAGGTGTAAAAACCTTCCTATAGCCACAGGGAGTGTATTTCACAGCAGCTTTGTTTAGATGGTGAACAAAGCATAATTTTCTGGGGCTGGCTTGATACGGTGTATCTTGTCTTCAGCTTCTACAGTTGGTGCAGCTCAGTTTTCTCTGCAGAAATTCCAGCCTGGTTTTGGTGTTGATTCAATCAGCGGAACTCCACATACTTCCAGAGTAATGGAAGTTTCCGAGCACAGTTCGTCAGGCTTGCAGAGGAACACCGCTATTGTCGTGCCACAGAGGTGCAGGTTGCGTTCAGTATTCCATCTGGCTGGGCGAAAAGTCACTCCTTTGGGGTCGAAAAGAAGGTGGACATTTACAAATGAAGCTCAGTCTGTGAGTTGATCACCAGCTGCATCGTTTCTGCGATAGCCCCATTGTGAGTGGTGGCTATTCAAGTCACCAAGGTACACAGCTGGTGGGAAAAAATGGTGACATAGGCTTTGGCCATTCAGAATTTGGAGGTTTGTAGAATTTATTATGGTCAGTTGTCAGATTCTTATTGCAGCAACAGAGATTACCAGGGCCTTGGATTCTTCCAGGACTGAGCCATGATATATGTGGTGAGACCATATTTCACATTGTTCACTGTGGCAGTAAGTTCATAGCTATGAGTTTTGTATGATACAGCTTGCTCATGATCTGCAGCATGAGTTTTTTGTAGCACAAGCACATCCATTTCATTCCCCTTGGAGCTCTTGAAAGATAGTCAGACTTTGCATGCGACAGACTTTCCACGTTAAGTTGGTACGCATTTACATCTGGTCCCACAGGTCTTCCATGCTGTCCCCGACAAGGGATCGTAACAGATTTTGCTTTGCCAATCATACCAGAAGATGAGCACATCGCTATCTGGTAGCCTTTTGATGATATTCATTGTGTTAATCAAGAACGTGTAACCAGAATGCCATGTGAAGGCCGTTGTCTTGCTCGCTTATTCTATAAACTGTACACACATGCATGCTTGTTAGAAACAAGAGATGGATTCAATTGTTTGCAGAGGCGCGAAAGAGGGAGCCGAGATTGAACTATTAAAGCAAATCTCAGGAGAGGATGGAATTCGTTTCTGGTTGAGCCAAATGTTTCCCTCTCAAAGAAACAAATGAATCAAAGCCACGCTAAGTCAGTCAAATCACCCACGCACATGCCAGCACCACTAGTTTCCCATGGTTTTATGCCACTTCATGCAGCGCTCTCCCTAGCTGGGAGGAAAGCATTCTGAAGGGGCTGCCTTTGTAGAGATTCCCAGGTGGGGTTAGACGAATGATTTATTGCTAGTCAGCTTCAGAAGAGCTCCATGCACCAAGGGCTTGGCTTGGATTTCAGTTACGTGTGTGCATGTTGGGAAGACACTTGAGTCTCTACTACGTGGCCCCTTGGGTAGCCCATTTGCCCGGTGCAAAGTGTGTGCAAAATGCCATCAAATCAGAATTCCCCACTCACCCTGGTGGCAGCATTTAAGACCCACCTGCATTCAGATCTTGCTCCCCATTTTGCCCCACACTGGCAGCACAAAGCAGGCCAAAATCTGTTTAATTAGCTCTCCAAGGATTCCCCCAGTGTGAGCAAATCCCCAGTTGGCACAGAACTGCTATAGTGGCTCCAACGTTACCCTACTTCTGACCCCCAGCACAGAGGCATGGCTAGGGAGCAGCTACACCTGGCAGATCCTCAGCTGCCGTAACGGCCTCTTGGGAGCTGTTACCAGCTGGTGCAACTTAGAGCAGCCTTGAAACGGTTCTCATGTCCTGCCTTAGGGTCAGACTGGTACTGGACTGCCCCACGAACTGTAGGGTTGCCAACCCTCCCGGTATCAGGCTCTATCTCCCGGAGGCTACTAAAGCCAACCCGGGAGATTTTAGGCCGCTAGAAGTCCGGCAGCGCAGTGGGGCTAAGGCAGGCTCCCTGCCTGCCCTGGCCGCACACCGCTCCCAGAAGCGGCCAGCACGTCTCTGAGGCCTCTGGGGGATGGGGCAGGGGTCTCTGCGCGCTGCCCGCGTCCTGAGCACTGACTCCACAGCTCCCATTGGCCAGGAACTGTGGCTAATGGGAGCTGCAGGGGTGTTGCCTGCGGGCAGGGACAGCTCGCAGAGCCCCCTGACCCCCCCACCAGGTGCCGCAGGGATGTGCTGGCCGCTTCCAGGAATGGCACAAGGAGGGCCCCCTAGCCTTGCTTACCTCCGGCGGTTCCCGGTCCACGGCACAGCAGGGCTAAGGCAGGCTCCACCCCCGCAGCTCCCATTGACCACAGTTCCCGGACAATGGGTGCTGCGGAGTCGGTGCTTGGGGCGCGGGCTGAGAGTGGAGACCCCAGCCCCCCCCACAGGGGCCAGAGATGCCAGCTGCTTCTGGGAGCACTGTGGGGCCAGGGCAGGCAGGAAGCCTGCCTTAGCCCCTCTGCACCACTGACCGGGAACCGCCCAAGCTAAGTGCCGCCCAGCCAGAGCTTGCACCCCTCACTCCCCCCCAGACCCCAATCCCTCCCCAGCCCAGAGCCCCATCCTGCACCCAAACTCCCCCCCCGAGCCTGCACCCCAACCCCCTCCCCCAGCCCTGAGCCCCCTCCAGCATCCAA